>NC_072784.1:1833456-2193456 GCF_022539595.1 Amphiprion ocellaris | reverse complement strand
TATGATATTATTCTGTCAGAGTTGTGACTTATTTTCATCACAAATTCAAATTCAAATTATAACATTCATTCTACTTACTGAATATGCTGAATTATCGTAAGCATATATAGTGATGAGAAGAATCATTATTTTAAATCCTACATTCATACTAGGCAAAAATTTTCATTTTAATCTGTATTTTTTCCTTTTTCTACCACAGCATTTGTTTTTACAGTATTCAAAACACCGACTTTTCATCAACAATCCTCCTCAGCTCAGAGAAAGAAACCGAACAGTTCCCTTTGATCACTTGGCGACAGTGGGGAGGAAAAAACTCCCCGATAAAACCTGGTACAGATGTGAGATGGAAGCGATAAATAAGCTGCAGTAATACTGTAGCTCTGCAAAGTACATTAAACCACAACATGCACTACTGTAGCTCTGACTCAGTAATTTGCAATGTAGCGCTTTGTTTCCTCTGTAACAACACCGAGGAAATGTATGGCCTTGGAGCTGAAATTAGAAGCAGTTATGTTGCCATGCTGCTCACCATGGCAATGCTGTCACAGGAAAATAAGAAGAAAAACTGGCACCATTCTACTGGACGGGAGCACAGACTGTGTACAAAAAAATGGACGTATCCTGCAGGGGTGACAAGTGAAGCCAACATGGAAGTTTCTTAAACTTTTATTCTACCTAACAGCCAGCAGGGGGCGACTCCCATGGCTACAAAAAGAAGTCAGATTCTATAGAAGCCCATGAGAAAATCATTCTACTTCTCTCTTGATCGATTCCCTCAGCAACCATCCTTTTAATGATTTTATCTCACTCGCTAGTTTTGAACAATTTATGAATACAACATGATCCCCATTTTGTAAATTTTGGTCCCAATTAAAGTCAAATAAAAAATAATGTGCTGTATGCTTTTAATGGGGTAAACTCCATGTGATTAAATACTGCATTGTCATGAGTGTTGAACCTTTAAAGCCCACTGTTGCAAAAATACATCAGTTTTGTTTTTTTAATGATTATTTTCTATTTTTTATATATATATATATATATATATATATATATATATATATAAATATATATATATATATATATATATATATAAAGACATACATACATATATAACCTATATTCGATTATTTAATTATTTTTGGCTCGTTTAGTGTTAAAACTGATATGTTGTTGGGAACTTTCCAAGGAACTAAATGTTTTTTTGGCCCTGTTATCTGTACTTCTATTCATCTGTGTTTCTACCCTGCAGTTCCCTCAATGTGTCCATTCTGGCTCAGTACAAAATGACAACAACCTCATTTTAAGGCAGATCTTTTCATTGCAAATCGCCATCTCAGACTCCCACTGGACCTAATCAGACATCCATTCTACCTCTCGAGCTCCACTGTTGTTGTGTTGAAGCACAATTAACAACAGTTGCAGTCTTCTTTTTTTCAATGGCGGTAATAAAACGCTACGTAGTACACTAACGCACTTTTCCAACCAGTGACAGTCAGTGTTTTGAACGCCACTCCAGAAGTTACTGACCCCAAAGAATGAAACACCCCGAAGCAGAAGCTTTCTGGGGACTGACATAGTCTCCCTGGAACTTCATTTAGACTCCTTCAGTGGAGGCATTAAACAGGAAGGCACAGAAAAAGGAATTCCTCAATAGGTTCCTGGGGTCCCCGAGGACAGTTCCTGCGGTGGAAACATGGTCTTACATAAGAACCGCCTCGCTTCACTATGAGGATTTTCATGTTTTTATGGGGACACGTGTCCTTTCAAGGGTTGGTAAAAATTTTATCACTTGTAGGCAGATGGAATTGCTCCTAACCTACTGTGAATATGGAGTTCCACCATATGACAGCAAAAAAGGCAATAGTTACAAGTCACATATATAGCTGCATACAGATTTTTATTTTAAATAATATAATAACACTATATCACAAATCTATTTCTGTTATTGTTATAACAGAATAATTAAATGACTATCGAGGCCATAAAACAACCAAACAAAAAATATACATGAAAGAGCAAGAGGAAATAAATAGAAAACTGAAATAAATGTATTTAAAATAATTTCTGAACCCAGTAGCAGCTGTTCAGCCTGCTGCCATCAGAGAAGAGACTCAGATTCTTCAAATGCAGCACAAACAGGCTGAGAAACAGTTTTTACCCAAAATCCATCAGACTTCTAAACTCAAAGCAGCACCGCACAGGATCACAATGCTGCTTACGCGCAATTTCCTGCCCACATTTATTCAATTCTATTGGTTTTTATTTGATCTCATTACCTTCGCACTGTACTGTAAATATCTCGCCTCTTTTGCATTGGAATTCTTAATATAGTTTTGTTTATACGTACATTCAGTTTTCTTATTTATTGTTGTTAATTTAGCTTGTTTCAATGCACCGTCCAGTGGCAGCTACTTAGATTTTCGTCATGCCTTCATGTATGATGACAATAAAGCTATTCTATTCTATTCTATTCTATTCTATTCTATTAAAAAGAAATTAAATGGAGGTGAAAGTACTGAAGTCAGAAGGTACCATTTAGGATAAAACAACTAATTTGTGAGCATTATGCCATTATTTGTGGCCATAAATAAAGAACCAGGATTTAGCAATTTGTGGTCTAAATTAGGTGTTATATTTTCCTCCTGTCTTCTAAGCAAAGATCCACTAATAGTTTTGACATTAATTAACTAACAATAATCCTTTTTTCTTCTGATAGCCTTTTGCTACATTTTGTTACTTTCGAGGTTCCATAGGAAAAATCCTCAAATACACAAATCAGCTGTCCCTCATCAGTCTTTGGATGCTCTGAATCAGCTCCTGTCAGCATCGTTTCAGGCCCAAGCCAACCTCAGACCTATTTGGAATGAACGACGCCTTTGAATTCTGGAAGTCTCTTAGGGAACATTAAAGTGTAATAGCGGAGCACCGTATTGTTCTTGGCCGAGATCAAAGCGAGCGGGTGTGATCAAATTTTCATAGTCATGATGTTGTGAAATAATGATTTACGACTCCAAACAGGTTTTCTTCTAAATCAAAGGAAGAAATCTTATTACGGTGAAACGTACCTTCAATTTAATGTCTGCCTCATTTGCAGGATGGATTACTGAAAATAATGGACTGTGGCAATTTTGCAGGTACGACCAACAACAATTATTTAATGAACGTGTGTAGCAAACTGCTTTCAAGGGAAAAGTGAAACCTAAGCATGTGGACGTCAGGAATGATAGATGGTTTTCTCTTAAAGCAGGAGAGGGCTGGAAAAATGATGAAAAATGCAGTTTATCCTCAAAATATCAATCACAGCAGCTTTCACACGGCTAAATTATCAGTCTTTGATGTTTAACGCAATAATATGAAGGTATTAGCACAGTTATTAACATTTTATGAAGGTGTGCTCTGACTTTTAATGGTGTTTAATTTTAAAAAAGAAAAGATTCTACCTTCAAAGCCTCGTCTGGCCATGTGAAATACACAGCTGTTGTTACAGTTTGATATAAAGAATTAAATTCAGGTTTGTCACACAAAAACAACAACAAACAGACGACGTACAAAAATACAGCGTAAGCCATAATGTTGTCTACATAGACTGGATTGATTAAAATAAGAGTGCATGTGTTCTGTCAGACATGTGTTAGACAGATGACTGAAAAATGAATAAAGTCCTGTGCAGACAAACAGTCATAGTAAAGACCAGCTGGTGGAGGCTAAAAACTATATTATATATTAGAAAAGTGACCAGAAAAGCACAAAAAACAACAGTACGCAAATGAAAATTCCACGTTTTCCCTAAAGTTTGAATCCTGTTTACTTCCTTGTATAAAAACGTTCCACCAGAACATCTCCCATCGCTGTTCTTAGGCGCACCATCACTATCGTAATATTCGGACTGTTGAGTGCACCTGAATATCAGCCGCACCCAATAAATGTAAAAAGAAAAAAAAAAAGTACATATATTGTTACTTGTTTTCCAAACAGTGCCTGCAACACGGCAATAACACGGCAGTAACATGGCAGTAAAACGGCAATAACACGGCAGTAACACGGCAGTAACACGGCAGTAACATGGCAGGGAAACGACAGTAACACGGCAGTAAAACGAAAGTAACACGGCAGTAACATGACAGTAACATGGCAGGAAAACAACAGTAACACGGCAGTAAAACAACAGTAACACGGCAGTAAAATGGCAGTAACACGGCAGTAACATGGCAGTAACACGGCAGTAACATGGCAGGAAAACAACAGTAACACGGCAATAAAACGGCAGTAACACGGCAGTAACACGGCAATAAAACGTCAGTAACACGGCAATAAAATGGCAGTAAAACGGCAGTAACACGGCAGTAACATGGCAGGAAAACAACAGTAACACGGCAATAAAATGGCAGTAACACGGCAGTAAAACTGCAGGAACACGGCAGTAACGTGGCAGTAACACGGCAGTAACACGGCAGTAACATGGCAGGAAAACAACAGTAACACAGCAATAAAATGGCAGTAAAACTGCAGGAACACGGCAGTAACGTGGCAGTAACACGGCAGTAACATGGCAGGAAAACAACAGTAACACGGCAATAAAACGGCAGTAACACGGCAGTAACACGGCAGTAACACGGCAGTAACATGCCAGTAACACGGCAGTAAAACGGCAGTAACATCCATCCATAACTACTCCTATCTGTCCTGGATGTTCCTGTTTTAGGACACGTCTGTATTAAAACACAACACAATGCTATTTTCTGATTGGGCAGTGGCTCACATTCAGTGGAAAGGCCAGCTATTACCGCTATAGCTACGGTTTGTTAAGCTCCATTTTTGCTGCACCAAATTTGGTAAAGCTGAAGCTGAAAATCATTGTTTATAGGACCGTTACTTGCTTAGGCCCAAGTAAAAATGTCAATTTCTGCTAGAGTTTTTTTTTTGCCCATTGGTAAACACAAGAAGGACAAGTGTCTCTATCCATAAAACCCATTTTTAAGCCATTATTGACTGAACTGGGGAGTGTTTATCAAGTGGAAAATCCCACAAATAACCAAAAACTTTAGGGTTAAAAGTTGGATTTGTGTCTCTGTTTGCCATTTTCAAAATAACCATTTATTTTTTGCTCTGCCCTCAGACAGAACCTTGTAATTCCAAGCAGAGAATAATCTCTCAGTATTAGAGGGTTTAATCTGAAACTCACAGGAAGCAGAATTTTAAATATGATTAGTTTATGATTTGATTTTTTACATTTTCAGAATATCCATCCATTCATCCATTAACTTCATCCAGAAGATAGAGGATCATGGGGTGCTGGAGGCTGGAGTACACACCGGTTCATCACAAAAACCAACACAAAGAGACACAAGAACACACACTCAGGCCAATTTAGAACCACCAATTAACCTACCGTGCGTGTCTCTGGACTGCTGGAGGAAGGTGGAACACACGGAAAAAAAAACCACACAGGCAGAGGAATAATGTGCACAACTCCTATATAACTGGTCTGCTAGTCAGTTCCCTCACTGCAAAAACTCCAAATCTTACCAAGTCCATTTGTCTTAATTTAGTCAAAATTTCTCATCCCGCTCCATTTAAGATAAATTCTCTTAACAATTCTCTTAACCAGTGAATTTCACTGGATTTTGGTTGAAATCTCAGAAGTTGTACTGATATATATGGAATCACTTTAGATATTTTTAGGATTTTTTGGGGGGGAAGATTTTTACTCATTTTTTGAAAATATTTACAAGAATTTTCTTGCCAAATTTGGGGGATTTTTTTAAATAAAACTTTTAAGAGAAACTTTTAAGGAATTATTGGAGTTTTCTTCCTGAAAGTTTTGCAAATTTTCAGAAATTTGGGGAATTTCTTTGCTGATTTTTTGGATTTTTTTCAGACAAGGAAACAATATTTTTTGGTGTCCATAAATGAGGACAACAGGAGGGTTAATACATCTCAAATTAGGAGGTTACATGAAAGCAAAAATCTATTTTTGAGTGAAAAACTACTATTTTTTTAAGCATATCTGGCTTATTTTGAGACACCTAAGCTTGACAATCCTGGTAAAATAGAGCTTAAAATACGTTTTCCCAGCTAATTTTAAGATCTCAATATTCTAAATATCATATATTATTTCAAGAAATCTTACCAAGCCATTTTTCACTTGTTCTATTGGCAGATTTTTTCACTTATTTCAAGGTAAAACTTCCTTGAAATACGTTTTTTTTTTTTTTCTTGTTTTGAGAGGGGCATTTTTGCCAGTGCTTATTCTCCAGTCTGACCTTATTCCATCTAAATATAGCCAATAACTAGAAAACACTACTACATGCCAAAATGACTACAGGGTGCCATGTACAACATCACCCAAAGCTGTGTTTTAACTGTGGTTCGGGGTGCTTTAGAGAGGATTTTTCCTGTAAAGATTAAGCGTGATTGCTGTTTAAAGGACTAAAATGTAATGCCTCCTGAGCCCGCTGCAGTCAAATGCAGCTGGGAGTTTTAAAGCCTTCGGATATGGATGGAAAGCTCATATTCTCTGTCAGACACAAGTTTCTCTGAGTCTTGATTTAGAGACTGTGTCCCGTTCTGTTTTCCTGCCGCTGTGATGAATTAAAGCAGCAGCCCTCTGAGAAGGACAGTCCGACTGTAGCGCAAAGTTTGATGAATTCTGTCTCCGAACGTGAGCTGGAAATTTGTCAGTCGCTGCCTCGAAGACGTGGAGGATTACTGAGGAAGAGTTTTAATCTAACGAGGGATGTCAGGTCATCTAAATCAGGGGTGTCCAACATGAGGCCCGTGGGCCAAAAGCGGCCCTCCAGAGGGTCCAATCCGGCCCTCAAAGTGTAAAAATTAAAGAGAAGACATTAACTGCAGATTGTAAATTAGTAAAACTATAAATTTAAAATTTGATCAGAAAGTAAAATACTACATTTCATCATTGCTGTTTTGTCATTTTGTGTCTCATTTTTGGAATATTTTATCTTATATTTTATCTTGTTGCTTTTTTGTTTGATTTTTGTCATTTGTCTCATATTTTTGTCGTTTTGTTTCTCGCTTTTGTCATTTCTTGTTTCGTTGTAGTCGTTTGTTCATTTTTTTGTCGCTTGGTAACTTTTTTGTCTAATTTTTTGTCTTATCTTGTTTTGTTTCATTTTGTTTCTCGCTTTTGTCATTTTGTTTCATTTTTGTAATTTTGCATCTCATTTCTGTAATATTTTGTCTCGTTTTTGTTGTTTTTTGTCTGATTTTTGTCATTTGTCTCGTTTTTGTCATTTTGTTTCTTGTTTTTGTCATTTTGTTTCCTTTATGTCTCCCTTGTGTTTTTTGTCTGATTTTTTTGTTATTTTGTGTTTTCCTTTATTCATAGTTTTGAGCATTGTTTTTGTTGTTTTGTGGCTTTTTGTCTCGCTTGTGTTGTCTATTTTTTCTTGTGTTGTTTCTTGCTTTTGTCATTATTTTGTCTCGTTTGTGTTTTGTCAATTTTTTTTGTCGCTTTGTAACTTTTTTGTCTAATTTTTTGTCTTTTTTTGTTTTGTTTCATGTCTTTTGTCTCATTTTTTGTCATTTTGTTTCTCGCTTTTGTCGTTTTCCGTTTCATTTTTGTCATTTTGTGTCTCGTTTTTGTAATATTTTGTCTTGTTTTTGCTGTTTGTTGTCTTTTTTTGTCTGAACTTTGCTGTTTTGATCATAAAGTAATATACTCTATCATTCAGTTCCAGATGACTAAATGTTTTGTGTCTTTGTAGATAGTCTGTGATCTATAAGTTGTAAACTTGAAAACTGAATTTATTTTTCTTAAGAAATTTCAGGTTGTTCATAATGTTTTGTAAAAAGATAACTACTGAAATGTGAACAATTTTGCACTAAAACAAAGGAAACATTAGAAGTTGTGGTTATTTATAGGTTATTATGCTGTGATTTTACTGGTCCGACCCACTTTAGATCAAATTAGGCTGAATGTGGTCCTGAACTAAGATGACTCTGACACCTCTGGTCTAAGGCGTCGGCTCTTACCTTGCGTCCTCCGGTGTTGAGCCTCAGAGGGGTCAGGTAGGGGTCGAAGATCATGTGAGTGGTCTCGATGTCGATGGGAGACTGCCTCTTTCCTATGGCACACAGGTTCCAGGCTGAGTTCACCAGACCCCAGAAGGATGGGACTGTTGGTGGGAAAAAGAAGGAGAAGGAGAGGGTAATTAGTGTGAGTGTGTCTGTGTGCGCCACAAGATCAAACCATAAAAACAGAGAGAAAGCGAGAAGATGAGCTTCATTATGACGGGACAGGAGGAATGGAGGAAAAGGAGATCTGAATTTACATATGGCTTCATTAAAATCTGACTAAAAAAAGAACTTTCATTAAAGTCTCCAGGTTATTATCTGAAAGTACAACTGAGGTGGAGAAACGGACTTTATTAAAGTCTGTCTAAAAGTTCTCCCGCTAGGTTTTATTGCTTACTGTACAATCTACAGTAACAGAACCAGAAGGCCTGCAGGACCAAATGTGACAAACTCAAACATCTGACCTCTGATGAAAGCTGGACATTTCGCTTTTTATAGTTTAAATGTTTGCACAAGATTTCATAAATTTACTGCAGATACTAATATGGAGAATATAACTGTACAATTAAAGAAATGAGGGCGATGGAATGACAATAAATGAAGCAGACCCGCTGTTTAATATGAGGCTAACCTGATATTATCATGAACTGATGTAGCTTAAACTTCACACAATTATAAGTTAACCCTCGTGTCGTCCTGCGGGTCAAAATTGACCCGTTTTAAAGTTTGAAAATGTGGAAAAAAAATGTATTTTCACAGTGAAACTTCTGATGTCCACATTTTCAACAATTTTGCGAAATCTTTGAACAATTTTTGGTGGAAAAAAGAAATGCTAAAAATGTTTCTTAAGAACATTCACAAAAAATCAACCAAAATCCAACGAATTTCGCTGGATTTTGGTTGATTTTTATGTGAATGTTCTTAAAGAAAATATTAGAAGTTTTATTGATATATATCTAATCACTTTAGATATTTTTAGGATTTTTTTGAAGATTTTTTTGAAAATATTTACAAGAATTTTCTTGCCAAATTTGGGGGATTTTTTATTTATTTATTTATTTTTTTAAATAAAACTTTTAAGGAATTATTGGAATTTTCTTCCTGAAGGTTTTGCAAATTTTCAGAAATTTGGGGAATTTTTTTGCTGAATTTTTGGATTTTTTTCAGACAAGGAAGCAATATTTTTAGGTGCCCATAAATGAACACAACAGGAGGGTTAAATCCCAACCGGAAGAATGAGTCCCTCCACTGAGTGTTAATGTTTAGCCTTGTTTGCATTTACATCAGAGCGGTACAGTTCAAGAGGCCTTAATCTCACAAGCTGTCACGCCTCAAACTGATATGATACAGCCTGACGCAGCCGTGATTTTATTAGTCCCATCTCGCCGAGCATGACACACGGAGATCGCTACATCATCTCTACAATCGCACACACATTCTCCATCTGCAGCTCCCCAGCGGTTGTTGGTTTCTACGCATTTCCTTGTGCTTCCCGGCGTACAGTTGGATATCCGTCTCTCACACACAGACCTACTTCCACACACACTCAGCCGGGTGATATAACAGCGTGTTGACATGTAACTGTGTGCCGAGCACGGGTCAGGATTGCACTCTGCAGGTCAGGACTGCCACATCTGTCACTCGGCTCCTCCATCCGATGCCGCCACACAGTGATGGAGGGAAAGTTGAGAGGGGAGGGATGGGAGGAGGGACGGATGCATTTGTTCTGGTCGGCTCCCAGGCAGGTGTGAATCAATGAGTATGAATATGGAAACAGCACGCAGCCCAGAAAAAACGACATAAATAAGTTTTCAAAGCCAAACTCTACTGAGTTCACATCCGTCAGATGTTTAAAAATTTCTCCCGTTTAGCTGAGTTTTAGCTGAGCGGCTGCTGATTGGTTTTTTGATCATAATGACAGATGTTTCACACACTGAGTTGTCATTAAGCCCTTCTCTGACAAGCATTATGACAGTTTAGCTGGTGATAAGCCCTCTCATCTGTGTATCTTTGTGTGCATGTGTCAAAATTACAGTGGCTTTAGTGAGGTCATCTCAGGCCCTGCGTGGTAGTTGCAGCGTTAACTCATGCAGTCCACATCTGGCTGCCTGGAGGACAGTTATCAGCCTGACATTTCCGTTAAATCCCATTCCGGGTCCAACGCCGCAGGATGGAAAGAGTCAGTAATCATTTTTACGGCTGGATCTGCTGGTGGTGGGGAGCGGAGCAACTGATCCCACCCAGGGGTTGAGTTTAAACACACCCTGTATTACACCCGCACGTATCAAAACACATAGCACAGTCCCATTTATCATTCACTTAGAACATGTGTTTCAGCCGCAGTGCTGCAGCGCCAAAGCCAACAGCTGTACCGAAGGCCATCAATTGTGCCCCGAAGTGGTTGCCCCCGACTGGTTTCCCCCGACTGGTTTCTGAATTGGGACAATTTTCTGCCAGATGGGTTGCAGTTTGAGGGGAGTCTGATTAAATCCTGAACTGATCAGGATCTCAGACGACCAGCTGGATATCTGACATGGCAAAACTCTGATTTCCTACAATTCAGCATAAAGTTTACATCAATGCATTTGGCGAGATCAGGAGCAAACATGGTGCAAACCAGAGAGAACACTGCATGGACAGAATCTTTGCGGCTTAAAGGAAAGCTGTTTTTGCTTGCTGTCAAGGACGTGGCCATGTCGCTGCAATAGAACCTTTTTGTAACCGTCTGGAAACCTATTCTGCCCCCCAGTGAGAGGCAGTAATGTGGCACAGGGTATCTATTCTGCTTGAAGAGGAAGAAGAAGAACCTATCTGGGGGTTCAGTGTGAGCTCTGGTGATCCGTCTGCTGAATCTGAGCACAGAGTTCTCGGGATTAACAGCAGATTAATCCTCCTGTTGTACTCGTTTACAGGCACCAAAAAATATTGTTTCCTTGTCTGAAAAAAAATCAAGGAATTCAGCATAAAAATTACCCAAATTTCAGAAAATTTGCAAAACTTTCAGGAAGAAAATTCCAATAATTCCTTAAAAATTTCCCTTAAAAGTTTTATTTTTAAAAAATCCCCAAAAATTTGGAAAGAAAATTCTTGTAAATATTTTCAAAATATGAGTAAAAATCTTCCAAAAAATCTTGAAGTGATTACGTATATATCAGTAGAACTTCTAATATTTTCTTGAAGAACATTCACAAAAAAATCTACCAAAATCCGGTGAAATTCGCTGGATTTTGGTTGATTTTTTTGTGAATGTTATTAAGATACACTTTTAACATTTCTTTTTTTCAACCAAAAAATGTTCAAAGATTTCCCGAAAATGTTGAAAATGTGGACATCAGAAGTTTGACTGTGAAAATATTTTTTTCCCCACATTTTCAAACTTTAAAACAGGTCAATTAGACCTGCAGGACGACATGAGGGTTAAAGTGTGAAGTCACAGGACGGCGTGTGCTTTCTCCTTAGAGTACTCCAGTGTCTCTGGAGAAGACATCTGTGTTGCCCTCAGGAGTCTTGACTACCGCAGAAGAAGTGTTGACATACAGAACTTTTATTGCTTCAACAACAGGAGGAGGGATTCCATATGCCAGTAGAATTTGGAGCATTTTGTTTTTGTCAGTTGAGTCGATAATTACAATAAACAAATGCAAAAACAAATAAAGATCAGCTAAAATGTGCCTCAAAGAACTGAATAGTAGGATCAGCCTGCAACTTAAATGAAAAGCAGCTGATGGCTTTAAATTCTCTCCTTATGTTTCCCTTAGACTTGCAAAAGCATTTCTGACTTCCTTTGTTGTTTCGCAAAAAGCTGAATTTCATGCTGAGCCGATAAAACGCAAGAAGAGAAAAGAAGATCGCCTTGCTGAAAAAGCTCCACTTAAAAACACAAAGACATCATTGAAGGAGGTGGTTTGAATTACATGGGGAGCAGTGAGCTTTCCAGTTAATACTGGCTACAATCACTGGGGGGGAGAGGGTGAAATTGACTCATGACGCCTCCAAGCTGGAGTAAAATCACTAATCTTGGCAACGAACTTGGAGAAATGTCCCAGTGGCTTAAAAATCTGTGGCAAGTGTTACAGTTTCTGCATCTGTGAGCATGCGAGGGGCTGCTGGGTTCAGTGATTTAAATTTCGGCATCAGAGAGCATATGTGGATGTACATGTACCTTTCAGTCTCTCATGGCCACACAGATGCTAAAGTACAATAGGATATTCTCTGGAAATTGTAATGTGCATGCCTGGAATACGGAGGTGCCAATCTACTGTGCATGTATTGAATATGTTCTCCAAGTGGTGTAGAAAGTGGAATAATAAGATGAGCCACAGCTGTATTTTCACAGAACTGTCAAGTGAATTTGAAGTGGTCTTTTAAAATGCTGCAAGAAAAAAAATCTATTTCTACTACTTGCTTTGGAGTGAACAAACTGGCCTGTGTGGCGTCAGTAGAACGTGACAGTCTATGCTACGATATGAATGCCTGTAATAAAGAGTGTAGAAGAGACCGGAAGCAAAACCAGGTGTTTGTGAACTGTGAGCAAAAACCTAAAAGAAGAAATAGACAAAAATGTGGCCATCCACGAGAGAAAAGTGAAGAGAAATGTTCAGGAAACATTTTCACCTGGGGAAGTTGTAATTGTTCTTTCATGTTTCATGCTATCCAGAGATAAAGACAAGAAAACAAACAGAACAGTTCATCATCTGAATTTCATATTTGCTGGATCATTTGGAAGAGCTACTTCCATCTCCCACTGTGTACATTTGACTTGTTTTTTGGGAAAAAGAGCGAAACAACTCAAGAAAGCATAAAAACCTTTTGCAAAATTGGGGACTTTTTTTTCCATACTTCAAAATGTGCATAAAAATACTCTATAAATGCACAGCTTATGGGTGCAACCTCGAGGTAGACTATTGTCAAACTAGCATCTCTGTGAGGCTGAACTTCAGGGGTTAAACTGGACCTGTGCCTCCTCCAGCTCCATCACTTTCACATCCAGCATCAGTTCATTAATTCTGCTTTGAAACACTGACTTGTGTTGAAAAAACTGGCCATCACAAAAAAGAAATATTGGTGTCAGAAGCCAACTGCTACAGAAAAGTTCTGCAAAAGCTTTGATAAGGTTCAGAGCAAACATGTTTTTGTCCACGTCTTTGTTTCCATTCACTGTAAATGGTCTTTAAACCTTCAGTTTCTGCATTACAACTAAGGGGCTCATTGTACTTGCAGTTGACATCGAGGCAAAGAATAATTGCAGGTCTGGAAGAAAACAGGTATCACAAAAATGTTGGTATTTGAATTCTGAGTAGCCCAAGAAAGAGTTCGAAAATAACTGAACCCTAATCCTTACAGACAAGTATTCTTTCTATAGTTGGATTATGTTCATTTTGTCATTTCTTACTATAAAATAGCGTTACTTTTAAACCGACAACTCAGTAAGAAAAGTATGGTTTTACCTCTGCCGTCTTCTTCAGAGCGTCATCTGACGTGTGATGACATGTCCTTTTTATCATGTGGCCGATCTGACAGATCTGTCAGAATCTGTCAGATAGGCCACGCCCCCTGCCGTCCCGAGACCACAGAAGACTGCAGATGCAGTCGAAACATGCCAGCAAGGTAAAACCATACTTTCCTTATTGAGTTGTCGGTCTAAAAGTAACGCTATTTTATTCTTTCTATACTGCGTATATCCAAGCACTGTGTTATTCAATTAATCAAATGATAAAATCTGTTGTCATGGTTACAGTGATGCCGTGCCACTATCTGGCAATGATACAGAAATCCTTAGCAAATCCGTGGATCCAGACTATAAGCTGCATCACTGCCAAAATCTAATCATTTGGTCCTTGTGTCATTTCTGATCTTCCCTGAAAATTTCATCCAAATCCGTCAATCCGTTTTTGAGTAATGTTGCAAACAGACAGACAAACGTACACCAAACGTTACATAACTCCATCGCGTTCCTTGGCTGTGTAATTATGTTGGAAACAAAAAAGTGTTAGTCCTCAGTAATAATCTACAATGTAGAAAATAATACAAATAAATAACAAGCATTAAATGAGAAGGTGTGTCCAAACTTTTGACTGCTAGTCTACATGCCAATTCACCATCCTGGCCTCCATGTTCTTGCTAGATTAAAGGAACAATACTTCCTTTGAATCCTTCCTTCTGACGGTGGTCATTTTGGAAATCACACCTCCATTCATAATACATGAAGGCTCATGGAAGGTTTCGATGTCTGCCATGTGGCCATAAACTGTGATCGACTTCTGAACTTGTCCTGCTTCCAACATTCTGTCTGCGAATGTTTATTAGAGAGTAAACTGTGATTTTTCTCCAGCTCTGTCGTGCTTGTGGTGAAGGACTGACACTGCCGTGACCTTAACTGGATGCTGTCGAAAAATATTTTGCAAGTTTATGTTGGTACTTGATTGACTGTGTTTAAAAGAGCATTAGCTTTAGTCCAAGGTAGCAGGCTGAGTCTGCAGAATGTAAACACCCAATCTGGAAGGTTCTGGCTCCAAACAGGAAGGATGCAATCAATGAATCCTAATCACACGTCACTACCTCCATCTTTACATAGAGTGCCTGTAGGAGAATGGCCACACACACAGCTAAGCCTTGGAGAAAGAGGAAGGGACACAGAGACGAAGACATGGACTCTGAGAGGACGAAGGCAGAAGGATGCAGAGAAGAAGCCCTGAGGATCCATCATCCTTTTTTAATATTAATTTTGGGTTCAAATACTGTGGAAATGAGAGCGAGACAAAAGCAGGGAGAGAAGAAGGAGATAAAGAGTGATGAAGGACAGCCTGAGGATGCATGGTGCTTCTTAAAAGGAGACCAGTTTTCTGGAAACTTCAGTGATAAGGACATAATTAATTATGCACTGCAGCATCGACTACTGTATGATCACTGAGGGAATCTAAATCATGTTGGATTATTCATTGTATGTTGTATTTCCAATATTCTCATTGAAAGTCCAACCAGGAACGTACCCTATTAACAAGGGTGGTGTGTTAATTGTCAGTGCTGTAGAACTCCATAGTTGTGTTAAAAGCTCAACAGTGAACCACATTGTTGCTCTGACAGACATGTTTCTTCATTTTTCAATCATAAATATACTGTAAAATCAAAGCTGACCATTTTTAACGATCGTTTCTGAACAGTTTACCATTATTTTTCCCCCTGTCTTGTGAAGTTAGACACTAAAATACCCTAAAATCACATAAAATAAATTAATTTAAATGTTAACTGTTGAAAAAAACACAACCAAAAAAACAAAACAGGTCAAATAATTTTTAAAAAAATGTTTGATGGGTAAATTATACCAATTTTACTGCATTTAAATCAGCAGTTTTTTTTACAGTACTTACAACCTTGATGCTCCATTTTTTAAATTGTTTTTTACAGTGCACATTATCCCGTAGCCCCAAATCCTCACTAGAGCATCAAATATGGATTAATCCTCCCCTAAAAATAGACCCTAGCAAATACACTGTTTTTGTTTGAATAACATTCGCTTAAAAAAAATGACAGTACCCAGGTGATTAACGGAATAGCTGAGCCTTACTTTTAATTTAAACACCTCTTAATAAAGATTTTGTCTCATTGCCAACACGACGGAGACGTCAGAAAGCACAGAGAGACAGACAAAAATGTTTTTCATATTCAAATTAGTTGCGCGGCATGAATGGAATACCTGAGAGACAAGGTGAACTCATGAATTCAGCCAATCTGTGCATCAATTTAGCAATCCATTAGTCTGATCCACTGCGTGTATATTGCCAATATAGGCTTGTTATTGGCCATGGCTTTCACACACAGTTCTGCTTCTCTTCTAATATTGATGTTTTCAAAATCCCGCTCGCAACTGGAAACGAGCACCTCAGAGTGAAAAATGTCATGCTGAAAGTTGTGCATTAAAGCGGCCATGTTAGTTTCTTCACTCGCGTTCCTGCATGCAAAACAATTCCCCCGTCAGTAGTTTATATTAACATGCGTCTGAGGAGGATCCACACAGACTGTGCATTCAATACGACTTTAAAGCCAGCAGGTAACTAGAATAGAATAGAATAGAATAGAATAGAATAGAATAGGATAAATTGTGTTTCTTAAAATCACTTTGTAAAAAAAAAGAAAAAGGGAAAGAATAAGAAATTAAAGCTGCAAGCAGCATTGATCGGGTCCTTGCATCCTTGCTGTTCAGTGAATCCAAGCATGTCCACCAGGTGGCGCTGCGACTCAAAGCACATTTCGGTCTATGGATGTGATGAAGGATGGACTCTGATCACACATGTAAAGTTTGAGGCAGATTGGAGCACGTACAGGCTAGTTATACACCACTTCCCGTCTATCCACCAGGTGACTCTATGACTTTGACTGTATTTCAGCCCATGGATGTGATCAGGGCAGGACTCTGACAAAAATCCTCTACTACAGGGGTGTCAAACATGCGGCCCGTGGACCAAATCCGGTCCTCCAGAGGGCCCAATCTGGCCCTCAAAGTGTAAAAATTATACAGAAGACATTAACTGCAGATTGTAAATTAATTAAACTATAAATTTAGTTGTTTTAATCAGAAAATACTAGATTGATCATACTTCTTTTGTCATTTTGTGTCTCAATTTTGAAGTATTTTGTCTTGGTTTTGTTGTTTTTTTGTCTGATTTTTGTAATTTCCCGAGTATTTCTTGACCTGTGCTTTCTCGCTTTTGTCGTTTTGTGTGTCCTTCTAGTCTCGATTGTATTTTTTTTGTCTTATTTTTGTCTTTAAGTGTTTTGCTTTATTTGTTGTTTTGTGTATCGTTTTGTGTTATCATTTTGTGTTGTTTTTGTCCTGCTTGTGTATCTTTTTTGTCATTTTGTTTCTCGCTTTTGTCATTTTTGGTCTCGTTTTTGTCCTTTATCCATTTCTTTGGCACTTTGTAACTTTTTTGTCTCATTTTTTGTCATCTTGTGTCACATTTTTGTAATATTGTGTCTGACTTTTGTCGTTTAGATCATAAAAATACTATATGGTTCAGTTCCAGATAGCTGTGACTAAATGTTGTGTTCGTTTGTAGATAAACTGTGATCTGGAAGTTATAATGTGGAAATGATAAACTGAGCCATAATATTGCTGAAATTGAAGTTACATGTCTTAATAAATTTCAGGTTGTTCATGATGTTTTGTAAAAAGATAATTCCCTAAATGGGAACATTTTCAGAATGTACTTTTTTGCGCTAAAACAAAGGAAGCATGAGTTGTGGTTATTTATAGGTTAATATGCTGTGATTTTACTGGTCCGATCCACTGGAGATCAAATTGGGCTGAATGTGGAACCTGGACTAAGGCTGTTTGCTCTACTAGCACCTGATCCACACACTGGGTATTATTTGTCAGCTCTGTACAAACACACGAGTGTAAAAACCTAATGGCTGTTTGCTGCGCTGTCAGTTGGGCTGTTATTTACCGGAGTAGTTATTGGTTGCAGCACGACTTCCTGTCGTCTCTGTACATCACCTGGCAGGAAGCCTTAAATTCTAACAGTCCGTCCTCTGTGATTCCATGTGTGAAAACATGCAGCTCATGGAGTTACATAACTGTAAACAATACACCCTGAAGATAGATAGACGATACGATGCAGCTGAATGGTGACAGATTGGAGAGCAGAAGAGAGAGGAGCTCTCAGAGAGCTAAGGAGTAACTGCTGTTTTGACTGGCGTTTGAAAGGTTGAGCTACTATCAGAGAGCTGAGCGTGGAGGCCCGGTGGGTGGATGACTCGGAGAGCAGAGCACAGCAGTTGGTGGTGGAAATCACAAGCTGGGACGAGGTGTGAGGCTGGACGGTAGCGCAGTTTGTTTTGGGATAATGCACTCCCAAAATGAGTGTTTCGCTGAGCGCTTCATCTCGTCGAGTCAAATCAATTTGGAGTGACCCACCTCTCTCAGAAAACAATAGCCATTAAGGAGATTGGTTACTTGTAAAAATATGAGTTTTGCCACTTTCAGAATTGATGTGCAACAGCGGGGAACACACAACGCAGTCTCTAAGCCTGCAAATGCTCACATTAACCTTTCTTGTTCTTTATAAAAGCAATTTATCCTTTGAAATGATTTCATTATCAGCTCCTGCTACAGTGGAGGCCATAACAGAAGTCCCTTATCGGACATCCATTCTGCGTTAGTGCTGCAGCATCCACTGCAGCTCACTTTCTGTCTGTGAAACGCTTCACACTCGTACAGAGAGAAGCTCTGTCCTCATCTTTTACAAATTCAGAACATACTTTTTGCCTCTCATCCTACTTTTATCTATGTTTATGTCCTTTGTTGTTCAGTGAACCACATCACAACAAACTGGCTTCTAAACGAGCATCATAAATAAACGCATCTGACTCAATTCAGATGGAACAAAGTTCTGCTCACTTGGGGACCTTTAAAAAATTCATGAAACCCTTAAATGGCTGGTAGTGTAGTTGCCATATCAGAAGAATTAAATTCAAATACAAAATGATCTAATCTAGCATACTGTAAAACTGAACCAAAGTTAAAATCAAGTTCAAGTTCAAAGACTGTCTCTGTAACAGGGCTGGAATAACACATGAAGGAGCCCTGGGTGGAAATAAGATGATATCCCCTAATGGCTCCTCTCACCGTTCAGTTTTTAGTGCTTTTTACTGAATCATTTTCCAGCCACTAGTTAGTCTGTCAAAACTTTAGCGCAGTGTAGTCAAGTATAATGAGCCTTTAAGGGAACAGTCAAATATTTACAGGAATACGCTCATCCACTGTCCTGCCAAGAGTTTAAAGAGAAGGTAGATAAAACCGTCACACCTGAGTGAGCAAAATACCACCGTCCAGGAAACCATGCAAATTGGTTGAATGCTATTTTTACAAAGACTTGAGTTTTACACAGTCCCACCAAGATAAAGCAGTCTAATCTAACACATTCATTCAACAAGTCAGTGAGTCAACATACAGCGCCTATAATAATATCCCTTTTTATCTCTACTTTTTTTATTATTTAAATTGACAGTGGAAATTTGTTTTCACTTTGACATGAAAGAAGCTTTTTCTTGTCAAAAAAGCCAACTTATATTGATCCTGATTCAATCTTGACAAGTAATGAAAGCTGGAAACTAACCCTAAAACTTCAGACTCCTTGTGGCTCGGCCACCCTTCGCACGTCCACCAGGTGGCGCTGCAACTGAGAGTGTATTTTGGCCTATGGATGTGATTATGGCAGGACTCTGATCACACATGTATAGTTTGAGGCAGATTGGAGCATGTAGAGGGTAGTTCAACAACACTTCCTGTTTGATGGCGAAACATCCAAAATGGTCACCATTTCCTCACCCTAAGACTTTTGCGGAGCATTTTGATAACTTTTGATCACCCATGCCTGCTGTACATCCTGGCCAAATTTCAGCTTTCTCGGGGTTAGCCTGGTTGGGTTTATGGCTTTTGAAAATGTCCAAAAATGACACAAAATCGCCCAAAATATGAATCATAATTCAAAATGGCCGACTTCCTGTTGGGTTTTGGGTATTGGTGGAAGAGGCTTTTTTGTGCGTCCTGACGAGTTACATATGCCTACCAAATTTTGTAGCTGTAGGTGAAACGCGGTCCGAGGGCTGGATTTTCAGAATATTCCAGGGGGCGCAATTGAGCCATTTTGGCATACACGTGAGCCATTCCCCTAAGATATCAAATTTTTCTCCGGTCCTGGTGTGTGCCAATTTTTGCGCGATTTCAAGTATTTTTAGGGCGTCAAAAATGCATTTCTTCCGTCTGAAGAAAAAAAGTATAATAATTCCTTGCATTCCAATGGGTTCATCCTAATAATACTGCTAATAATAATAATAACTATAATTCCTGACTATTATTATCTAATCTACAACAGAACAATGAAACTGAATGGACAAACACATTCCACTCTTTACCAGCTGAGGCCCTCATGTGAAACAACAGAACTGGTCTGTGTGAGTGTTCAAGTCAATTACTCAGAAGAAGCTGCTTGAGAAAATAATGTTTTTTAGAGCCTTTACCAAACAATTTAGCTGATAACTAAATTATCAAGAGCTAATTGCCACATGAGGGACTGATGCCCTGGGCAGTTTCCTGCGTCGCATGGTTGGTAATCAAGACCTGCTTTTCATAGAGCTGCAGGCTCACTGCTGTGAAGTTTCATACAACATATTTGCATTGTCCAAAAGAAAACAAATTCAAAGTTGTTCAGTTTCAAGGGAAAAAAATCAAAGGATGTGTTTCCTTCTAGGTTCAGCTTTTAATCCGTTTAAAAATCCATGGATGTGTTGAAAACTGCTGTCAGAAAGCTGGAAATGAGGATATTTCTCTCCTGGAAGCTCATGAAAATTTACATTTCAGAAATACCCTTTGGGCAGTTGCACAGACGTCAGCACAAATCGCCCGTCAAATCAACAGATCTTTGTCAATCAAGACTTTCAATCAAGGCTTTTAAAGGATTCCAGCTCCACCGCTTGTTTCTCATCAGAAGGCAGGATGAAATTACCAACCGGTGAAACATCACATAAAGTCCACGGAGGACACTGAAGTCATTGGAATTTGGAAGTTTATGTTCTACGGTCTTCTTTCTTCCTCTTTTGCCAACATGGACAGGACTTCAAAAAGATCTCTCGCTTCCCGTTGAGAAATAAAACTCAATTTTATAGGTGCTTTCTTTATTGAATGAGAAGTCTCCTCGAAAGGATAATATAATCTAATTTCAGGAAGTGGAGCAGTGAAACTTCAGAGTTATTTAAGTTGAGGTTTGGTTCTGTCATACTGACTCTATGAAGGCTGGGATTTTTTTTTAAATTTTCATAAAAAATGTCCTTGAAAGAACTGTTAAAGTTAAATAAAATTGGTTGAAAGTACGAATAAACCTTGAAGAGGACTCGTGACCTCAGTGCGTCTCCAATCCCAGCTTCAGGCCGGCTCTCTGCTGTAATAAAAGAAAAAAAACTACCGCATAGTAGTAAATGTAATGTGAGCTACGTATATGTGTGTCATTCAGCTGTCCATTAGCATTCTACTAACCACGCATTAGCTCTGCTCACAGCTTAAGAGGCTGTTACCCATTCTGACCCATAAAGCAACATGTAAGTACAGTTCATGCTTGGAATGCATGGAAAAGCCATATGCTGAAGTGGAGAGCAGGGATTATAATATACTATATATGGGATTTCCTGAAGAGGAGTGCATTACTGACACAGCTTTATAACCCTGTTAGCAGGATGTCCACTATGTACTTTATTCTACAGATGTATGGCATGTTGATATCAGTCACAGCCTCGATAAACTGCACATCCTGTTTTGTGAGGAAGGGATAATAAGATTATAAGATCACGTTACTCCATTAAGCAAGACTAGAGGGACGACAGGAAAAAGGCAGATACAAGATTTTCCACAGGTAAAAGGCAAAAAAATAAGCATCTGGACAAATGAACAACTCGTAAAATACTGTCCTCATCCCACATTTCTCTCACTGTGCTCAAGCTAAATAAGGTCTAAAGTAAAAGTATGTTTGCCTTTCATATATTTGCCTTCATGGAAGCACAGTTACATATAATGAGTGCATAAATACTAAAAGCAGCCAAGTAAATATCCAAAATGTGTCCTTTTTTTAGCTGTGGGACATGAGGTTGCCAACCGCTGATTGTCACTTTATTCCAGTTAAGATAAAGTTCCAGACATAATTGGCAAAAAAAAAAAAAAAAAAAAAAAGAACCGTTATCCTAAATTAAGCATATTGACATTGCCTGGTTAAATTGGGTGTAAATAGACCTTAATGAGGACTTTAATGATCCAATTTTGTGCCCATTTTCAGCAAATGAATGAAAATCTCAGGTGTCCCCAGAATGTGTCTTTCAATTTTTCACCTCGAAACACTGCAAAGGTTCATTTCACTGTGGCTGGGTGACTCCTGGTTTAAGTCCTGATCTAAACAACGTGTTTCAGTGTTTCATGAAATAAAACTGCTAAGTCAGTCTATAACTGAGGGACTTTTGAAGTCCATGGGATATATCTGCATACATTTTTATTAAAAGTGAAAAAAATCTTTTTATGTTCATTATGATCATGTCTTTACAAATTCCTTCATTATTTATTATGGAAAAAATCACTTATTGATAAAAAAATGACTGGATATCACAAAAATGTCAACTAAATAACCGTCTGAATTTAATACCAACCACCTTCTAATGAGCTAAACAATAATAAAATGAGCTGATTCAGAAATAGTTTGGATTGTGTTCTTTTTATTAAGTTGAGATAATCATGACAGATATTTCTTTTTTGGCAATAGATCAAATTTTAGATGGAAAATAACAAATTAAATCCCTTTCCACTAAGTTCCCCATTGCAGAAACACCAGGAAGTGTGTTAATTCCAGATCACATGACCTGCTCATTGTGTTTCTTTTTTTTTTTTTTTTTTGGTCATTTTCAGTGTGTTTTGTGAGCATTTCAGGTCTTCTTGTGGTCATTTTCTGCCTTTTTGTGGCTGTTTTCAGTGTGTTTGTCATCATTTTAGGTGTTTTTGTGGTCATTTCGCATTTTTTTATAGTTATTTTGTGTCTCGTCATTTTGTGTCTTTACATGATAACTATCTGTCTCACTGAGTCATTTTGTGTTTTTCTGTGGTCATTTTGTGCCATTTTTTGTCATTTGTGCATTTTTGTGGTCATGCTGTGTCTTTTTGTGCTCATTTTGTTGCTTTTTTGGTAATTTTCAGACTGTTTTGTGAGAATTTTAGGTCTTTTGTGGTCATTTGTGTCATTTTTTTAACACAAAATAACACACTGTATCTGTGCCCAAGAAATCACTTTCAACTAAGCTACCCATTATCCTGCTGCTGTCCCAGGAAGACGTGCCTGCATCTGTCAAACAGCTTTCTCACTGAGCGATTATTTTGCATGGAAATATCTCAGCATAGTTATTTGCTTTTAACTTGTGTGTACAGTTAGTTTGGCAGACAACACATAAAGTTATAAAATCAGTAGTTAATCTGTGCAGAGCCACAGCTTGGAAACATCTGATTGGTAACTGCTGATCAGGATGTATTTCTAAGAGGATTCCTAAACTCGTAGGCTGCTTATTCTGCTGTCTCACAACAGAAACAGAGAATTAAGTAAATGAGAGCAGCTTTATCGGGAGTTCAGCTGCAATAAAATACGGTATATGTGAGCACAGGGGGCAGGAGAGAAGCAGACAGATGAGTTTAGTTTGAAGAAAACAGTAACCCACCCAGTTACTTTTTTTTGGTTCTAAATCGGTCTAAAAGTTTCCACCCTCTCTGAATATGGCTCACCTTCACAGCTTCTACAGAGGTCTGACCAGTGGGTGTACGACTGAAGCTAATGGTATGATTAGCCACATTAGCTGCACACTGTGCTAGCAGTACAGATTTATATAGCATTCTGAAGACATTGGCTTAAAAAAATAAAAGGCAAAAGTAAGAGTTAGCACAAGTGTGTAACATCCCCAAAACACAATCAAAATTGATTTCCACCTTATGAGACCTTTAAGGGAATGATGAGAATGCTATCACTCTCATTATTCCCTTAAAGGTCATCCTTCTAATGTTTCTATAGGGTACCAGTCAGTAAACTTGCTCAAAATGTTGCACTGTTCTTTTAAAACCAAAAATTAGAATTAATTTGAGGCAAAACACATCAATAGTAGTGTTTCTTCATATACACATTTGCATCATTTATCTGCAATAAAACACAGCTGTGATGAATAAAAAGCATCTTCTTGCTAAACTCCTGACTGAGCCACAAGCAGCACTGAAAGTCTTTGTAGCGGCAGCCTGCAGTGGCACTGCAGTTCTCAGAAAACCAAATGACTGTCGGGCCGGCAGAACGGTTTGTGTTAGCTGTGGGCTGCAGCCAACAGCAAAGAAGTTTGACAGAAAGGCTTTGCAGGCTTTCTTTTTTTTACTGCAGCACAGGCTGTGCGGGATTTCTTCAACTTCAAAAACATGAAAGATTGGAAATTTAACATGTGACTGACAGTAGTTGTCAAGGAGAGATTATGATAATAATGCGAGCCAAACAAAATGCCTTCAAACAATGATGTAACTCCACTGTAATCTACATCGCCCCACCCTCTAGCATCTCTCTGTTCGTCTGCTTCCCTCTGTTCTGTATCCTGCTCACTGGTTTCTTTACCTCTGAGGTGGTCAAAGAGGGCAGGACACAGCATGAGACACACAGAGCCGGACAGAAAGAAAGACAAGGACATGAGTATATTGACATACACTGTAAAAATGTGTGTACATTTTGCAGTGAAAAACTGTCAGACCATGAAGGTAAAAATCTGTAAACTCTAAAACAGTTTGATGCAGTTTATTTAACACTGAATCACTGTAAACAGGTTCATTAGGAGAAAAGTGTGTTTTTTAGGTTTTTTTTCTCTTGATAAAATACTTTTTCTGACTCCTGCACAGATTTTATAGGAAAAATGCCATAATATGTCCAACAAAACTCTAAATTTTGCAGTTAATTCTCAAAAGAATACGGTTTTTCCACAGTTAAATGTACATATTGTTGTACTGATAATGGAAACATGCTGCAATATTTAAAACAAGTAACATGCATAACAAATATCTGCATTTATTACATTTAAAAAATACAGTTTTTCACTTTTGTGTTGATAATGGACATATGCTTTAATGTTTATGACAGCTTTAACAGCAAATTTTGCTAAAAATACACATATTAAATGTTAAATACACTAGCTGTTGTGCTGATAATGGAAAAATGAGGTAATATTTATAATAAGTTACACAAACTTTATTTCATATGGTATTTTCATGCAAATTTTCAATTCTTTAAAGGTTAAAAGTTTTTTTTTACAGCAAAATATGGAATGAAGCACGTTTCTTAACCCTAAAATCAACAATATCAAGACATTTCTTTATCGTAAATGTAGAAAATGTTTTACCGTGATTTTACTGTAGCATTCTGGCGACCACAGCTGCTGGAATTTTACCGTAAAAACATTTTTTTACGGTGTACTTCAAATACACAAGGATGCTGAGTTTCCTGACGCACACAGAATATGTACAATTTAATCCAAAAGCTGTAGGCACATGTTTTGACTCTTATCCGTGCAGAACCAGAAGAGACGTCTCCTAAATTAATCCTGCATACAAACAGCCAGAGTCAAACAGAACTATCTTCAAGGACAATAAGTCCTGCAAACTATTTCCCGTCTCTCTCTAAATATCTCTATAACAAACGCAAAAAAAGCCAGAAAAATAATCTTTGAAAGTTGTATGCAAATACACTGAAAAAAAGTTCTTTTCTGCACATAATACAAACTCCAGTGATAAATAAAATCTACCCATAGCATTGTTTTTGTGCAAAGGTCACAACGGCCACACAAGAAATCGCTGATGAATCAGCAAACACCTCAAAATAAGACAAATAACCCAATCAAGTCCACCGGCAGCAACAATAAGTATGACTTGAGCAAAGAAAGCAGTCAGGTGATGCTGTGGAGTCACACGAGTCCACATTAGGAGGAGGTCAGCGTGGATGGATGGGTGGACTAAACACTGGACTGAAGATTACTGCCTTCAACACAGACACAGCTAAAGGCAGGTCAGATGAAACATTTATTTCATGGCCGGACAGCAAGACAACAATATTCAGAGAGTTCAGAGAAAGAATAAACCAGCAACTATAAGATGTCAAAGGCCATTGATTGACATGGACTCCAAAAGTTCCTTCAAGAATCCAATTATTTTTGAGACTGGTGATGTATGAGTGCAGAAAAAAGAAAATAAGGGTTAGAAAGAGAAAAATCCTACAGCAACCAGAATGCTTTGCAGCCTGTTCCCTCTAAGGCTCCTATTCAAGCCACTGCAGCTGGACAGGCTTGGATGGGTGTGTAGATTAAAGTAGAGTCTACACAGAGGGAAGGAATAAAGATATATTTAATTTTATGATGATAGAATGCTGTTGAGAATCAGTGAAGGTTGGTTGTGTTGCTCCAGATCGGTGTGGAAAGATGGATGGGGACTCTTGCTTTTACTTTGTGTTTTGTTACTGTGCAACCATCAAGTCCATAATTAGGAACGGGATCACCTGCTGGTTTGAGGCTCAGATTCATAACCTGGTGAAGATGGCGAGTAAGATCATGGGTAGCCCTGCTCCACTCGTGCCATAAGACGTGTTTATACAGGCCACCATCAGGCAGGCAAACAGTATTCTTTCATACTCATCACATGTCCTGTTTACAGAGTATGTTCTGTTGAATTCAGGCAGGAGGTAGAGTCCCGCTGTGAGGCTCAACCGTTTTAAAAACTCTTTTACCCGTCTCTCAATCAAGCTCATTAATGAGCAGTTAGGTGCAGCTATCAAAAGGAGGTAGCAAATGTTGTGTGCATAGGGACGTATCTATGTATGTATGTATGTATGTGTGTATTGTAGGTTTTTTCTGATACTATTTTAGCTTATTTATTACATGTCATGTATATTATGTGTTTTTAGTAGTTGCAGTGCAACTTGCTTTGGCCTTGTCTAAAGGCCACTACACACTGCGATTTTAACAATCGTATGAGTTCACAGCTTGCTACACTGTACGACATGAATCTAATAGTCTTTGGGCACGATGAAAACGCAGCTGAATTTCCACCTACAATGTACGTGAGCCGACATGAATGTGCAAGGATAAAATGTCATCAACGTGAGCCGTCCATCCATGAAAAATAAACAACCGAAACATAAACAGAGCTCCTACAATCACAGGGAAACTAGCCAAACATGAACCCTACAATCACAGGGAAACTAGCCAAACATGAACCCTATTGCCATTGCCGCTGCAAATCATCTATTTGGGTTTATTGATCAGTACGTCATTTCATCCTGCATTTCTATTGGTTAGTTAGTTGTCGTAGGCCCAGCAGCATCACACTGTGAGATGATCACCCGGAATTTCTGACTGTCAGAATTTTATGGAAGCTTTTCTTTGGTCGCCATGACGACGGCCGTCCTTGAACCTGTCTCTCAGTGCAGCGTAGGACCATTGATTTAGAGCCAAGACCAAAGATATCGCCATGATTCTCTCATTGTTGGTATCTTTCATCTGGGACGGCCAAAAATCACACAGTGTATAGAGGCCTTTAGACAAACTTCTCTCTATGGGAGACAAAGTAAACCTTGGCCTTTAAACTCATTCTAGTTTGTGTAAAGTACTAAAAACAGACCTACAGACTGATTCCATTTAATGGACTACTAAGAGGTTAGATATGAATTCGCAAATATGCACTGAAGACACTGCATTTTCATCGCTTCACATCAATCGACTAAGTTACTATAACAAACGGAGCACACCATGCAGTGTGCGCTCACTGGTGTTCATGTACGGCCAGTGATGGCAGCAGATATCAGCGGGACGAGAGGACGAAGACCAGGGAGGGAGATAGTCGGTTTGGCCCCATTCAGCTGGAACACTTGGTTATCTATGAATCCCAGCTGTCTCCAATGAAAGTCTAGGTGTAAAATGGTTACTGCAGAGGCGGGTATTGATCCTAAGCTCTCTATTACTGTGGCTCTTAATTAAATCAATCCTCCTCTTCTTCATCCTATCATTCTAAGGAAATTTAAAATATACTGCTGTACTGCAAATTCTGCCATCTGGCATCCGAGGACAACGCATTAGCTGGATGCTGGCAAAGCTGTAGCAGGTATAGGAGCTCATGATCACGCAGGAGAACCACTGATGCAAATGTGCTCTAGTTTTTATAGTTTTATTCTTCACATCATAGTGTTTGGAGGAGGAGTTAGGCAAATCATGACTATAGTGCAGGGATGTCAGACTCATCTTAGTTCAGGTTCCACATTCAGCCCAGTTTGATCTCCAGTGGACCTGAAATCTCTTAAGTAAAATAAGTGAAATTTAAAAAATATTATGCCTCAGTTTATCATTTCCACATTACAACTTCCAGATCACAGAGTGTCTGCAAAGGAACACAACATTTAGTCACAACTATCTGGACTTGAACCATAGAAGATTTTACGTTTCCCTCAAAATGACAAAAAAAAAGACAAAAAAGACAAAAAAAGACAAAATATTACAAAAATGAGACACAAAGTGACAAAAAAGGACAAACAACACGTGAGAGACAAAAAACAACGAATAAAGTGAAACACAAAATGACAAAAAAGACCAAAAAACCACAAGCGAGACAAAAAGGAAACACAAAACAACAAAAATGAGAAACAAAATGACATAAACATGAGACAAACAACAAAAGTCAAGACAAAAAACAAGATAAAGAACAAGAAAAAAATTACAAAAATGAGACACAAAATGACAAGAGACAAAAAATGAGACAAATGACGTGAAACGAAACAAAAAGAGACAAAAAATTTGACAAAAAAATTCGACAAATGACACAAGCAAGACAAAAAACGAGTAAAGCAAAACACAAAATGACAAAAATCAGAAAAAAACACAAGCCACCAAATGACAAAAACCAGACAAAAAACAAGATAAAAAAACAACAAAAACAAGACAAAATGTTACAAAAATGAGACACAAAATGACAAAAGAACAATGAACAATCTGGTATTTTACTTTATGATCAAAATAACTTGTCATGGTCTAGAAATTATTTTAAATTTATGATTATACAAATTTACAATTTCCAGTTCATGTCTTCTATGTAATTTTTCCACTTTGAGGGCCGGATTGGACCCTCCGGAGGGCCGGTTTTGGCCCACGGGCCTCATGATGGACACCCCTGCTATAGTGTGTCATTGATCATTTCTGGCCTGCTAACGATTACTTACTGACTTGAACAAATCTCTGAATTTCCTGCCTTTAAGACTCGCTGGATCATGTCAGAATCAGTGTACTATGTGTCTTCTAAACGTCTCTCTATGACGAGCAGAAACTTCTAGAATAAATTCTCTGAAGTCCATTTGTCTTCACACCAAAGGATGGTGAGAATCAGAAAAGAGAAAGCACTATCGCACCACTGGATATGTTCCAGGAACATCCTGCATTTCCTCTCCTCCCAACCCCCATCGCACTGCTCTCAGCTTGTGTTTATTCCTGGACTGAAGAGCACGAGGTTCCTGTGTGTGTGTGTGTGTGTGTGTGTGTGTGTGTGTGTGTGTGTGTGTGTGTGTGTGTGTGTGTGTGTGTGTGTGTGTGTGTGTGTGTGTGTTGGATGGTGAGAAAGCAGGTGCAGTTTGATGCATCTCTGACCCAGGTGTGCATGTTCAGCGTGAACGTGACCCAGAAAATCCCTCTGATGCTTTGCTTTTGACACGAGTTGTGATTAAATACACACATAAAATTAAACACTAAATTAGCCGGAAGGAATTATATAACTTCACAAACAGCACTGAAGGAGAGATCAGCGCCGTCATGAACTGGATGTAAATTACTCATTATTAATAAGTTGGCTCCGCTTAAAATCACATATACTTTCCTTGTACTTTACCACTAATAATATTGTATTTCCATTTCCGTAATTGCTAAAGCTTATTTGCTAAACCATGCAGATGAAAGTGATTTTTTTTAGCTGTAAACACGCACAGGAGGTGACTGCAGCTTTTATTAATCACTGATTACTGCATGCTGACTTCCTTTCAGGCTACATGTTGCTGCGACAACCCCTAGCAATAAGGGAAAAAAGAGCAATTAAATCTGGATATCCTGCGTTTCTGCTGCAATGTTTTCTCTTATTTTAAATCCCAGTACCCATATCTATTAACACTTATTACCTTATTACTCTAAAAGTAATTGGTTTCGTGACTAAGTATAAAGTTTTGACAAAATCCAAGATGGAAATTGCACCCTTGAGTTTATATCAAATTTAATTCCTACCAAGCATTTTCGTTGTTGCACTGATTTCCATGCCAGGGCCAGTTTTAGCTCATTTAGGGCCCTGGGCTGAATGATCCTGAAGCCCCCATGCGTAGGATTTGAAAAGTTCTGATTTGGCAGCTCCTACGATCTTTTTTCAATAAAGTACAAGAAGTTCAAAGTTCCAGGAAAACAAGTTTGAACTTAAATCTTAACTCAATTCTGCAGTTGGATCAGCAATCTGACTTTCATTATTAGCTTAGGTTAATGGAGAAACACAATAAATTAATACAGACTACAGTAATTTATTTATAGCTATTTTTCAAAAACAAATTTAAAGTTTTTATGGAGTGTAGCAAGCTATTAGCTCTAGTTAGCACTTTCTGCTAACATCTCAAATAAGAAATATTTTTGACAACTTGAGCACAATGTTGAAATGTAAATGTCTAAAGATATCCTGTGAAGTTCAGGTTTGTATTCAGTTTTTCACCTAAATAAATTGAGGGCTAGTAAATGTGGTAAATGAATTTTCTGCTAGTAGTGTTTTTTCTAGGGCTGGGACTTTAACGCAGTAATTACGATTAATTAATTACAGAAAAAATAAGACATTTATTTTCTCAGTTCCCTAATTTCTGGCACACCGGTAACATCAATGCACACTCCTGTCCAGTAGGTGGCGGTAATGAACCTAAAGTCTGTGTGCCAGCTGCAATAAAGAGTGAATCAGCACAGAACATGGCCCCTTGAACGCAAAACATCTTTTTTTTTTTTTTTTTCAAAAATAGTTCAGCAAAAAGTATTTTTGGAAGCATTTGAGGCAAGAAATAAGCTGCTGAATCTGTCCTGGTTTTAGTTCAACGACGCTAGTTTAGACGTTTAAAGAAAGTTTCGCGATGCATCGGACCTCCGCTCCCCACACCACATTTGCATGATGAAATTAAATTCTTTTATGCAAATGAGCTCCATACGTTAGCTACGACAGTCCTGGTACCGGCTAACGGTGTAGCCATCCCGTAATAGACCACTTTTCAAGACACTGGAAGTGCTCAAGTTTACAAAAAGTCTTAAAATGTTGAATATAATCGCACTTTGAGTTTGCAGTAATCTGTGAATGTAGCAGACAGATGAAAAATGCAGATAAATCTAAATGAAACAAACATTTTTGTTGTTTATGTTAACATATATGTCTATTCATCCACTCAGCCGTCAACCAACATTTATTTGAACTGAAAAACTTTGCTTATTGTGTCAAATATTGATATTTGCCATCCCACACCTAGCTTTTTCTAAAAAAACTCTCTGTGAAAGCCTCTCTACCTGCTTGAAGGTGCATCTTCACGTGAATGGATGAGTTACGAACCAGCAACATATGGAAATCCGCTCTCAAAACACCCACATTTAACCATCTTGTATGAAATTTTGTGAGGCACTAACAAGCTGGTTTTGGCTCATGTTCTCCACCCAGTTAAATGGGTGACCAATCGCATTATACTATTTCTTAAAAGACTTTAAACCTGTAAGGATAAAGGAAAGGTTTCCATTGTTTCCCAATGCACTATGGTATAATATTAAATATGCATCAACCTGAAATTTTGTACACATTTGTACTCCAAAGTTAATCTCTCTTCATAGAATTAAAGACAAAAAAAAACAACTCTTTGTTGCTCCCACCAGTATAGAAAATACCACTTCTGAGAGTGTTTGAATGCAGTGGTTTTAGTGAGAGAGTAAAGACTTTCATGGTTTACAGAAAGCAGGATGTAGACGTACCTGTCCCTCACGCTGCTGCTCTTTATTTTGTCAAATAATGCACATTTGTTTTAATCATGTTTATTCCCTATTTGCCATAGAAATCCACCGGGGCTCAGCTGGAAGGATTAGGTTTTCCAATTTTCCAGACAGCAGTCTGAAAAATAGCAGTCAGAACTGGGGCAGCTCGCTACCTTTTGAACCTTTGAGTCTGACTGTCAACACTGCAGACGGGCACCGGGGACAGGGATATTTAGCTCCTGAAGTTTCCATGGAAATATAGGTCGGATACAACACTTTACACACCCAGCCCAGGACCCACATTTTTACAAGTGACAAGTTGATTCAGTGGCTTTCTGGGTGCCAGGCTCCCAAAAATATCTAGATACTGTCGGCATATGGAAACACGCAACGAGCAAAAAGACTTACAACATAAAGTCCTAAAGCATACCCAGTTTTATCGTCCATTTTACTCTAATTAGAAGCATAATTTATTAAATAAACACCATGTTGCATTGCAGAAGACTCCAAACTATTCACTGAGGCTATAAACGTATTGGGAAAATGTTTACTGCAGTAACAAAGTCATAAGTAGGGTCATTTACTCAGACTTCTATACAATCTGCCTTTCTTCTTGAACAACCAGAAGTGTGGCCCCCTGGTGGCTGTTGGAAAGAATCGATGAAAAATATAGCACACCTTTTGCTATAGGTACCTTCTAGTGTCACTCCTTCATTCCATTTCCCACAGTTATCCACAAGTCTTATCTTTTGTAATGTATTACTTTCTGTCAGACCCTTTGATTCAACCACCTTTGTTTTTTTGTTGTATTACCCTCTGTTACTGACTAGCAACCATACACAAATTAACTGCTATTCACCCTTTTGTTTACCCTCTGACCATCCTAAATTTTGGACTCTCCAAATGTTCTGAGTCAGCTTATCTTCACAGACTCGTGCTCTGTGTTGGTCAGCCCACCATATACCGGAATACCAATAAACACCCCACTACAGCAAACGCTGAAGGACGAAGAGTGAAATTTCTTCAATAGAATACAGGTCAACGGATTTCCGTTCCAATGCTACATCCATCTTTTATATACATCTGTGGTTAAGGAACACGAATGTCTGCAAGATTATTTGGCAGTTCATCCAATAATTGCTGAGACAATTCAGTCAAAAACAAAAATAAAGTCAGGGGGTTTTAAAGTCAGCAGTGTTGAAGAAATTTCATTCTTAGTCCTTGGAAGTTTGCTGTAGTGGGGTGTTTACTGGTATTCCAGCATACTGTGAGCTGACCAACACAGAGCATGAATCTGTGAAGGAAAGCCGACCCAGAACATTTACAGAGATGATCAGAGGGTAAATACAAGGATGAACAGAGGTTAATTTGATTATGGTTGCTATCAGTAACAGAGGGCTATAAAACATTGAACAAAAGGTGGTTGAATCAAGGGGTCTGGCAGACAGTAACAAATAAGAAAAGATAAAAGAATTGTGGATAATTGTGGGAAATGGAATGAAGGAGTGACACTAGAAGGTATCTGTAGTAAAAGGTGTGTTATTTTCTTCATCAGCAAGATGCATTGTTTGGGCACCAAACCTTTCTACACTCAAAGAACTGTGAGGGATGCATTTTGATATATTTTATACTTCATATTTAATGTGAGCATCAATATCACGTTGAGGACTTTAATATGTTGCCCACAGATTACTGTTGAATTGTTATTTTGAAATCTTTAACCCTCGTGTCGTCCTGCGGGTCAAACTGATCCGTTTTAAAGTTTGAAAATGTGGAGAAAAAAACTTTTTCACAGTAAAAACTTCCAAATTTGCAACATTTTTGGGAAATTTTTGAAAATTTTTTGGTGGAAAAAAAGAAATGTTAAAAATATTTCTTAAGAACATTCACAAAAAAATCATTTGGTTGATTTTTATGTGAATGTTCTTAAAGAAAATATTAGAAGTTTTACTGATATATATGTAATCACTTAAGATATTTTTAGGATTTTTTGGAAAATTTTGAGTCATTTTTTGAAAATAATCTTTCCAAATTTGGGGGATTTTTTTTAAAAATAAAACTTTTAAGGGAAACTTTTAAGGAATTATTGGAATTTTCTTCCTGAAGGTTTTGCAAATTTTCAGAAATTTGGTGAATTATTTTTTCAGACAAGGAAACTATATTTCTTGGTGCCTGTAAATGAAGACAACAGGAGGGTGAAAGAAAAAAAAATGCAGGTTCAAATTCAAGATGTCCCTTTTCCAAAGTTGTCTTTGTTTGTTGTTTGTCCTTTTCATTTATTTATTTTTCCATGAATCCACTTGATGCCATAAAATCCTTGTCCATCAAGACGTACCGGGCAGAGCCGGTTATATTAAACCGACACCAATTATTGCTATAGATTATCTGGGCTGAATACTGTTATTAGTCCCAGCAACAGCTTTCAGAGTTCTCCGTCTCCATCTCATCTCGCAGGCTATTTCACATCTGACATGACTCACAGAGACAGACGTTTAAAAATAACATTGTCTTGGGTGAATCAAGCTGTTGAGAGTGCTGCATGTCACGCAGTAATCTCATATTCTTAAGAAGATATAAGGGGGTGGGAAAACAGCGTGGGCGATGCGGGTGACTGCGAGGATTGGTGAGGAATTGTGAAACTGCTATTCGATGAGGGTCTTTACAGATGGCTGTCAGCGGCGTTTATCGCTACGAGGGTGACACAGGTCAGAGAGCTAATCCTGCAATCCTGAGTAAAAAGAGAGGTTTCTACACAGATGTTATAAAAGGGATGAGTCAGGGGTCAGGGCTTGTATTTATGCTATACTGAAACATATCAGAGCTCGTAAATATTAGCGGGAGCTGCTGAATGAGGCAAAACACTCGAAAGACTGCACAAAAATAAATAAATTCCTATTACATCCCTCTGTCTGTAGGCCTGTAATCACTCTTGAACTTGTTTTATGGATCTTATCCAGGTTGTTTCCTCCTAACTAGATACTTGCTGGTGTTTGATATACTCTCAGATGTGCGTCATTTTGGATAAAAGCTAAATGGAATTGTAGAATTGTAAAATATACAACTTCAAGTTATACAACTCACAGTTTGTTGAACAAACTGCCCTGACATGAGGCTGTGGTGAACAGTTAATCCATCCTGGTCAGTATTGACACCGTTTCAAACCCCAACAACTGCCTGGTGGACTTACGTCTGTATATCACATGTTCAACTTCACTAACTTCAACTGTCATTTGCATGATAAATCCAAAGACAAAACAGGACCAAAGTGTAAACAAATGGTAAATCTACACTCCTTTTCAGCGAAAAAGTCACTATTTTACAAATATTTAGGAAAATATTTGTTTAATTTCACAAAATTGTTCATAGTCACTTGTCAAAAGTATTTATTTAAATTTAAATGTTGATTGAAAAAAAAAACGGACTAAAAGTGAGCATAACATCCACATCATAAATCTGCAGTTTTACTAATTAGTTCTTTTACAATGAGTGACAATAAAGTTAATTTTCTGTATTTAAATCCCCCAAAAATCTAATTATTCCCCATATATTTGCTGATAACCCTGTAAGACCCAAATACAGAAAAAAATAGCAAAAAAACCCCTGAAAGTACTAATAATAGTTATATACCTAAATGTAGAAAAACATGAGCAAAAAACTAAAACAATAATAAAAATTATATGTATATATATATTTTTTTCTTTAATAGAAAAGAATGTCAAAAAAATAAAACTGATGTATTTTTGTAACAGTGGCTTTTACATAGTTCATTTCAGTTTTTCTAGTTATTGAACATTACAGTGTGACACCAATATTTACTGTATTTTTTCTGATTTTAAGGTTTTTCTTGTTTTTTTAACAGATTTGTTATTTCTTTACCATGTTGCAAATGTTTTTTGCTGTTTAAAACTGAAGTTCTGCTGAAGTTGACATCATTAGTCCTTTAATTGCTGAATTAAAGGGCTGATTTGAACGATGAAATGCTGATTTCATAGCGGCGCTGAGAAGATCAGTACAAATTAGTCTCTGAGAAACATTTCTGGACCAGATTTCCCATCCATCCATCCAACACTGAGATATTTCATCCAGGACCAACGTGGTGGAGCTACTAAAAGCTGGAGACATGCCTCTAGCATGCTAAAACTCCACTCTGTCTGAGATATCAAAGTTCTGTGTAAATCCACGGCTGCAACGCACACATACTAAATGGTTTCCAGCTGAATGACCATGTGCATAGCGCCAAACTAACAAACAAGCCATTTATTCAGTGTTTCATGAGACCAAAGGGTGTTGAAAAATAACCCTCTTAGCTCTCCTTTCAGAGTGCCGTTGAGTCGCAGTGTGACAGGTTCAAGTCCAACTAGGCTACAGATGTTTTCCTTCAACAGTTTCTCTTTCCCTCGTTATATTCACGCTATTCAATTAAGCAGAAACACCCCCTCCAAACACACAAACAAAAACATCGAGGAAGGATTATCCTGCAATAACAGAGACTTAGAAGCTAGAAGCAAGATGTCAGCTTAGTTGAAATTATATCTCTTCAACTAATTAAGGATCCAAAGTGGCAAAATGAAAGATCAGAGCACAGAGGGAACGTTCAGGCTGATGCAACGGAGAAGATCCAGAGCGTTCCTCGCTGTCAATCAGCAGCATGCATCAGCCTCGCTAACAGGAGGAATTCTCTACTATAGTGAAGGACAGGGGTGTCCAACATACGGCCCGTGGGCCAAAAGCGGTCCTTCAGAGTGTCCAATCCGGCCCTCAAAGTGTAAAAATTATAGAGAAGACATTAACTGCAGATTATAAATTAGTAAAACTATAAATTTAAAATAATTTCTACACCATGACAAGTTGTTTTGATCATAAAATAAAATATTAGATTGTTCTTTTGTTATTTTGTGTCTCATTTTTGTAATATTTTGTCTTGTTTGGGGTTTTTTTCTTCTTTTTTGGTCTGACTTGTCATTTGTCTCACATTTTTGTTGTTTTGTTTCTCACTTTTGTCATTTTTTTAGTCTCATTTGTGTAAGGTTTTTGTTTCATGTCTTTGCTGTTTGTCCTTTTTTTTGTCGCTTTGTAACTTTTTTGTCAAATTTTGTTTTTTTTGTGTCATTACTCTCATTTTTTGTCGCTTCTGTCGTTTTGTGTTTCATTTTTGTGATAGTTTGTCTTGTTTTTTCGCTGACTTTTGTTTTCTCATTTTGTGCTTTTTTTTTGTCTCGCTTGTGTTGTCTACTTTTTTGTCCTTTTGTTCCTTCTTTGTCATATTTTGTCATTTTTTGTCACTTTGTGAATTTTGTCTAACTTTTTGTCTCTTTTTTTGTTTAGTTTCATGTCGTTTGAGATCAAATTGGGCTGAATGTGGAAGCTGAACTGAGATGAGTTTGATTCCCTGCTGTAGGACTTTTAGCACAACTTGTTCTGTTGTCCAAATGCTAAACATTCACAGGCATTCAACTCCATGGGTCATTTTTCCAGATCCTGATGTTTCACCCTGATCTCCATATTAATAGTGCTTTAAAAACTCTGCAACAGGTTGAATTCAGATGTGCATGAATAACACAAGTCACTTCACTTGATATTAGCAGGTGTATTCAGCTTTTTGCACGTCATTTCACATCTGACACATCATCCGACCGCAACTGTAACCTTAACCATTTCATTTTAATGACAAAAAATTACACACAAACCCTACCTGAAGCAGTGAACCATTTATATACAATCTCATGCTATGATGTCGGCTCTAAATGTGCAGAAAGTTGGTGTCCATAAAAACTTAATATCCAAAGAAAGAAAGAAAGCAGAGCTCCCTTGACAACACCTATGTAATTTGCTGGGGCAGCAGCCAGTTTTACATTGATATATTGCACAATCGTCTGGGGTTTTAGAGTGACATTTCTCACCAGGTTGATATCTGGTGTAAATGGAGGAGGCTGGGGGAAAAAAGGACATGTGGGGACTTTGTCAAAACTCTTGGGTATGCTGAGTTTTCGGGCTCATTGCAGGGTTAAGGTAGGTAATACAGCTTTGAATCTGTTCAATAGCAACGTGGCAGATGGAATACAACTCTAGTGACTCATGGTAAATACAAAGCTGGAGCCAGTAGTTTAGCATATAGAGCGAGGCTGGCTCAGCCTAAAAGGAACAAACGCTACTTACCTGCATCAGAGAAGATCCCTAATTAACACATCAAATCATGTTTTTATAGAAAACAGGTAAAAACCAAAGTGTGACAAGTCTTTCATGGTGATCTTTATGATAGGGAATATTCCAGTTAGTCTGGAACTCAAGTAGAAAGAAAAAATATTCATTATTTGATTTGTATTTTTGTTGCTTTTGCTACTCAATTTTGATGAAATTGTACTCAAAATCAATAAATGGTGAACTATATATGGTTTAATGTATGTATATGCAGCTTAGGTTAAAGAGTGAAAGCAACTAAAATCCGCCTACCAGCAAACTGGGTCAATCTATAATTGAGGAATATTTGATGGACTCCAAACTGACATAAGATTTGCTGAAAATGACAAGAAAACTGTCCAAAATGACACAAAAATGGTTCAGAATAACTTGAAAATGATCCTTAATTACGGAAAATTAGTCCAGAATGATATGAAACTTGTCCTAAATGACTCGAAAATCATCCCAAAGACACAAAAATGATGCAAAATGACGAAAAAAGATCCAAGCTGACATAAAATTTGTTGAAAATTGTACAGGTTAATCTATAGCTGAGGGACTTTTGAGGTCCATGGGATATATCTTGCAAACACTTTTATTAAGAGTATAAAAACTAAGATTTTCATGTTCATTTTGATCATGCCTTTACAAATTCCATAATTATTTATTATGGAAACAATCACTTATTAATAAAAAATGACTGGATATCACCAAAATATCAACTAAATAACCATCTGAATTTAATACCAACCGCCTTCTAATGAGCTAAACAATAATATAATGAGCTGATTCAGAAATAGTTTGGATTGTGTTCTTTTTATTAAGTTGAGATAATCATGACACATATTTCTTTTTTGGCAATAGATCAAATTTTATATGGAAAATAACAAATTAAATCACTTTCAACTAAGTTCCCCATTACAAAAACACCTCTCCAGAAAGTGTGTTAATTCCAGATCACATGACCTGCTCCACATGATGTCATTTCCTCCTGAAGAAAAGACTGGCCAGACTCCAAGGCTTTCTGAGTTATTTAATATAAAGTAGTCAACAGGTTTACTACAATATCTTTAGAAATAACTTTCCATTTCAATTTTACTCAGTTGTATACATAATACTTAGAAGAATCTTTCTGTAAAAATGCCATGTGGTATTTGGTTTGGTTGATTTTAGGCCTGAAAACAGCCAAAATGTTGACTATGATACAAAACGCTATGGAAATATATTTTGACCAAGCTACCGTTACGTCCCAGTGACTGCCAGACGTCTAGAAGTTACTGCTTCCGGTCAAGAAATGCTTCGACACCAACAATCCTGGATATATTACATCTTAAGTGGTGTTTCTGCTTAGCTACAACCTACAGGACCGTCTGTCTGCTGTGTTTATTAACCTCGTTCAACCCATGTCTGGTAAAGTTACCCCCTACCAACGGATCGGATGAGTACAGCAATCACAAAGCAATGCAAAAACACAATCCGGTTTGTAATGATCCACATTTCACCGATGATTCTGAGAGGGGTTCCTGTAAAGCTGCAGCAGTGTGCATCACTTCTGTTGTTGACTTGAGGGAGAGTTGATTTTTTCCCTCCAAGAAAAGAACCGATGCAGACCTTTTTGAACTCAGCACGTCTAATGAAATGGCAGCGGGCCGTTCAGTTCACTGATGTGTGGAGGTCCATATCGTTCCACTCACAGCGGAGAGCGTCTGCTCTCAGCTGGACTAAAGTGGGCTGAGGTGGTTTAGAGAAATTACTCGGCATACCAGCTGTTCTATCATTCCCATAATTGCCCTTACCATATGAAAGTCTGTTCCTAAGTGCCTTTAAGCTCGCAGCAGTGCTACTGTGTTGGGGAGCTTTTGTATCTGAAACATCCTCCAGATTATAGGTTTGTAGCTGAATGGTTGATTGTTAGAGCTGCTTGGATGGTGTGGAGATCTGGAGGAATTGATTCTCTCCCTCCCCCCTCCTCAGCAAACATGGAAGAACTTTGACAGCTCCACTGGCAAACAGTCTGAACAGGAGGGATGTGAATACAGAGACCATATAGAGTGTTGTCTGCTGGTGCTAATTGGTAAAGGTTACCCGTCTGAGTAAAGATCGGCTCAGGTCGGACGTGGAACCAGGAGCCTGGCTGGATGAGGGGACCTGGCTTTGCAACAGAGGAAGGATTTTCCAGCTCCCACACAAGGCTCCTCTAATCCAAGCTGGCTTTTATCCACTTTTCTTCACCAACATGTTTTCTGTGTTACTTGTGATCCAGCTTGCCAACTTTTATCTACAGAGATAATGAATTCTTCCCAGATTTAGAGCTGGGACTGACTATGCTGTGACTTCAGGGCAGGTTTACATCCATCCTCATGTTATTTTTACTTTTATTCATTTTTCTGTCAGAATTTAGCCGCAGCATTGTGCTAAAATGCATGTTTGTCAGATGTGGTTATGACAACACTTGTGGGGATATTTAGGAGCTAAAATATTCAATTGCACTTGTTTACTGAAAAGTGTTGGGCTGATGCAGTAGCAGTTTGCTGATGAGAGGAGCAGCAAATGCAAATTTATAAGATGAATTTTTCATAATAAATCAATACGCCATTATTGGCTGCGTAAGGTTTTTTTTTAAAAACGATCATGAAACATCTCTAATGCAGCCCCATGTTCATATTTCTTGCTTGTCCGATCAATATTCACTTGCTAAAATCATCAAATATATAGTGGAAAACTGAATTGAACTCTTGGAGTTTTTGCTACAGTTCCTCTTCTGGCATCGATTGAAATTTTAAAATGTCATCTCTGCCCATCAAAACTCAGTTTCTACAAGTTTATGCATGAAAATATTCCCTTCTTGATTTAAAATGGTTCAGATGTGTCTCATCACTGTTGCAAACCTTCAGTATTACTCCCTGCACTACTCTCCACTCATCCCTGCACTGCTCACCTACAGCTCGAGCACACCAGCTCACCGATGACAGATTGTGAAGAATGACATCATGGGGAGCAGGTCATGTGATCTGGAATTAACACACTTCCTGGAGAGGTGTTTTTGTAATGGGGTATTTAGTGGAAAGTGATTTGATATTTTCCATATAAAATGTGATATATTGCCAAAAAAGAAAAGTCTGTCATGATTATTATCTCACCTTAATAAAAAGAACACAATCCAAACTATTTCTGAATCAGCTCATTTCATTATTGTTTAGCTCATTAGAAGGTGGATGGTATTAAATTCTGACGGTTATTTAGTGACATTTTACTGATATCCAGTCATTTTTTATTAATAAGTGATTGTTTCCATAATAAATAATGATGGGATTTGTAAAGACGTAATCAAAATGAACATAAAAAAAACCTTAGTTTTTTTTCTATTTTTAATAAAAATGTATGCAAGATATATCCCATGGACTTCAAAAGTCCCTCAATTATATATTGATCCACATATGAGAAGCTGGAAATCTGAATCTGTGTTTTTGAGACGATCATCACTGCAGTTTTGGCATTAACTGCAATTTTTTTACTTACTCTGTGTCTTTTAGCATGTGAAAATCCCCACATGGACGTATTAACATGGTAAAAAACTTACTTTTTAAAATAACTACTCATCAAGTTTGTATGTTCTGCCAAAGGGATGGTGCCGTAAACTGTTTCAGCTGCGTCACTGCACACAAAAAAGCTGCTGCACCTGATTTAGCAATGCAGATCATCCAGTGTAGCAGAGAAAAGCAGGTGTAAGACCTGCGACAAAGTGAGGAAGCAGATGGAAACACTCAGCGAGACGGATAGAAATAGAGAGAAAATGTCTCAGCGACAGACAGAATACAGCAGCGAATGAAGGGAAAAAAACACATTAAATGTTAATTTAGTAATCTCTCGGTTCAGCACCACAAAGCAACACAGTTTTACCTTTCTGCCTCCCTCTGTTCACCGGCTCTAATAAGGATTTGAGCTTCTAATGGCAGCTCCAGTCCACTGTGAGATGATTGAAGCAGCCAATTAAAAACTCATTAAGTCAGAATGTTATATTATTTCTAATCTTTTCGCAGCAATAATCTAGTCAAGGGGGTTTTAAACTTTTACCATAAATCTTTAAAACTTATTTCATTACTGATCTTTTTTTATTTTCACTTGTAACATCAGTCTGTTTAAGGCCATTTCCTCACATACTGCAGGTTGGATTTTTTTTGCAGCATGAAAATACAATTGCAACACCAACAAATGTCTTTCCTGCTTTACACAGGGGTGTCCAACATGAGGCCCGCGGGCCAAAAGCGGTTCTCCAGAGGGTCCAATCCGGCCCTCAAAGTGTAAAAAGTCCAGAGAAGACATTAACTGTAGATTTTAAATTGGTAAAACTATAAATTGAAAATAATTTCTAGACCATGACAAGTTGTTTTGATCACGAAGTAAAATACCAGATTGTTCATTGTTCTTTTGTTGTTTTGTGTCTCATTTTTGTAATATTTTGCCTTGGTTTAGTTGCTTTTTGTCTGACTTTTGTCGTTGCTCTCATGTTTTTGTCGTTTTATTTTTCCTTTTTGTCTCATTTGGGTTGTCTATTTTTCTGTTGTTTTGTTTCTTGTTTTTGTCATTTTTTTCTTGTTTTTGTTGTTTGTCCATTTTTTGTTGCTTTGGAACTTTTTTGTCTAATTTTTTCTCATTTTTTTCTTGCTTTTGTCGCTTTGCATCTAATTTTTGTAACATTTTGTCTTTTGTTGTTTTTTGTCTTTTTTGTCCGACTTCTGTTGTTTATCTCATGTTTTTGTCATTCTTTTCTCTCAATTGTGTCATTTTTTTTGTCTATTTTTAATTTTTTTGTCTCTTTTTTGTTTTGTTTCATGTCGTTTGTCTCTTTTGTCATTTTGTTTCTCGCTTGTGTAATATTTTGTCTTGTTTTTGTTGTTTTTTTACTTCTTTTGTCTGGCTTTTGTCGTTTTGATAATAAAGTAAAATCCTGTATCATCAGTTCTAGATGACTAAATGTTTTGTTCCTTGGTAGATACTCTGATCTGGAAGTTGTAATGTGGAAATGATAAACTGAGGCTGAATGTTGAAATTTTATTTATTTTTCTTAAGAAACTTCAGGTTGTTCATAATGTTTTATAAAAAGATAATTCATTAAATGTGAACATTTTCAGAATGTACTTTTTTGCACTAAAACAAAGAAACATTTAGAGTTGTGGTTATTTATAGGTTATTATGCTGTGATTTTACTGGTCACTGGAGATCAAATTGGGCTGAATGTGGAACCTGAACTAAGCTGAGTTTGACACCTCTGGCTTTACGGAACAAATGCGGCACAGATACAGAATTTAAACCAGCAGTACTTTATGCTGTGCTCATTTACATCTGCAGTTTCTGTAACTGCACTGAATATTAGCTGTAATGTGAAATGCTGGTGTACTAAACTCTGGACTAAATGCTGTCATGCTGAAGCATTTTCCTCACAGGGATCAATAAAGTAATTCTGATTCTGAAGCTAATATGCAAACAAATAATAATGGGAATGTCCCACTTCCACATTACTCACTTGAACAATGGGGAATAATTGATCTGGTCAAGATGTTTTTTGGCTCCAATACTAAAAATATATTTATTAAAACAACAAAAAAACATTTAAAGGTTAACCACAGATTAACCTTCTGGTCATTACTAACAAATAGTCCAGTGATTTACAGGAGAAACTGTAATTAAATCAGATTAAAATAAAGAATTAGAACATAACAAAACAACAAAATGAAACATTTTCTCGTAATCTTCTTAAGAAGGTCATGACCTCCCCACAGCAATTTGTTTTCTACATGATCCACTATTTATTCTTCCTGAAAACTCATTAATTTTCTTGCATTTTCCTGAATTCCAAACAGAAAGATGTAGGAATTTTTTTTCATTTATTTTGATTGTTTATAAAGATTTCCTCATCTATCCAAGTCTACATGAAGCAAGTTATCTTTTTACTAGAGCTGGGCCTTTAACGTATTAATTTCGATTAATTAATTAAAATACAGAAAAAATATGAACAATGAATGGTAGAAATTGACAATCCTGTGGACACATTAGCTACAACAGTCCGGGTACCGGCAAACAGTGTAGCCATCCCATAATAGACCACTTTTCAAGACATTTAAAGTGCTTGAGTTTATAAAAAGTCTTAGAATGTTGCATATAATCGCTATAATTGCACTTTGAGTTTGCAGTAATCTGTGAATGTAGCAGACAGATGAAAAATGTAGATAAACAGAAATGAAACAAACATTTTAGTTGTTTAAGTTCACCTATATGTCTGTTCATCCATTCAGTCGTCAACCAGAATTGATTTCAATCGAAAAACTTTATTCATTGTGTCAAATATTGCTATAGGACAAAAATGTGATTAATCGCGATTAATTAATTACAAAGCCTCTAATTAATTAGATTCTTTTTTTTTTTATTGCATCCCACCACTAGCTTTTACATAATAAGTTGCACTAATAGGAGTGTATGGGGAGAAAGTTGCATTGTCCTACATTCTCACATTTCTTTAATGTTCTCCAGAGATACATCTTGGCATTTTAGTCAGTAATAGATGGGGTTCAGGGAGAGAAGCATTTTTAGCTTAAAGCCGATTTTTCCTCTGACTAATTGCGTCTCCTGCCTTAGAAAACAGCCTCTTTGCTGGAACAGAGGTTGCAGCACTTCCAAGGTATCTCTGCTGTGCACTGGAAATGCACTCTCAGTTTTTTCACCTTTTTTTTTTTTTTTTTTAAACTTTCAGGGTTTATTATTTCTAAACATTTAAAGCTACTTCTGTTGCACGGCACCTCGTTGTCACAAACAGTGCATCTCGCTGTCTTTTTATCTAGCGGTGGAAAGTAACACCACACCACGCTGTGCTCCTTTTCTGCCATTCTCATTCACTCCCAAGTTTGATTTGGAATCGTGTGAGCAGCGTTCACAGTCATGTGACAGGGGTCGGCTAAATACGTCAGGCTGTTTGGCAGAAGGATTAGACAGAGTATTTAAAACACTTGGCGGCGATGCAGCCACCCAGGTTCTGTATGTACACAGTTCTGTTTTTGATATCTTTTTAAAGCAACTGATACCAAATGTGGAGCTTGTCAGAATGATCATGCAATATTTTTGCAGGTTTTTGCAGTGTTTCGCTACAGGAAAATACACGTTTTTGAAGTATACTTGCCTTACAGATGTGATGATAATATATTGTGATAGTAAGGGAGATGCTCAGAACTGGGAAAACTAAACTGGAAATGGCATTTCTCATTAGTTGAAAATGGTTAAGTACAGACTTTTTTAGACGTTTGTTTTATAAAACATTCTGTCATGTGGTTTTGGGACGAAGTTAAGATGAACATGCTGACATCTTGTGGGAAAATATGGTACCAAATCAGTCCAAAATTGTCACATATTGGACTTGAACAATGTCAACCTTCAGACCTTCAGATCATCAGACCACATTAGTTCCTGGAAGATGATGGTTCTCCACTATCCTTCAGGTTTTAATGATGCGTTGGACAGTTCTTAACCTAATTTTAGTAGTTTCATCTCCTTAGTTGTTTTCTTTGCTTGATGCAGGCCAATAATTTGACCCTTCTGAGACAGATTAACATCCTTTCCATGACCACAGGATATGTCTTCCAACACGGTTGTTAAAGAAATGAGAAGCTCCTCCCTGCATCAGCTAGAGTTAAAGAAGTTGTTTCATCACTGTAGTAATTATCCAGTGGAAGGATCTGAACTATTTTCTTAGTTAAAGTTGGCCAGGCAGTGTATATTCCGTACATTATAAGTCTTAATACTATAAAATAGCTGCTAGAAATCTACTGAAAAGCCATCAATCCAAAGTTCTCCCGTTCTCCGTCGATGCAATGCATGGTGGTACATCGTGTTTGGTGATTGTCTACTTTTATGAAGCATTGCAGGATACTCTGAGTGCACTAAATAGGGCGTAACAGTTGGAACTTAACATATGGACGGCACTAATAAAACTGCAAACATGCTACATAGTGAGTAGTGACTGATTTCGGACGCTGCTACTTACACCTTTTGGCATAGATGCTGAAATCTATCCCAGCATGCAGTGAGAGTCAGAGAATGCCATAGACATCCAGCATGTAAACACATACAATCACACTGACACCTACACCCAATTTATTTATGGCTCCCAGTTCCCCTTCATATTGTGGATTTGGCATTCCTCAGATTAGAAGAAAAGGTGTGTGACGCCTATTAACATCCAGCCTGTCTGAGCACCGGTGACGGTATACGTGATGATATTCCAGGGTCTCGACCTTCTGTTGGTGATCATGAGGGATTTACAGCCGTGTCTAACCCCCTTAGTGTCCCTCCTCTTTGTATTCTTGTCACTCGTCCATCCTTCCTGCAGCGCGTCTGTCTCTCTGACTCATGCTGTGGTGACGCTCAACACCGAGACAAAGGTCATATTTAAAGATTCAGTGATGGAGTGTGACGGTAAAACCACCGAGCATGATCTCTCGTGTGCATTGGAAATATCTCCATTTTATGATTTTCCTGGATTTATTAACCATCAAATATTATGTCAATGCGGAGATGAATAGAAATAAAAACAACACAAAAAAATGGCTGCAAGAAATGACTCTACAAGTCACAAAACTATAAAACGCACAGTCACACAGGCGGCTCGAATAAAGCACAACAGAATGGGATTAATACTATTAATATACATAGAAATGTGTGGGGTTTAACTAGATTTATGTAACAGCAAAATGTGATAAAAAGATGAAGGAGACAGAATGATGAGTGTGTAGTTAAAGGACAGAAACAAGGAGTCGTAGAATGAAGGAAAACAAGAAGGATTTAAGCAGCAAGGCAGAGAGAATGGGAGGATTTATTACCGGCTATTTTGTTCTACTGAATAAATTTATTGAATGTGTGAACAGATAATGGGTGACCGATATATGAGCAGAGGAAATCACCATCAGCCTTGCCTGAATGTGCTCAACAGGGACTGCAAACAGACCAGAGCCCAAATTAGAACAAGTTTTAACCAGATTTGTTGAATGTCAGCAAAAGAAAATGTGAAAAAATATGTCCATTTACTACTGCTAAGCAAATATTAGGACTCTCCAATGAGCTGCCTTTAAAACACTGCACAAAGAGAAGAATGTGCAATAAGAAGAGGTTATTAGAAGAGTAAAAACTTCAAATGTCAAGCTATGGCATTACTGCATTTACTTCCTTCCCTCTCTGGTTTTGTCTAATCTATTATGAAATGTACACACATAAACAAAAACTACACCACATGATGGTTAAAGCAATACATATACAGTAGATGATACAAAACACGCAGTACACAGCATTAAATATTTCACACTATGCCTTTGAGCAAGGTAGAGGATGAGATCAAGGAGTAAACAGATGGTTTCTACATAATGTATGTTGATGTGATTGGATAATATCATGTAAATTTAAGGGAGAAAATAATATGATACATGAGAATATGACTAGGATACGCATATAAATACAGTGATCCTTACACAGTGGCCTCACCTACAGGGATGAACACGTTTCTTTTGATTATAGAGCTGTTTTCTGAGAGCCGTTATGCCAGTATAATTTCATGAATCTGTTTTCTATTAACAAGCCTTCCTGTTTACATTCAGCGTTGATCTAAACTCACAATAATGCACTGACTTTTACATTTATGTCGTCTTTACATTGTCATTATAAATGCAAATTTTCACTTCCACCACTCAACTCAACTCTCAACTTTTTATTATTTTTTTGAAAAATATTTACAAGAATTTTCTTGCCAAATTTAAAATAAAACTTTTAAGGGAAACTTTTACGGAATTATTGGAATTTTCTTCCTGAAGGTTTTGCGAATTTTCTGAAATTTGGGGGATTTTTTTTGCAGATTTTTTGGATTTTTTTCACACAAGGAAACAATATTTTTTGGTGTCCATAAATGAGGACAACAGGAGGGTTAACGGGAGCGGGTCACAGCTCATTTGCATAAAGTAGACTTGACTTCCACTTTATGCAAATTCGATGCATCATGCGGAGGTCCGACGCATCACAAAACTTTCGTCAAACATCTAAACTAGACGAAACTTCCACCAGATCTGACATAATGACGTAACGCCGTAGGTCGAGGATGTTGTAAACCGAGGACCCCCTGTATTTTCTTTGTTACTTTATTTAGTAATAGCTATGAGAGGCATCCACACACACTTCTACAAACAACCTGCTGTGAGGCTGTAAAATGGAAAAATCTCTTTCAAAAGCATATTTTTTTCTGTTCCTGTTAAAAGGATTGCATGTTTGATGGAGAAAATTCCAAACACTCGAACCACTGGGATGCCATTTAATATTTACTGATTATTTACTATTTATATTTACACTTGCTTTTGAAAGAAGGGGTTCAAAATTTAAATTTCACCTAAATTATAGAGCAGCTTTAAAGGTTTCATGAAGCTGCTTAGAAATGCTGTCTGACATGTCAATGCTAAACCTCCCATTGGTGTTTAACTGGGTTGGGATCTGGTGACTGCATGTGATTCATATTATTCTTATTAAACCGTTCAGCGACCCTTCGTGCCCTGTGGATGAAAGCATCGTCATCCTGGAAGAGTCCACTCCCTTCAGGATAGAAATGTTTCACCATAAAATAAAGGTGATCACTCACAACAGTTTAGTATTGATTTGCTTTGACCCTTTCCTCTAAGAGGCCAAATGGAACCAAACCTCTCCAGAGTCACCACATCTGCTCAGTGTAGAGGTCAGATGGTCAGGTTTATTAATGTGTCCCCTGTTTGTGACCAGGTTTAAGGCTATTTCTGGGACTTATGTCAATTACAGCCACTGAAAAATGGCTCAAAAATTACTTTGACATTACAGAAAAAAGTCAGTGCATTGTCCACATTTCCATTACTATGTGAAGCAACACATACATCCATATGACCTGCATTCTCCACGCATTCCTACACTAATACAGTGAGAAATGGGTGGTTGATCTGAAGCATGAATGTATTTTTTGCTTGGTATGTAAAGTAGTAAACTCCTAGACTCCACAAAATATGAAAAAGTAACAAATTCCATCCAGTTCATCTGAAAAGCGTGATAAAGACAGAATTGAAATACCTGATTGTGTCCTTGGTTGGAATCTCTGAAATTTTTGTTCACCGTGTCACATTTTTGATTTTCACAACATGAGTCTTGAAACTTCAGATTCTGAGGCTTTTGTACGGCAGGAGGACAAATACAGCTGGAATAATATCTCTCTTACTGAGCAATGGATATATCAAGTTTGAAAAAGAAACTATCCCTGCAAAAGCACCAAACTAACCAGATCCCTGTAGACCAACTGTATATGTGTCCAAACGAGCAAAAATGGCAAAGATCATAAGTATACAACACCTCTAATTATTGCTGTGGCATTTTAAGATTGAACAAATGATAAAATTAGACAAATCAGAATCCTTTTTTTTTTGCACTAAAACAAAGGAAAAATCGGAGTTGTGGTTATTTATAGGTCATTCTGCTGTGATTTTACTGGTCACTTGAGATCAAATTGGGCTGAATGTGGAGTTTGAGTTACAAGATCTCAGTCGATCCAGTTTGTTCAGTAGAACGATGCAGCTGTTTGGGGGATTGAGAGTTGAACCAGGCTCTAGATATACACACCTACAGATAGAAGTGGTCTAATATCAGCGCGGTAATTAGCTCAACAGATACCTGAACCACTCCAGCATGGCTTTAGTCAGCTGAAGTGGTTGGAGCATCTTTAGAGGATGCTTCCTGGACGCCTCCCACATGAGGTGTTTCAGGGATGTCCAATCGGGAGGAGACCCCGGAGCAGACCTTGGATGTGCTTTACGTTTCTTGGCTGGCTCCTGAACGCCTCGGTATCGCAGCAGAAGAGCTGGAGGAGGCGGCGGGGGAGAGGGAGGTCTCGGGAGTTCAGGTCCCACGGCCCAGACGAGCGGTAGAACATGCATGCTTAGGTGATTACAACGCATTACAGTACCTTGTTTTATGATTATGTATTGAAGAGCGTCTCTTTACACTTAATTGCCTCGATATAAGAAAATACCTTCTTGTGCAGCAGATGCCTTCCTAAAGTATGTCTGTTCAAACTAGACGCAGCAGCTTCAGTGAAAACAGATCTGCGACGTAACAGAGCGGTAAGAAGCACAGCGTGGAGATATAGGAGCCACAGCTGCACCTCCATACATCAAAACAAAGCAGCAACTTTATTGTACATTCACCACAGCCGCTGTAGGCTTTTATTTTTCTTCTGCACTGTGGGTAATAGAAGTGGAGGCATTTTATTAGCACCTCCTCTCACATATCATGCAAGAGAAAGTGCAGCGTAAAGCAGACGAGACATTTAGAGACATAAAAGTGGTGAAATAATGGCTGGTGTGGGGTTAAAAATGTAGCATACATAAAATAAAAGTATTTGGATTTAGTTTCAGAAGCTGCCGGGACACATTATAAAGAAAAAAAATTCTGTTTAATATGTTATGTTCTTGGTGAGTAAAGGAACTTCAAAACAGAGCAGATCACAGATACTTAGAAGTCTGTCCATCTCCCACCTCTATCTACATCTATGAATTTATCTTCCTGGGACATTAGTTACTGCTCAGGTTACATTTATTGTTCATTTTACATACAAGTTCCACTTATGTATTAACATTTAACAAGTTGTGCAATTAATTTTAGCGTTTTGCCGTTTTTTGGGGGGTTTTTTTGTCTTGGTGGCTGGTTTAACGTAACCAAAAAAAGAGGAACTTTCAAACCAGCTGGAAGGTCAAGTTAATTTGGGTCGAGTGTATTTGGTCTTTTGAGTGTTAAAAAAAGACACAAAACGACACAATATAAAAGAAAAATTACACAAAGTGACACAAAAATTACATAAAATTTGCACAAAAAGACATAAAATAATCAAAAAGTGACACAAAATTACACAAAAAGACACCAAATGACAAAAAGACGCAAAATAATAGGAAAATGACACAAAAAGACACAAGAATTACACAAAGACAAAAATTACACAAGATGACACAAAATGACATAAAAATGACACAAAAAGACAAAAAACAAAAGAAAAAAGACACAAAATCACACAAAATCACACAAAATCACACAAAAAACACAAACATGACACAAAAAGACACAAATTAATAGATAAATTACACAAAACGACACAAAATTACAAAATGACACAAAAAAGACACAAAAATTATAGAAAAAACGCACAATTATTATCCAAAAAGACACAAAAACTACACAAAATGACACAAAAATGACACAAAAAGACAAAAAACAAAAGAAAAAAGACACAAAATCACACAAAATCACACAAAAAACACAAACATGACACAAAAAGACACAAATTAATAGATAAATTACACAAAACGACACAAAATTACAAAATGACACAAAAAGACACAAAAATTATAGAAAAAACGCACAATTATTATCCAAAAAGACACAAAAACTACACAAAATGACACAAAAATGACACAAAAAGACAGAAAATCACACAAATTACACAAAAAGACAGAAAATCACACAAATTACACAAAAAGAAACAAAAATGACAAAAAGACAAAAACAATAGAAAAAGAAACAAAATCACACAAAATGACACAAAAAGACCCTAAAATGACACAAAAGACACAAATTAATAGACAAAATGACAGAAATGATGACACAAAATGACATAAAAGTTATACAAAAAGACAGAAAAATTACACAAAAAGACAATCTAAAAATTAAACAAAATTACACAAAAATGACTCAAAAAGACAAAAAAATGTATTATATAAAACAAATATCTAATATTTAAAGTAATATTGGGTTATTTAGTTTCTGTTTGTGGTGGGTGTTGCTGAGTTTAGGTTTGTTAGGGAGTTTAGTTGTTTGTTTGTGTTTAGTTTGGTTACAAACTCTGTTAGCCTTTGTTTGGTTGTATTTTGTTCTTTGATTTGGCAGCACCCATCAGTGTTGTTTTGCTTTTTGTGATCACTTTTATGTTAAATTAGCTACTGAGCAATAAATTGCTTCACCTGAACCGATGACATCTGGTTATTTTGTTACCTCCAGCTGACTCTAGAGGCTGTATCGTACCTGACAGTGTTTAAGGTGGGACAGATGTGAATAACAGTCCAGGTAACGTGTGCAGCTGAGGGGGAGTAAAGTGGAGTGTATACTGAGCCGTCATGTTGCTGAAAGTAACAGTAACAGTAACTGGCTTGTCACACATAGTCCAGATTGCAGAGAACACACTGCATCAACAAATCAGACTCACAGTGATTATTCAGCTGAACTGATGGATATTTATGTGTGATATTCTACTAGTATTCTGAAACGAATCTGACATCATGCCTTTGAATGCAGGGGAGCTGCTAAAATATCACATTTCTTCACCTAAAATACTTCAAAATCAACCCATAAATACATATATGAATAAATATTAGACAGCCTCATGCATGCAGACATCTATCCACCTTCTTGTATGCATGAATCGGGTGATACAGACAAACCAAATTGCTTTTTTTTATATTGCTTCTCTCTCAAAATGTGGGAGGCAGGAGAGAGAATGGTTTGGTTTTCCTTCTGTTAATGTACACTACTAAGGAAACACATAAGAAAAGTGCTGCATGGAGTAGTTAAAAATTGTTAAGTACAATCGCCATAAAAAAAAAAAATAAAGAACAGACTGCTTCGAGATGCTCCAAGTCATTTGAAATAGACTTTGAAGTGTAACAGAGTCATAGTGGCAATATACTGAAAAGCAATGCAACCACATCAAAGAGACATACAGTGTTTACGCAACCACAGCCTCAATGCTAATCTGGATATTCTACTGAGGTCCAGATACAGACGAACATCTGAATCAGAGCAGACCAGCACACAGGCGCAGGGTGTATTGTTAAACTCACTTTGCAACGCATATCATACAGAAAACATGATGGAATTTAGTGATAGTGATCGCGAGACAAACACGGATCAGCCACAGCACTAAAATCACCTGTCTTATGTTGACTAAAAGGGCTCTGCAGCAAAAACATGGGACCTCTGGGGTGTCCTGTGGTGTCTGGCACTGGGACATTTACAGTGGCTCCCTGGGGTACTGTGGCCTTTCTGGATCTGACTTTCTTTGACTGTTTGTTGTGCTCCTCGAGCTCTTCCTGAGCAGTTTCTGATATGTGACAAGGCGCACTGCCTCGTGAGAGTGTGCTCGGTCTGTAACAATGTTTAGATGATTAAAGTAACACCAACAGACACGCCAGGACCCAAGTTTTCCCAGCAAAACATCTTATTGTTAGAAGAAGCTGGTGTCATTTCCGTTTATAGCCCTAGCCTGACATTTGTAGTCTTGTGTACTAAATTGTTGCTTGTACAATAAAGTCTCTTTTACATTCTGTGTCGGTCGTGTCTCTTACCTTGCGTTTCAGCCTCATTTGTGGATTCGTAACAGTTATTCACTCAACCTGTCGGTAGTGCTGGGCGATATGACGATACATTCCGTGGGAACAACAGAAAAGTGTCCATTTCTCTTCTATAGTTTCTATCATTTCTAACCTAATTTTATCAATTATTACAGCAAATACATCATTAGAAATAGCCTGCGACGATTGTATTAATGTTTTCTTGTCACTATGCATACTCTAAGTTTATATAAGTGAAAATAAAGAAGAATAATAAAGAGATTTTTCGCAAAGAAACTCCGTCTTGTGGTTTTGCGACATGACGCTGCTTTACGTTCTTTGATTCTCACACGGGTTTGCGACATGCTTTATGTTACTTAACTCATGAGTGCTGAACGATGGACGAGCAACAGGTTGAAGTTTCATGCCCAGAGTCGCAACAGACAGAGACAGCTATGCAGGCAGCCCAAGAAGAAGCACTTTTACTGAAAAGAGGGAATACGTCTGTGATTTGGTTACATGTTGGGTTCAAGAGGTCCGACACAGAGCAGAAGACGGCCATATGCAAACTGTATGATTATGAAAAAAATGTGAAGGCTGCTGTACTTCCACCACAGCTCTTTTCATTTGATACATTTATATTGCTGCACTAAAATGTTTCTCATTTGTGACAGTTCAGTTAAATGTCACTTCTAAATAAAGTTGGAGAAAAGCAAGCAATGAAACTTTTGTCAAACTTTTCAGAGACTAACTCAAAATTATTGTGGTATATCGTGATATGTATCGTTATCATGATATAAAATAATCCATATCGTGATATATGATTTTTTCCATATCGCCCAGCACTACCTGTCCGTGGTTTTAATGTTTTGGCTGATCGGTGTACATGTGAATGAAGCAAAGATGTGAGGAAGAGTTGGGAACATATTGCAGCTCCTAAAACTGGAAGAAAGCTAAGAAGAGAATGGGTAGGAGAAACTTTGAAAAAAAAAGAAAAACTCGAAATCACCAAGGAGCTATACCTCTAAATGCAGAAAATGAGCAGTTATTTGGTGGCAGCAGCAGGGAGTCGGATTTCCGGAGAGGAACAGAGAATGGTGGCGAGGACGGGATGTAACGTTACTGGCTTTAGTTCCACTGCTGCCCTAACACGTGCCAAGTTAATGGAAAAACTCACGCCGTCATGAATCATGTGAATCAAATGTGTAGCCGATTAAATCCAACACTACTAAGATCACATTACGATCGCATTTAATAGTTGATGTTCGCCGGTCTGTTGGTTCGGCCACTAGAAAATTAATTAGTCAAGACGCACCATGCATTCAAATTTATCTATTCAGGATGAGGACGTACAGCCGACCATCTCAGGAAACACACAGCCCTCCTGCTCACAACCTGAACACACAATCATTGTAGTTGGGCAAAGACAACTGCAAAAAAAAGCACCAAAAACAAAAGAGCTGTGCAGTCATGTTGTTTAACCCTCGTGTCAACCCGTTTTAAATTTTGAAAATTTGGGGAAAAAAAATATATTTTCACAGTGAAACTTCTGATGTCCACATTTTCTACATTTTTGGGAAATCTTTGAACATTTTTTGGTGGAAAAAAAGAAATGTTAAAAATGTTTCTTAAGAACATTCATTTAAAAAAATCTACCAAAATGCAGCAAATTTTTCTGGATTTTGGTTGATTTTTATGTGAAGGTTCTTAAAGAAAATATTAAAAGTTTTACTGATATATATGGAATCACTTTAGATGTTTTTAGGATTTTTTGGGAAGATTTTTACTCATTTTTTGAAGATATTTACAAGAATTTTCTTGCCAAATTTGGGGGATTTTTTTAAAAAAAAATATAACTTTTAAGGGAAACTTTTAAGGAATTATTGGAATTTTCTTCCTGAAGGTTTTGCAAATTTTCTGAAATTTGGGGGATTTTTTGCTGATTTTTTAAAATTTTTTCAGACAAGGAAACAATCATTTTTGGTGTCCATAAATGAGGACAACAGGAGGGTTAAAGGAGCATTCCACAGATTTTTCCCCTTAAGTTCAGTTGTGTGACCACATGCTCAGGCTGTGAGGAAAACGGCAAGACGAGGGACCTTCCTCAGATTTAAATAAAAGGACTTTTGATGTGAAGGATCTAATTAAAAAGAAACTAAGAAGTTGAATTATGAACGAAGTAGGATCCAGTGATCTTGGAGCTGGGCCAGATAGTTCGCAGTGACTCAGAGTCGGGACATCTCTGATTCTGCGGCTTTAATTTAGTCTTTTCTTTTATTAAATGTGTCTCTACTGATTTTTCTGACTTGGTGAAGTGAAATATTAAATTGCCAGAGTCCTCCTCAGACAGAGGTGTTCTGTCAGATGCAGGTAGGATGGACATTAGAGTGCTGATAATAAGTCCATCTAAATGAGTGTGCATGTGTTACTCTCTATTGATTTTCAGCTCCAGATGTGCACCGTATGCAGCAGCCATCAGACGCCTACAGCGGTTCCACCAAACACAGCTTCAGGCTCTTTGAGTTACACTCTGAGCGTCAAAGGGTGATTCAAATTCTGCTCTCCTATGGATGCCCCCAGCGGCCGGCTGGTCCGGCGTTCTCCTCCAGCATCTGAAATTAGCAGTGGGACACTTTGATTTGGCACCTGAAAGGCCATCTCAAAGAGAAGTGATGAGACGCTGCTCCAGCTCTCCTCCTTCAGCTTCCTGTGCTCACCGACTTAAATGAGTCCCTCAAGCGTCTGATGCTCAACAATTTCAGCTCTTTTCTGCCATCAAGGACTCAGACATTCTCATAATATCTTGGTGTTACGATCGATGCTTCCCCGCCACGGACTCCTACCACAGACTGCACGGAGACACAGCAGAGAATGTGTTTTTTTTGGAGTTAACACTCAGACTGGGTTTTTTTTTCTGCTTTTAAAACCAGTGATTAGGAGCGTTATGCTGCATTGCAGTACATCCTGCTTCAGAAGCCTCTCTTTGAAACTTAAAACCAAATTATACAATCAAATTCATATTTGTTCAAGGATTATTGGCCAACCTCTGGAACTCTCTTTTCACACAGCTCACAACAACAGCCTGCTCAGACTTAATACTATCTCTTCTGATCTCTCGGGTTTTAACTCTCGTGTTTTAACTGTCGTGTTTTAACTCTCGTGTTTTAACCCTCGTGTCGTCCTGCGGGTCAAACTGATCCGTTTTAAAGTTTGAAAATGTGGAGAAAAAAACTTTTTCACAGTAAAAACTTCCAAATTTGCAACATTTTTGGGAAATTTTTGAAAATTTTTGGTGGAAAAAAAGAAATGTTAAAAATGTTTAAGAACATTCACAAAAAAATCAACCAAAATCCAGCGAATTTCACTGGATTTTGGTTGATTTTTCTGTGAATGTTCTTAAAGAAAATATTAGAAGTTTTACTGATATATATGGAATCACTTTAGATATTTTTAGGATTTTTTGGAAGATTTTTACTCATTTTTTGAAAATATTTACATTTTAAATATTTTTTTAATTTTTTAATTTTTTTAATTTTTATTTCTTGCCAATTTTGTGGATTTCTTTTTTTTTTTTTATTTTTAAAAACAGAACTTTTAAGGGAAATTTTTAAGGACTTTTAGGAAATTTATTCCTGAAGATTTTTCAAATTTTTATAAATTCTGGGATTTTTTTTTGCTGAATTTTTGGATTTTTTTCAGACAAGGAAACAATATTTTTTTGGTGGCCATAAATGAGGACAACAGGAGGGTTAAATGGAGGGTACCAGCTTCCCTCCCAGTACAAACTGATTAAGCTGAAGAATTCTTTCATACATCAGTCTATTCTGCTGCTAAACCAGGATCAGTGTGTTGCCAAGTAAGAGCTGATGCTGCTGTTTGTCTGACTGTTATGCAGTGCTACGTATGAGGGTTTTCATGGGGATTGTCATGGTAATTTGGGTCTACTTCTGGGTGAAGCTGGCCCCAGGGATGCAAAATGAATTTCAGAGTGAGCCGGCAATAAAGTTGCTGAAAATTATTTCTGTGTTGTTTCCGAGCTTATTTTGTACTTTCATTTGTTCTCCAGAGAGAACAAATAGACAACCAATAACAACAGCATCAGAACAAACAGCATTACATTGGTTGCACCGGACCGCCTGACTTATTCATTTAGGAGCACCGGCACAGAAAATTTAGCCGCTGACCACATTTTTCATCTCCCCTCTGGGTGCCACAGTAGTAAATATAACCGGTGGGTCTGTGCAGTGTTGTCTGGGAGAGGATGCAGTGACAAAGCGTGATCTTTTGGAGATGATCTTCATTTGTTCCGACGATAACAAATGAAAGAAAAAGCTTGATGTAATGAGGTGTCTGCTGTAGCTCCTCTCACTGAGGAGGAGAGCACAGAAAGGAGTGGGAATGTATATGAAAGTGGTCAGGACAGTGGACAGAGCATTCAATACCCTCCTCAAACGTGATTTTGCTCAGACATGACATCTGCATCAACAGTGTTTATTATCACATGACACAATAATGTCCAACAGCAGGAAACACCATCACCACAAAGCAGTAGCACCAAGAAAGTCCATTAACCCTCCTGTTGTCCTCATTTACGGGCACCAAAAAAAATCCAAAAATTCAGCAAAAAAATCCCCCAAATTCCTGAAAATTTGCAAAACCTTCAGGAAGAAAATTCCAATAATTCCTTAAATTTTCCCTTAAAAGTTTCATTTTTAAAAATCCCCTAAATTTGGCAAGAAAATTCTTGTAAATATTTTCAAAAAATGAGTAAAAATCTTCCAAAAAATCCTAAAAATATCTAAAGTGATTCCATATATATCAGTAAAACTTCTAATATTTTCTTGAAGAACATTCATAAAAAAATCAACCAAAATCCAGCGAATTTTGCTGGATTTTGGTTGATTTTTTGTGAATTTCTTTTTTCCACCAAAATATGTTCAAAGATTTCCCAAAAATGTAGAAAATGTGGACATCAGAAGTTTCACTGTGAACATTTTTTTTTCCACATTTTCAAACTTTAAAATGGGTTAATTTGATCCGCAGGACGACGTGAGGGTTAAAGGCAACAGCACATCGAACTTCAGCATAAATATCAAAAATCTGTTAAATTTGCATGAAAATAGACAACAATAAAAGCAGAATGTGCAGAATTTTGCAAACATGCAATAAACAAGATTTCAACAACATTCCTCTCTGAGTGTTTGTACACGTCACAGGATTTGTTGCCATCGTTTGGCCTTGTTTTGTGGGAGGCCTATTAAACTGTCACTCTGTTTCTAAGTGGTGGCTGGTGCCAGACGTTCACAGTGTGAAGCCACAAAAATACATGTTTTTAGCATGATTTCAGGAGCTGAGCCACTCTTAAATTCAACATCAAGCTGTGATCTGCTGAAACACCGAGTATAACTATAAATAGGCATTGAACAGCTGGTATACAAACACGTACAGCTAGTAGGCTGTGCTGAAGCATCACTGCTCAGCATGGGTCAGTAGCGTTGAAGCCATATGCTGCGACCAATTAGCGGCTTTAAATTGAACGTTATTACCAACAACAACCTGACACACAGCAGTTCTGCTTGGAGCTGCTTCTCCTGCAGCTCACAGGCTGCTGAGAGGAGCTGGGGTCGGGGCAGAATGTGCAGAGAGTTGCCCCCTGTGGGAAATCTACAGCAACCTATCAGAGCGGCTGCCGGTCACAGAAATCCCACGTGAATAACACCGGAATGGGGAAACTGCGTTTGGTTTTTCTGCTGCACACACCTGCAACATTTTGCAGCAAACATCGAAGCTTGCAGCAACTTTATCTGCAGGTGATTTAAAAACATGACGACAGACTGCATGGCTTTTCAGTGTAACTGGATTTAAATCGTATATTCGCTGTTGCATACACACAACAATGCCCGCTTTTTGCTATAAAATGGATTTGCTGTTGTGTGTTTTCAGGTTAATTGTTGCCTATTTATTCTGTTGATTGGATGCGCTTCATCAGGGGTGTCCAACATGAGGCTCGTGGGCCAAAAGCGGTCCTCCAGAGTGTCCAAAGTGTAAAAATTCCAGAGGAGACATTAACTGCAGATTGTAAATTAATAAAACTATTTAGTATTACTATGTAATACTAGATTGCTCATCCTTCTTTTGTTGCTTTGCGTCTCATTTTTGTAATATTTGTCTTGTTTTTGTTGTTTTTTGTCTTTTTATGTCTGACTTTTATCGTTTTGTTTCTGGTTTCTGTCGTTTTGTGTTTCCTTTTTGTCTCGCTTGTGTTTTTTGTCTCATCTTTGTCATTTAGTGTTTTGCTTTATTCATTGTGTTGTGTATCGTTTTTGTCGCTTTGTTTCACTCTTTTGTCATTTTTTGTCTCGCTTGTGTCATTTGTCCATTTTTTTTGTCACTTTGTAACTGTTTTGTCTCTTTTATTGTTTTGTTTTGTATCATTTTTTGTCATTTTGTTTTTCACTTTTGTCATTTTGTGTTTCATTTATGTAATATTTTGTCTTGTTTTCGTTGTATTTGTCTTGTCTGAAGTATAATACTAAATCATTCAGTTCCAGATGACTAAATGTTGTGTTCCTTTGTAGACACTCTGATTTGGAAGGTGTAATGTGGAAATGATAAAATGAGGCATAATATTGTTGAAATTTAACATATTTTTCTTCACAAACTTCAGGTTGTTCATAATGTTGTGTAAAAAGATAATTCCTGAAATGTGAACATTTTCAGAATGTACTTTTTTGCACTAAAACAAATAGAAAAATTAGGAGTTGTGGTTATTTATACGTTATTATGCTGCGATTTTACTTGTTGCATGAATGGATGAATGCAAATTAACCAAATATAACTCAAAAGATGCTCATGATGAATGCTGGGATGTCTACCAGGCACAAAGTAAACAGTTTTTTTTCATAATTAATTTATCTCTAACATGTCTAGTAGCCTTTCCTGTTTGGATAATTGGAAGCTGGTGGCGCCTCAGTCCCTGACATTAATATAGAAATCACTAAACTTAACCTTTAAGCCCACTCATCAAATTGTCTGATTAAACTGAGCTTAAATGACCTGAAACTACTTAAATATGTGACTTTTAAGTTATTCAAAGGTCACAGGCTCAACCCTCATACTAATTTGCTAATTTACAGTGAGGACCTTTAGATTACGGCTGCAGCTAAACGATGGAAATGTTTCACAAAACACAGCCTCATGATACGCGTTGTACCTGGCGAGAACCCTCATCCCATCTCAGCTCTGCCGCATTAAACCCGTAATGAATCCACTGGAATCTTTAACTACGGCAAACACGTTGTGTTGGCGAGTACGTGCATGTCCATTACTGCGGCCTGCGGCGGCCCGAGCTAAATAAGAACAAATAGCAGCGGCGCCATAATCACCGCCGGCATTAGCTCTAACGTTGTTACCGTCGTGAGTAATTGCGAGAGATGTAGCAGGCGGCCATCAGGCGTGGAGAATGTGGATGTGTAATGATATCAGGAGATTATTGAGATTGAGTATCATAACTTTATTCGCCTCTCTCCCTCTCTTTCTCCGATCCTCGCCGTCCTTCGCTCCTTCAGTCCCATCTAAAACTGCTCACATCTCCTCACTGCAAAAACTCCAAATCTTACCAAGTCTGTTTGTCTTATTTTTAGTCAAAATGTCTCATCCCACTTGATTTAAGATAAATTCACTTAACAAGAGACATTTCAGCAGATGGAGGGACTTGTTATAAGACAATGCATCTTAAATATCTTGTTAAGTCAAACAATCTTGAAATTATTTTGTTTTGGGTTGAATTTTACAAGAAAACTCAAAATAAGTTTAACCCTTGTGTCGTCCTGCGGGTCAAAATTGACCTGCTTTAAAACATCTCAAATCAGGAGGTTACATGAAAGTGAAAATCTACTTTTGAGTGAAAAACTGCTTTTTTTTTTTTTTTTTTTTTTTAAGCATATCTGGCTTATTTTAAGACACCTGAGCTTCACAATCCTGGTAAAATATAGCTTAAAATAAGTTTTCCCAGCTAATTTTAAGATCTCAATATTCTAAATATCATATCTTATTTCAAGAAATCTGACCAAACGATTTTTCACTTGTTCTATTGGCAGATTTTTTCATTTATTTCAAGGTAAAACTTCTTTGCAATAATTTTTTTTTCTTGTTTTGAGAGGGGCATCTTTTCCAGTGCTCTGCTGCGTGGGAAGACTGTAGTTTCCTACCCCTTCCTCCTCTACCCCCCTGATCTCGCTACTTCCCTTCCTCTTTTTTTCCTTCTTTTCCTCGTCTCTGGTGGCCTGAGAGTCTCTGCGAACACCGACAGAGAGATTGCATGAAGAAAGAAAAAGATCGGCAAAAAATAGGGAAACTGCATGACAATGACAAAGAGAGAAAAATATATGGATACAAGCAGTGTGTGTGTGTGTGTGTGTGTGTGTGTGTGTGTGTGTGTGTGTGTGTGTGTGTGTGTGTGTGTGTGTGTGTGTGTGTGTGAGAGAGAGAGAAAGAGGGAGTGAAAGAGCAGGGCTCCTCTGATCACTAACTTGGTGTCCTACTTATTCACTCTGCAGCACACCCAAATAACAACCCTGAGCTGTGATATTATATACCCAAAGCATACACAGAAATAACCACTCACACACACACACACACACACACACACACATACACGCTCAACAACAACATTATTACATTCAGCACAGACGCACGCCCCCAACTTCACAACACACAAATAACACAAGAGGTGTGACATGTATACAAGTTGCTTTTTCCTGCTGCAGTCTGATTTTGCCTCGACATGTTTTCCCCTCGTTTCTTTCTCTCTGGTGGGCGATCCGCCGTCTCCCAGCATCCTCTCTGTCAGGGACGCCCAAATTCACTCTTTTATTTCCAACTTCTAACACACAGCGGCGCAAAACACGCCAAACACGCAAGCCAGGGGTGGCCAACATGCGGCCCGCGGGCCAAAACCGGCCCTCCAGAGGGTCTAACATCAGAGAAGACATTAACTGCAGATTGTAAATTAGTAAAACTATAAATTTAAAATCATTTCTAGATCATGATAAGTTGTTTTGATCAGAAAGTAAAATATTAGATTGTTCATTGTTCTTTTGTCGTTTTGTGTCTCATTTGTGTAATAGTTTGTCTTGTTTTTGTTGTTTTTTGTCTTTCTTGTCTGACTTCTGTCATTTTCATCATACAGTAAAATCCTCTATGGTTCAGTTCCAGATAGCTGTGACTAAATGTTGTGTTCCTTTACTTTTTTGCACTAAACCAAAGGAAACATTAATAGTTGTGGTTATCTAGAGGTTATTCAGCTGTGATTTTACTGATCACTGGAGATCAAACTGGGTTGAAGGTGGAACCTGAACTAAAATGAGTTTGACACCTCTGAAATAAACCAAGCAAAGCATCAACCTGAATTAGGTTCCACTTTGCAGAATACGGATAGAAATATACATACAAACAACATATTTAGCTGATTTTGGAACTGAATAGAAGTAAATACAATCCCTGCTGCAAACAAATGTCAGAAATTAGACTGTAAAAAATGTTATGGTGAAAAACTGTCAAACTTTGACAGTAAAAATCTGTGAACTCTAACACAGTTTGATGCAGTTTATTTAACACTGAATCACCGTAAATAGGTTCGTCAAACTGGTTTTCTCTGGAAAAAATACATTTCCCGAGTCCTGCACAGTTTTTAATGGAAAAACGCTGTAATATGTAGAGCAATAATAAAATTTTTGCATTTAATTCTCAAAAAGGAGCGAGTTTTTCTGGATTTATTACACATAAAAAAATACAGTTTGCTACCGGTCAAATTGATGTACTTTGATGTTAATTTACGTACATATGCTTGAATATTTATGACGGCTTTAACCACAATTTTTGCTAAAAATACATATATTTAATGTTAAATACACTAACTGTATCTGGATGGAAACATGCGGTAATATTTCTAATAAGTTACACAAATTTTATTTTATATGGTATTTTCATGTAAATTTTCTAATTTTTAAAGGTTAAAACTTTTTTTTTCAGTAAAATATGGAACGAAGCACGTTTTTTTTCACCCTAAAATCAACAGTATCAATACATTTCTTCACTGTAAATGTAGAAAGTGTTCTGGCAAACACAGCTACCTTAATTTTAATGCAAAAACAACTTTTTTTTTTTTAATCGTGTAGCCTCTCAAATATTAATACACCACTTCATTTCACGGATTAAAAAAAACACGTGCAGAAGTGTGTTTCATGTTAGCTGGAAGACATTGTTTTAATATGCAGCAAAGTTGTAGAACAGCATCAATACTTTATGTTTGTAATTTCACAGTGAAAACAATGATTATACAAGAGGAGCACCGGAGCGCAATAACCACATTTCCCCCACAAATAAGACATTACAATATGACTAAATAACCAGCTTCCTCCCTGTAAAACATGACTCCACATGATAATAACACTTTAGATGCGATAGCTCCAGTGTTGTGTGCTCTGATGCATTTCTGTCTCATTTCTTTCCACTGGTATAATTTACTACGCACGTCTGTATTTACTCATTTAACTTGTTGTCCTACACATGCAAAAAGAAGCAGCGCTAACTGTAACTCAGACATCTCTGTTGTCACTCGTGTGACTCGGTTCTCGCGGGTCGCAGCTGCCTGTCAACAGTTTTGTGGTAAAATTGAACCGAGTGTGGAGAGAAACGCTGAAGGAACGAATGTCTCTCCCCTTCATAGCTCACAAACACAAATATGAATCAAACACATCAGTGCACTTTCAAAATTGGACAACAACAGAAGAAAAGTGTCTGCCAACACTTAGAGCGATGAGTTCTGTGACTCCAGGGAGACGGATGTAAAGGAGGAGGCGACGAACACGATACGACAGCAGCTGAGGTGTGCTGATAAGTGCTCAGATTCAGAGAGCAGCAACACGGCTAAACAATAATACTTGGCTGCAAATTAAAGCTGTTGACTCAAGTGCCTCAACAGAATGTCTCTGAATGCTGCCTGATACTGATACACCTAAATGTCTGCTATTTTCATTAGTTTGACATGTTTCTATGAACTGACATGAATATCCAGCTACAACTGCAGATGAATTCATTTTAAGGCACCATTTTATTGATGTACTTTGTGTATTTTGTAGCCAATGTAATCAGTAGAGTGTATTGTAATTTATAAACATATCATATCTTTTGAATGGAAAATCTACATCTATGAAAAAACACTATTTAAAGCCATCAATTAAAGGTTGTGCACTAAACCTTGTAAGACCCAAATATAGAAAAAAAGAGCAAAAAATGAATAGATTTAAAAAAAAAAATAAATATATATATATATATATATATATATATATATATATATATATATCCAAATATAGAATAATATAGAATTTTTTTTAAAAAAGACCTGATGCTGTACTTTTCCAACAATGGGTTTTAAAGGGTTAAACTACAGTATTGTTTTCCAGAACAAGTATTGAGATTGCTTAAAAAGAAAAACTGTATCTTTAAATTAGATTCAATTTACTTAAGTATCTGGTATTCTGATTTGTTTGGGGTTTTTTGGTATATTTATATGAACACGGGAATTTTTCTGTGGCATTCTGTTCATCAGATATTGTTTAGATTCCACTAAATCCATCTTTTTTAATGCTGGATTCAGACAGCTGCTAACATTATCGCCACAGTTTACTTACAGTTTAGTTGCAAGCTTTGACTGGTAACTGAGCATTTGGTCTGTTCTGCTCCGACTCTATAATCTGATCACACAAACATATTGCGTAGTTTGAAACCGGCACTCCGGCCCAGATCGTGTTGGAAGCTGCCGACGTAAAACTTGCATTATTCAGGACCACCAACTCTGAATGTACTTCAAGCCAATTAGAATAATGAAACCTACTAACTTCACTTCACAGCATCTTTACTCCAAGTTACAGCTGTAGTCGGTGGTATCAGAGTGTATAGCTGCCTGTGATTTGGTCCTACTGAAGCTCTACCATCGCTGGAGGCTTCCTGCTTTAGCGCCGCTTGCTTATGTCTCCAGAAATTAATTTCAGCTGTTCCTGACGTCAGTGTTTGTCCTCTGGAAGGCTACATAAAAGCTCTGGAGCTGCTGAACAACCAGCACTCTTTCAACGTCTCGTACATGCGTCATCTCGCTTTAGCTGCGATTCAAACTCCAGCTATAGACGCTACTCTCAGTGGAGCGCTGGGTGGGGGTGGGCTCATGCTAAGACCATTTCACACAGAACACTTCACATTTTGCAGTATGTTTTTAGCTCAACGTACTGCTGTGACGCAGCATCAGACAGCTCCTATTGTTGCCCCACTCTTATTAACCCTCGTGTCGTCCTGCGGGTCAAAACTGACCCATTTTAAAGTTTGAAAATGTGGAAAAAATATATATATTTTGACATGAAACTTCTGATGTCCACATTTTCAATATTATTGGGAAATCTTTGAACATTTTTTGGTGGAAAAAAATGTTAAAAATGTTTCTTCAGAACATTCACATAAAAATCAACCAAAATCCAGCGAATTTCGCTGGATTTTGGTAGATTTTTTGTGAATGTCCTGAAAGAAAATATTAGAAGTTTTACTGATATATATGGAATCACTTTAGATATTTTTAGGATTTTTTTTTTGAAGATTTCACTCATTTTTTGAAAATATTTACAAGGAATTTCTTGCCAAATTTGGGGGATTTATTTTTTTTAAATAAAACTTTTAAGGGAAACTTTTAAGGAATTATTGGATTTTTCTTCCTGAAGGTTTTGCAAATTTTCAGAAATTTGGGAATTTTTTTTGCTGAATTTTTGGATTTTTTTCAGACAAGGAAACAATATTTTTTAGTGCCCATAAATGAGGACAACAGGAGGGTTAAATAGCATTAACCCTCCTGTTGTCCTCATTTATGGGCACCAAAAAAATTTGTGCCTTGTCTGAAAAAAATCCAAAAACTCATCAAAAATTTGCACAATGTTCAGTAAGAAAATTCCAAAAATTCCTTAAAAGTTACCCTTAAATTTTTTTTTTTAAATCCCCAAATATTTTCAAAAAATTAATAAAAATCTTCTTTAAAAAATCCTACAAATATCTAAAGTGATTCCATATCCAGCGAAATTCGCTGGAGTTTGGCTGATTTTTTTTCTGAATGTTCTTAAAGAAACATTTTTTTTAGTATTTCTTTTTTTGCACCAAAAAATGTTCAAAAATTTCCCAAAAATGTTGAAAATGTAGACGTTTTCACTGTGAAATTGTATTTTTTTCCACATTTTCAAACTTTAAAACGGATCAATTTGACCTGCAGGATGACAGGAGGGTTAAATCAGCATTAAGGAGACTTCAGGCTTGACTTAGACTAGAAGTGAGGATTAAACATCCTAATCAACAGTGCTGTGAGGATTTGTTTGGAGAAGAAAAACAGGTCTTGTCAAGTGAAGATAAGATAAGATAAAGTTCTTTATTTCTCCCCACTCCAGGGGAAATTTACATTGTTACAGCAGTTTTATTTACAATATATACAAGGGTGGCAAAATTTTTAACAGAAAAAATAAAAATAAAGTTTAAAAGTGCAAAGATGTGCAGTGCAAGAATGTCTGTGCAAATTTTATGGTTTGGGGTGGTAATGATATAGTCCAGTTTATGTTAACATCAGCCAGTGATGCTGATGTTGTAAAGTCTTATAGCAGAATTCTAACAAGCAGCCTTGACAGAATATGTCATATAAAGATGATATCTTCGGTGCCCTAAGATACCTGAAACCTTCAACGGAACCCAAACTGCAAAATTCTCCTTTCTCTCTCGCCCCCGCTGGAAAATCTGACCTTAATCGCCTTCTTGCTGTAGCTGCTGCAGAGAGCTGAAAGGTAGACCGGCTCAATCCCCTGAGCTCTCCTCCTCATCCCTCCTTTTGCGCCCCCCACCTCCCACCCACCCACTTTCAGGCCAGTAGTGGTCGCACACAGTCAGAAGTAGTGTAGAGATCTATCAGAAGGAAAGGGCAGCTCCCCTGCGCTCTTCGCTTTTCTTTTTTCCCCTATTCTTCATCACCAAACCCACTCATCGCACTTTTTTTCCCCAGCTCTCCTTCCTCCATCCTTTCAGCTCGTCGCTCTCATGGCCAGGCAGCCGCAGAAACACATACAAAGCCGACGTGAGAGAAACCACACGAACACACCGTCTTCGTTTGCTCGCCGTCATGTCGCTACAGCATAATCCAAACGTCGTCCAGATCTCACTACGCCTCATTTGAATTCGCTTCATCTCAATTCTGACTGCAACCAATTAGAAAATGTAATAAAGAAGAGGAGAAGCCAATAAAAACACGGCTCTGGGGTGTCAAAATCATTTAGTTCAGGGGCCACATTCAGCCCAATCTGCATAGGAACCGATAAATAACCATAACTCCTAATCTTTCCTTTGCTTTAGTGCAAAAAAGTACATTCTGAAAATGTTCACATTTAAGGAATTATTTTCTTTTTTAGGAAACATGATGAACAACCTGAAATTTCTTAAGAAAAATAAGTTCAATTTCAGCAAAACTGTGCCTCAGTTTATCATTTCCACATTACAACTTCCAGATCACAGAGTGTCGACAAAGGAACACAACATTTAGTCACAGCTATCTGGAGCTGAATGATGTAGTATTTTTATGATCAAAATGACAAAAGTCAAAAAAAGACAAAAAAGACAAAAAAAGACAAAAAAAACCCCCAACAAAAACAAGACAAAATATTACAAAAATCAGATGCAAAATGACAAAAATGAGACACAAAACGACAAAAACATAAGACAGACACAAAAAAGAGACAAAAAATTAGACAAAAAAGCTACAAAGTGACAACAAAATGACCAAATGACAAAAATTCGACAAAAAAATGACAAATGTGAGAAACAAAAATAAGACAAAGAACACAAGCCAGACAAAAAGAAAACACAAAACAACAAAAACGTGAGACAGACAACAAAAGTCAGGCAAAAAAAGACAAAAAAAACAAAAACAAGACAAAATATTACAAAAATGAGACACAAAATGACAAAAACGAGGCACATGACAAAAAATGTGACAACACAAAACAAAACAAAAAATTCAACAAAAAAATTACAAAGCAACAAAAAAATGGACAAATGACAAAAATAAGACAAAAAAAACACAAGCAAGACAAAAGAGAAAACAGCAAATGAGAAACAAAAAGACAAAAATGTGAGACAAACAACAAAAGTCAGACAAAAAAGCAACAAAAACTAGACAAAATATTACAAAAATGAGACACACAATGACTAAAGAACAATGAACAATCTGGTATTTTACTTTCTGATCAAAACAATTTGTCATGGTCCAGAAATGATTTTAAATTTATAGTTTTACTAATTTATAATCTGCAGTTCATGTCTTCTCTGGAATTTTTACACTTTGAGGGCCAGATTGGACCTCTGGAGGACTGCTTTTAGCCCGCGGGTCGCATGTTGGACACCCCTTGAGGCATGAATACGCTCATACGCCAGACTGAGAAAGAGAACAACTGCAGAGTTGGCAGGAGACACGCCACTCGAGTTAATTTATCTGACATTTGCTTAAGAAAAGATCAATTATTACTTAAAGGTCCTACTTTCGCTGCCACACGAAGCAAGTCGGAGGCAAAAATAGATCTATTTTTTCGCTGCACCCCTCTAAGAGGTCGGTACTTCATGAAGCCAACACACACTTTACTGCCTCTAATGACGCTGGGCAGACAACTTGCGTGTCGGAGCATGGCAGTTTGACAGTTTATTCAGTCTGCTGCGCCGAGCCAAGAAAGCAGAGAAGCTCTAACTTTGAAGGGAATACAGAATCCAGTCTCTCCAGTTTGCAGCAAAAAAGAAAAAAAAAGTTCACATTTGTATCATTTTTTTAGTGCAGTTTGAAATGTTTAAACTGCAAAGCTGTGGAGCAAGACTGAATATTTGAAAGAACCCACAGATGAGAAAGAATAAAAGGATTTGCTGCAGCTGATGTTCTAGTTCAGAGGTTCAGAACTTTAGATGTGGATTTGATTTTTTTTCTTCTTTTGTGGGAGAAATACATCAGTTCAAGGTAGAGAGTAGAGCAGGGGTGTCCAACATGAGGCCCGCGGGCAAAAAGCAGTCCTCCAGAGGGTCCCTCAAAGTGTAAAAATTCCAGAGAAGACATTAACTGCAGATTGTAAATTAGTAAAACTATAAATTTAAAATCATTTCTAGACCATGACAAGTTGTTGTGATCATAAAGCAAACTATTATTCATTATTCAGTCATTTTGTATCTCATTGTTGTAATATTTTGTTTAGTTTTTGTTGTTTTTTGTCAGATTTTTGTCGTTTGTCTCATCTTTTGTCGTTTTGTTTCTTGTTTTTGTAATATTTAAGACAAAGACTTAAATATAAGACACAAAATGACAAAAACAAGACAAAAAACGACAAAAACAAGACAGAAAACTACAAAAACAAGACAGAAAACGAAAAAAACTCATCACCAGGTTATGCTAACATGTTGTGGGACACGTTCCATGCATAATTATTATTTACAATATTATGTTGATTAAAAAAATTTTCCCGCAATTACAAGAGACATCAATGAAAAAAATATACCAAAAAAAGGAGATCTGAATTTCATTTTAACTGTTTTCTCTGTGATTCAGATTGTTCATCAGGGGGTGGGACAAGAGAAACTGGCATTTTAGGGGAAACTCCAAACTTATTTGGTATTTTGAAAACATTTTCAAACATTCTTTTGTCCTAGTATTTTTAGATTTGTTCTCAGGACAAGAACATTTACACAACTACTGCATGGTTTAGGATTTTGTCCATGGATTATTTGAAATTTGATGGGTGGGACGTAAAATGTCCTCTGGTTCTGGAATGACCCTTATACCAAAACACTGGCTAACAAGATGACTCCCAGTCTGCAGACGTTTGGCAGATAGAAGAATATTCCAGCATGATGATAATCCAAAACACACTGCCAAAATCATACAAGAGTTCCAAAAGAAAGAAAGTGAAACTATGAGCTGGCCAGGTCATGATAACTTGCATTCAGTAGAACAGCTTTGGGGTGTTTTAAAAAGAAAGCAGAGCAACAGAACCCCTCCAGCAAAGAGAAGCTGAAAAACAATAGTCTCTGAAGAATGGCAGCTCTGCTCTCCAGAACCGTGGTATCTTCCATACCGAGGACGATTGAATCTGTCATTAAACACAAAGCTGGACAAATAAAAAAAAAATTAAAGTTTTGAAAGTTAGTAGTGGATGTTTTACTGACTTGTGCTGCAGCGAGTTCCTGTGGGGCCGAAACTTTAACCCTCCTGTTGTCCTCATTTACAGGCACCAAAAAATATAGTTCAACCAAAACCCAGCAAATTTCGCTGGATTTTGGTTGATTTTTTTGTGAATGTTCTTAAGAAACATTTTTAACATTTTTTTCCATCAAAAAATGTCAAAGATTTCCCAAAAATGTTGAAAATGTGGACATCAGAAGTTTCACTGTGAATTTTTTTTTTCCCCCCCACATTTTCAAACTTTAAAACGAGTCGGGTGCCCGTATAGCTCAACGCGTTAAGCGGGTGACCCATGTACAGGCAGATGCAGCGGCCCGGGTTCGCTTCCCGCTCGCGGCCCTTTGCTGCATGTCTTCCCCTGACTCTTCTCCCCTGTTTCCTGTCTCTCTCTCACTGCACCTTTCAAATAAAAGCTGAAAAAAAAAAAAAAAAACATTTAAAAAAAAATAAATAAATAAATTTTTTTAAAAAAAACCAAAAAACTTTAAAACGAGTCAATTTGACTGGCAGGACGACACGAGGGTTAAAGGGTTGCACTAATCAAGAATCGTGCATGAATACTGTGTGTAATGAGAATTATGACTTGGCACAGTCTGCTGTTATCAACCAAAAGGAAAAAATGAAATGAAATAAAAAAGACACTGTCCACCTAGTGGACCCAAGAGCTGCTGGACTAAATTAGCATTTATGACACCCTGGGTAAACATCCTGGGGAATCGCCTGCTAACACATCAGCTATAACATTAATATGGTGATAAACTGTCAGAAAAACATTAGTGCAGTTTGAATTTTAGACTCTCTAATTACTTTAGCTGCATCTCCGCTGCTACCAATCGCATCACATTAGCAGCTGCATCATTAATTTAAGGAAAATAATCTGCTTTTGTAGTACTAACAGTTTAACCCTGTAAAACCCACTGTTGCGAAAATACAACAGTTTTATTATTTTATTATTATTTATATATGAATGTATTTATGTATATCTTTGTTTTTTGGGGTTATATACAATAGATATAAAATGAGTAAAATTTAAAACAAAATGAAATTTTTACATATATATATTTATATATACACACATACATATATACACACACATATATATACATACACAAGAAAAAATTTGCAAAAGAATAAAATAAAACAAAAAATAAATTGTACATACATACAGAATTTGTTTTATATATAGTGTATTTTTTTAGTTTTAGAAATACAAATTTAAATATATAAAAATTGTTATTGTTTTCATTTTTTTTTACTCATTTTTTTCTATTTTTTCTATATTTGGGTCTTACAGGATTAATAATGCGTTGTTTTGCTGCCTCTGTGATGAATCTGCTCAGTTCTTTTTCTCACTATTTGTATCCTCTCCAGTTGTTTAAGACCCAAATATTGAGTCTGGTTTAGTTTCAATTTTAGTTCTGTAAGATTAAAGGACAGACAATGACAGTTTTTTTTTTGTCACTGTGACATTCTAAGTTAGCATGACCGACCACATTTTTCTCCCCATGTCCAGGTAAATGCTCAGAGAGGAAGCCGGCTCATCAGCCATCTCTCACCACGGCACAGATTTCCTCAGAGGCTCCGAATGGGCCTCGAGTTGCAAGCAAATTCAAATGAATGATAGCAACATCTCTGGGTCGCTGAGGCTGGAAGGAAGAGCGAGCTGCAGGGAAGAGAGCCGGAGAAGAGAAATGAGAGGGATAACAAAGAGAGCGAGAAGGATGGGGGACCGGGGATAGATGAGGAGATGCTGGAGGAGACGAGAGAGAGAGAAAAGAAAGGCGAAGGAAAAGTGGACCAGCCACAAACATGGAGGAGAAGAGCTGAAAGGGCAGAGGAGATGGGAGGGAATAAAAGCGAGGGGAGGGGGAAGATGAAAGGAGACAGGGAGACAAGCAGACACAGATGTGATCAAATATACATAAGAAGTGTACAACTAAAGGATGAACCTGACGGCCCTTACACTCTGATGCAGAGAGAGACGGAGAGACAGGAAGAGGAATGACAGCGGGACAGGAAAGGCGAGTTGACACAGGCCAGAGTAAATGTATGGAAGTCCTACGGGCTAAATAATGAATGCAGAAAATACATGGTGCACTGACTGCTGAATGTGTTCCTGTTAAAGTTTTAAAATGCAGATTGTAGCATCTTTTATTTCAAATTAAAGTCTGTTTTTGTTTTCACACCATTCCAAAACATGTAATCCTGTGTTCAACTGACTTGTTACTTGACAAGTGAACTGCATTAAAGACATGAAAATAACAGTTTTTCCAGATGTTTTGTCTTAGTTTGAATAAAATATGCATGATGGAGACACGATGGTGTCTTTAATGCATGTTACATGAAGTCACTCTGATTTCTTTCAAGGCTAGCCATATAGCATTAACCTAAGCACATTTTAAAGACTCCCTGCAGTGAAATCCAGGTTTTGTGTACCTATGTTGTTGTTTTTTATGAGCTAGAAGACACGTCATGACCTAAAGACGCTGTCAGCTCTATGGCAGAGCTTTGCCACTTCATCTAACCACAAACTGTTTCCACGCTGCATATTTTGCTCTTATATTTTGGTTGTACAGTTGCATGCAAAATGATTCAACCCCCATGACATTTTTGACATTCTGGCTAAATGTGATGCTGAATCATGCTTCCAACAGTGTCTCTGGGAACATTCAAGAGCTTGGATATCTTCTTGTACTCATTTCCTATCTCCTCTGTAAACTTCAGGGACGTCTCTCTGGTCTGAACCATGGTGCTGCTAGAGGAGAACGTGTCCCTATTTTATAGACATGAGTATTACTCCATGTTCAGCATGTGTCACCGTTGGATTCACCTCCAAATGTAGACATACAGGTGGACGACATTTGAGTTGTACTGCAGTTATCTGTATTTACCCAGCACTGTTTATAGGGGGTTCAATAATTTTGCAACCTGCTTTTTGTAAAAAAAAGTTGAAATTCTGGATAGATTATGAATTAAATCTTGACTTTTGCTTTGGTATTATATTTCAATAAAGTAACTGTTCACCTCTGATATGATTGTCACCTGCAGCTGTAATGTTGCTCATTTTGCCAGAATGTCAGATATGCCAGGAGGATTGGATAGTTTTGCATGCAGCTGCATATATTTTTAGTGTGTGTTAATATTGCCTTACATAGTTTATTTATAATGCTGCTATGTGGAGAGTGCTAAACTGATTTTCCATTGTTTTTGGAACAGTGACAATAAAGATCTATTCTTTGAAAGGTTGTGTTTTAATGACAGTTGTAAAACAGATTTAGACTTTTTATTTTCTTTCATAGCACACCAAAGGAGCTTTCTCTATCATTATTTTTCTTCACAATCAGTTTCTGCTTCTAACATGCATGTCTGACTTCCCATTGTGCAGCATACAGTAGTTTTACAGTGTTTGAGCAGAGTCAGTGGTGAGCTGGTGTGCTCAGGCTGCAGTAAATGGGGAGAGGTGGGTGGAGATAGTAGTGAGGACTTCATTAATCTACTGTAAAATTACATCAAAGACATTTCAAGAAAGGAATGGATTATATTCATTGAAAAAAAATCTAAATATGTTATTGTGATGCACAGAGGTGAGTTTTTGGGGTTCAATCAATAACAAAAGATTGACTTACACAAACTAACATATTGTCTGTGCCGACTCGAGTCGTTTCAGCTGCCAGTTCTTCTTGTTTAAAGACAAACTTTGGGGTTTTTTTTCTATTTGAAAAGAGTAATAACTCCAAAATCAAGACAAACTTTACACAACTGGATACATTCAGAGCAATGGATGTTTGGGTGGATGTTTGGGTGGATGGATGGATAGATGGATGGATGGATGGATGGATGGATGGATGGATGGATGGATGGATGGATGGATGGATGGATGGATGGATGGACAGATAGATGACAGATGGACGGATGGATGATGATAGATAGATAGATAGATCGATAGATCGATAGATCGATAGATAGATAGATCAATGGATGGATGGTAGATGGATGGTAGATGGATGGATGGTAGATGGATGGATGGTAGATGGAGGGATGGTAGATGGAGGGATGGTAGGTAGATGGATGGATGATTGATGGATGGATAGATACTTTATTAATCCGGAGGGAAATTCAAAAGACCCACAACCTAAAAAAAGATGGTAAATGAACAAATGTAAATCAAATGAGTGAATTAGTTTATCCAACATGTCGTTGTAATTATGCTGAGAGAGATCTGCCAGTTTAAACAACTGCCTCGGCGCTTCAATAAACGAACAAATCTAAACCAAGCAAACTAAGACGGGGGTTTACAGAGCATGAAAATTTCATCAGAACAACATTTAGTGGTGTTTGAAGGATGAACTGTGATTTTACATTGATATACTGACATTTAAGAAACAAGTTGTTCCACAGTGTAATAATCTGACTTCTTTTTGACTCAATAAACTGTGTTTTTCATTTACCCAGGAGGAGACTTTTGCATGCAACCGTAGGACTTCCAGATCAAGTATCTGAGTATCAAATCTGTAGATTCATATTCAGTCTCTATTGGCAAACAGTTTGTTATTTTAAGTATCACGCAGGTGCAGACAATAGTGGCTCTAAACCTGACAGGTTAGGTGTTTCTTGCTCAGTAGGTCCTGGTGGAGGAACGTGTGAAATGAAGCCGAGCACCAGAGATGCTTGTTGCCATCTCGGCCTGCCAAAGACTCTGCATTGTTCCACGGCATCTGTGGTGCATACTGTATCTCGTGTTATATTTAGTTTTATATCTGTCTGTGCCAAAGTAATAGCTCATGAGCGAACCACAGTAGCACTGCCAGGGTCCTTCCTCCCTCCCACCTCTGTTCTCCTCTATCATTGTGAGCACCTCGCTGTTTACGACGAAGCAGCAGCGTGGAAGTTGCATCATGTGTGCTTCCCGTAAAAACTCTGGTGGGCCATCTCACAGCAATCTCACTCAAGAGGGAATAGCCATTTCTGTTTCTGCACAGAGGCTGGCAGACAACCATCTCTCCCTGCTTTCCTTTTGAAAAACACCTACAGTTTTGTTCCTCTTATCTCAGCCAATCACCCGTGAGCCTCACGCGGCTGCAGAGGTGATCACAGCAAATGTGAGCACAAAATGACGCTCATTAGTGACCCGGGACTGGAAAACAAGTGTAGTTGCTCTTGTTTGCTGACTTGTAGTCCCAGCTTCATTCTGCAGCTTTAAGCAGACGCTGCTCTCATACCAGCCAGGAGGACTGAGCAGTATGAGAGCAGACTGGGGGTAAAAGATAGTAGTCAAAGGCTGCTACGCTCACTGATGTGATGAGTCTACTGACGGTCTGAAATTTCCCAGAAGGCCTTTGCCATAAAACATACACACTTTATCAATTTGGAACATTTCAGCCTCGTTCTAAAACAGGAAGCGCAGCATTTAAATGGTGTGACTCTTGCACGTCCAACTCCGAATTAAACTGATTTCAAAGTAATTATGAAATTATCTCGGCTCCTCGGTACATATGCAGAGCCGGAGAGAGAGGGAGATCAGTCGCAGTGTCTCTGCAACTCCATTACCTGGGCTGAATTTAATTAATTGCATGTGAAAGAGGGAGTGTAGAGGTGAATTGATGTGTCCCGCATCTACATCATCTCCAAACTCATTTAATAAAGCGGCCTGCAAAACTCAGGCTCAGTGACAGAAGCGTTTCTCTTCAGCGGTTACACACAGCTTCTACGCAGGGAGGGGAGAGAATTCTCATTGTGTAATTGTGACAGGACAGTAAAAATGACAGCTGAGGGAGACGCATGAGGCAGAGATACTGCATGAGGTGGAAACACATTAAAGTGATTGTGCCATGAACTGTATTTCACAGTTTGCCGTAGAAACCGTCGCATTTGTAACGTGCGAGGGATTGATCTGACTGAGAACTGTTCTGTGCAGAAGCCACCTTTTGATCAGAAGGTAGTTCTAAAACACATCCTGCTGATGTATATCTAAATCTTGGTCAGGGTGCAGTTATCCAGTGAGGACCCTTACTGCTGTCCTACCTGCCTTGTATCTACTCTCAGATGTCCAGTGGTCCCTCACCTGTTCACGGTCTCATATCACAGATTTTTCGCTATATCACGGGATTTCATGGTACATAGGTATTTTAAAATACTTACTATTGTAACAGTCTGTTGAAGAACAATATTTGAGAAAAGATATCTGCCTTTTATGCACTGTGCAACTTGCAGATGCTTTTATTTTGACACACACAGAGAGCATCAGGAAGTGATCAAACACACTGTCCTGACAACATAACACTGAACCAAACCAACCAGGCTGATTAAACCACAATAACACAATAAAACACAAACACTACTAAAACTGGAACACTAACATAAACCACAATAATGACCTCTAAATCCCCAACACCCATGATGCATTGCAGCACAACAGTTCAGTCATAGTGACCGCCTCTGCGATTGCTACATTACTGTAATTATTTTTATGGTAAAATAAGCATTTTCTAGCCAAAAAAATATAAAACTAATTCAAACATATTAAAAGAATATCTAATCTAAATAAAATGCATAGCATACAGTGCTGGACCCTGATTGGCTTAGAAATCGTAGCATTAGTCTCCATTTCACATGGACGTCTGGTCGCTGCATAGTGTTGCTCTGCGGTGTGTGGTGAGGGTTATAAAGCGTTAAAATATATATAAATAATAAAACAAATATGGTCACTTCTTTGCTGATTTTCGTCTGGAGCGTAACCCCTGCGATAAACGAGGGACCGCTGTACGTCACGTTGGATGAAAGAGTCTGCTAAATTGTAATGTAAATTGTAAATAATGTCAGTATTAGTGATTAATAAATAATTCACTGGAGAAAAGGAACACGCCATTTATAGGAGCAACTTTGGGGCAGTCGTGGTGCAACTGTTAAGTTTCTGGACTACTGATCAGAAGGTCAGAACTGCCCTTAAACCCTTCCTTCTTCAGGCACTGTACCATGGCTGACCCTGCGCTCTGATGTAAAACATTTCACAGTGCTGTAAAAATGTATTTGTGACAAACAAAATTTGTGACAAATTTGTGACATTCTTCTACATTATTCTATTCTTCACAATAAGCATCATGCTGTTCATGATGAGACCATAAACCCACCAGGAAAATGTTTATTGAGGTAAGAAATCAACTCAGAAGGTTTCTCATTTTGCCAGAGTTTTATACAATCTTGCAACCAGAAGAGTCGCCCCCTGCTGGCTATTAAAGAGAATGCAGGATTAAGGTGCTTCACTTTCCAGACCCACAGGCTACATCTATCTATTATTTACAGTCTATGGTTGGTGTGTTATGCGTGAAACTCAGAAAGCTCACAGGAGAGGTGATATTAAGATCCTTTATACTTGGATTAAAAAGATCTGAGTCAATTGTCTTTGCAGAGAGAAATAACTGAGTTTTTATGTGTACATAAGTTGTTGTAATGTTGGCAAGCGTCAGTGTCTCATTCCTCTTCTAATGTCCTCCCTCTCTGGCTCCGTCTACCAATTAGAATCAGCCTACTATGTCTTGTTGACTGCTGATCAACATGATCAGTGGCTGTGAGGAAAAGCACTCAGACTACTTTAACTCGACTGTCGCAATTTGCTCCAACCAAATGCACTTCTTCTGAGAGTCGGTCTAATCTAACGCTCAGACATGAGGCACGCATACTCTCATTTACTGGGGCTTACTCTCTGAGAGGATACTGTTAACTCTCATGTCCATCAAATTGATATCGGTCGACCTGCTTAAAAGAGACCTCTTTTTAACTCCTGAATTTGCATAACAATCATCAGAGATTCAACTTTTCCTAATCCAGTGAGACTTATCTGAACATCCGCAAACACCGCAAATGAGCAACCGCTAATTCTGCACACTTAAAATGCTGCCGCTTCTGATTTAGTCTAAGATGAGGGTCTACATGGCAACAACACATCAGCAAGGTACACAAAGCAATTTGCCGAGCTGCAATTTAAATTCAGTACAGCAGAGGTGTCAAACATGAGGCCCGAGGGCCAAAAGCAGCCCTCCAGAGGGTCCAATCCGGCCCTCAAAGTGCAAAAATTACAGAGAAGACATGAACTCCATATTGGAAATTAGTAAAACTATAAATTTAAGATAATGACCATGACAAGTTGTTTTGATCCGAAAGTAAAATACTAGATTGTTCATTGTTTTTTTTTTTGTCATTTTGTGTCTCATTTTTGTAATATTTTGTCTTGTTTTGTTGTTTTTTGTCTTTGTCTTGGTCTGATTTTTGTTGCTTTGATCAAAAAGTAAAATACTATGTCATTCAGTTCCAGATGACTAAATGTTTTGTTCCTTTGTCGACACTCTGTGATCTGGAAGTTGTAATGTGGAAATGATAAACTGAGGATGAATGTTGCTGAAATTGAACTTATTTTTCTTAAGAAATTTCAGGTTGTTCATGATGTTTTGTAAAAAGATAATTCCTCAAATGTGAACATTTTCAGAATGTACTTTTTTGCACTAAAACAAAGGAAATATTTGGAGTTGTGGTTATTTATTGGTCTTTGTGCTCTGATTTTTCTGGTCTGGAACACTTCAGATCAAACTGGGCTGAATTTGGCCCCTGAACTAGGATCAGTTTGACATCCCTGCTGTACGACTTCATTTGAACAATGAAACACTCATTCTCACAGACCCAGATTGCATGAATTAATAGAATAAAAACAAAAAACCTTCCTCTTTAATTGGTTGGCCTCCTAAGCATTTCCATACATTTGAACATCTGTTAGTGTGTGTGAGCAGATTGATGATCTATTACCTGGAACAAAGCTTCCCTGGACAACGTCCTTATAAGCCCACCAACCCGCATCAAGCTTGGATGTAATAGGCTGACCTACAGGAGAAAGAAAGGAAAAGAGAGAAAAAAAGAGTTTTAATAAGTGAATGTGTCCTTTTTTCTATTTATATGTTCCTTGGCAGAGTAGTCTCTTTCACCGTGAAGTTCCCATCTAAGCGAAGAGGAAGAACACGAAGACAATGATAAAAGGAGAATGTAATGAGGTGATGTGCATAGCAGACGGCTCCAAACTGTTCCTGTCAATGAAGTTAGTGAAGGAGATTTTTATTTCACACAAATCAAAGCTGGATTCTCACAAGGTACGTTGTAAAGAAAGCGAGGGCGTAGTCAGGAGTGTCTCACAGTAAAGCCAAATTAAAGCCATCGTGTGATTTCGTCAAATTAATGTTTATCTCAAACAGAATTAAATGTAGAACATGTTGGATTTGCCAGTGGGAGTTTTCGTCCCAGCGCTGCTTAACTGCAACAGAAACATATGGCTTATTAAGGAAACAAAACTGCAATCCAATTATGTTTTTATTCCGCCAAGAAACGAGGCAGAGTTATGTGACGATCGGCGTCCGTTTGTCTGTCCGTCTGTGTGCAACGTTACTCAAAAACGGACCAACGGATTTGGATGAAATTTTCATTAAAGGTCAGAAATGACTCAAGGACTAAGTGGTTAGATTTTGGCAGTGATGCTGCTTATAGTCTGGATCCATGGATTTGTTAAAGATTTCTGTATCGTTGCCAGATAGCGGCACGGCGTCACTGTAACCATCACAACAAGTGAACACTACGTCAGCTGATTGTGATCCTACTACAATCTACCACTGAGGACCATGAATGTTTATAAAACTGCAACTGTGAATAATACCTACTTTTTAAAGAAAATTTTAATAGTTTGAAGACATTTTAAAATCATTTTGGATCCATTTCTAGTAATTTTTTTAACCCTTCTCAGCCGTCCTAGATGTTTAATGCATTTTGGACAGGGTTTTGAACTGTTCAGGAGGATTTTTTGAGCAACTTCTGGACAAATCTGAGTCATTTCACACATATTTCAGGTCATTTTTGACAACATTTAGAGAACACACTAATTTTATGAGGTCAAATTTGAGTAATTTTGGATGTGTTTTTATTGTTTTTAGTCATTTTTGGAACCCTTCTAAGTCATCCTAGATGTTTAACTCATTTTGGACAGATTGTGAAGTCGTATCAGACTAATATCTACCTGTGACTAAGGAGGGAAACACCACATGAGCAAAACTGGAATTTTGCAGCAACACGACTAAATCTTGATGTTTCACATACATAGATAACAGAAGCTGTTGTATCATATTAGCTTAAAAGCTGCCTATTATCAAACACCTCATGGCATTTTTAGAGAAGGATTATTCTAAATATTTATATATACAATTGAGTGAAATTGAAATTGAAAGTTATTAATAAAGATAATGACCAAAAAAGGCTTTAAAAAGACACAAAAAACACAGAAAAATGCAAAATGACTCAATGAGAAACATAATTGTCATATGAAGATACAGAATGACCGCAGAGACATAAAATAACTGGTCATTCTGCAACAAAAAGTTGCAAAATGACCAGAGAGACACATAAAATGACCACAAAACACATAATATTACCACAAATCAACTGAAAACAGCTACAACTATGCACAAAATGACCACAAAAAAGGCCTAAAATGCCCACAAAACAGTCTGAAAATGACCAAAAAAAGAAACAAAATGAGCACAGGCACACAAAACCACAAAAAAGACAAAACATGACCACAAAAGGGCACAAAATGACTCAGTGAGACAGATAATTATCATATAAAGACACAAAGTGACAAGAGGGCCACAAAATAACTACAAAAAACTGCAAAACGACCATAAAACACCTCTCGAAAATAGCACATCCGCCCAGAATCTTTTCCAGGATATAGTCACGGCCAGCATTGTTATGCAAGTTGCCTAATCATTACAAATTACCTGCCTCTGTATGGCACAAGGTTACCTAAATGAAGTCATTAGCTGTGCTCTGATTCACACCTTTGCTTACTCATTCACTTCTCTCGATACACTCTGTAGTGTCCTTACTAGTGGATTAAGATTTCACACTGCATTGTGGGATTATTCAAGGAAAGCATAGAGTGTACCACATTATCATACACTTGATATAATTCAATTCAGAATCTCTAATTAATCTTAGCTTGGCATACGACCGGCTGTTCAGGAATCACACAGATTGTCGCGTCATTAAATAAACAACAGCAGCGTCCAAACTTTCCTACTTTACTTGAGCTAAGCCTGATTGGTTGTGATGCAATTAGGGCGCTCTACATTTGCACTTTACATTTTGGAGGCGTGACTTATTTTGTAAACAGAAGACAGCGTGGCCAACGGAGCAACAAGCCCAACAGCATCCTGGGAAAAAAAGGGTTGTAATGAACTCTTCTTATCAGAGACCGTGTAGACTGTCAATGTGGATAACTACTGTTTCTGCTAGCTGAAGTTAAAATGGAAGTGTTGGCTTCTGTGTAAACCAGGGGTGTCCAACATGAGGCTCGCGGGCCAAAACCGGTCCTCCAGAGGGTCCAATCCAGCCCTCAAAGTGTAAAAATTACACAGAAGACCTTAACTGCAAATTGCACAAAATGACCACAAAATAGTCTGAAAAGAAACAAAAAAGAAACAAAATGAGCACAAAGACACACTAAGCCACCACAAAAAGACACAACATGACCACAAAATGACAAAAAAATGACACAAAATGACCACAGAAAAACACAAAACAAGTCAGTGAGACAGAAAACTATCACATAAAGACACAAAATGACAAGAGACACACAAAATAACTACAAAAAAATGTCCACAAAAACACCTAAAATCGCCAGAAACAGACTGAAAACAGCCAAAAAAATGCACAAAATGACCACAAAAAGAACTAAAATGTTCACAAAACGGATTGAAAAAGACCAAAAAAGAACCAAAATTAGCAGGTCATGTGATCTGGAATTAACACACTTTCCTGAGAGGTGTTTTTGTAATGGATAACATAGTGGAAAGTGATTTAATTTGTTATTTTCCATATAAAATTGATATATTTCCAAAAAATAAATATCTATCATGATTATCTCAACTTAATAAAAAGATCACAATCCAAACTATTTCTGAATCAGCTCATTTTATTATTGTTTAGCTCATTAGAAGGTGGTTGGTATTAAATTCAGACGGTTATTTAGTTGACATTTTAGTGATATCTAGTCATTTTTTAGTAATAAGTGATTATTTCCATAATAAATAATTATGGAATTTGTAAATACATGATCAGAATGTTTTATACTTTTAATAAAAATGTATGAAATATATATCCCATGGACTTCAAAAGTCCCTCAACTATATATTGACCCATATACACAGTTTAGTATGTAATAAATCGCAGGCTGAATTGGGATTCAGTTAGTATATCACGATTGTACCCCTAAAAGACTGTCAGGTGAAAGTTTCAACTACAAGCCTAACTTTAAAATACTTGTTGCTTTGCTTTTGCTGCTTAATGATACTAACAGTTTATTTAAACAAACCCAAAGTCTCCTCCACACACATCAGCATCTGTAATTAACACATTTCAAAATGGGTTTGAGACATTTAAGGTTAAACACGCAGCTAGCATACAGTCTTTGCTAACCATCCTCAGCTAGCATAACATCAGGACTAGGTACTGCATGTAGTAAATATGCTACCTGTGGCTAACATTAAAATGACAGCTACTAGCATGTAAACAAGCTAACTTTCGCTAACTCCGTGCCAAAACTCCGTGTCTGTCACCTAAAAACACAGATACAAAACTGATACCACCATGAAACTCGCAGTTAGAAAGTACGTTATCCATAGCTGAATAAAGAAAAGGCACTACTGTAAGTAAATGCAGATAAACAGAAAAATCTACCAAATGAATCCATTAAAGCTAGCATCACAAACAGCAACTCTCGCACTAACTCTTCATTGTTGTCAGAAGTACCGTGAAGTCTGCTGAGGTTGAAAGTCTCTGTCAGGCCAAGGTTGAAGTGGAAGCGCTTCTCCTGAAACACGGTCAGTAAACAACATGAAGACAGTCCAAACGGAGGCAGGGAAAGACAGCAGGAGCAAACAGAAAACTCTGACAGCAGCTGCTGCTCTGTGGGGCGAACTGAGGCAACAAGGGGCAGGTGTTCACGGAGGGCGGGGTCAGCTGACAGGAAGAGGACAGGAACCTGCGAGGACACCTGGTGGGCAGACGGGGAAGCACAAGGCCTCAGGGTGCAGGGGAAGGAGGGACAGTTAGACTGAATAGAGCAGGGATGTCCAACTCTTTCTAGTTCAGGGGAAACAATCAGTCCAGTTTGACCTCCAGAGACCAGTAAAATCACAGCATAATAACCTATAAATAACCACAACTCCTAATTTTTTATTTGTTTTAGAGCAAAAAAGTCCATTCTGAAAATGTTCACATTGAAGGAATCATGAACAACTGGTAATTTCTGAAGAAAAATAAATTCAATTTCAACAACATTCAGCCTCAGTTTATCATTTACACATTACAACTTCCAGATCACAGTGTCGACAAAGGAACACAACATTTAGTTACAGCTACCTGGAGCTGTATGATATAGAATTTTACTTTATGATCAATACGACAGAAGTCAGACAAAAAAAAAAAAAAAAACCCAACACAAAATACTACAAAAATGACACAAAACAACAAAAAATATGACGACATGAAACAAAACAAAAAAGAGAAAAAAAATTGGACAAAAAAGTTACAAAGTGACAAAAAAATGAGACAAATGACAAAAAAACAACAAAAAAGCGAGAAACAAAACGTCAAAAATCAAAAATACAAACAACACTAGCACAGTTTTTTACAATCTGCAGTTATTGTCTTCTCTGGAATTTTTACACTTTGAGGGCCGGATTGGACCCTCTGGAGGACCACTTTTGGCCCGCGGGCCGCATGTTGGACACCCCTGTATTAGAATATGACAAAACTAGCATAAGTTGTTTAATACTAGTGAGAATGGATCAGCTGGTGTTTGTCATGCCTCACATTGTAGCAGCAGCTTGTATCTACCACAGTACAGCAGAATATACACTCTATTACCCCTGTAGTCTGGTTGCAGCCTGTTCCTGGTGCATTTAACGTCACACGGGGCCAAACGGACGCGTGACTGCTCGTGTTATTGTTGAGTTGAATCTCCACTGAAGCAGCTGTGTGCACCAAAAGACCTGCACCAGCCATCAGTCTCACATGGTCCTGGATTAGACATCCCACCTGAACTCCATTGTTTTTTATTTCAGGAGCGTAATCCTCCTGTCTGAAATGTGCACCGCAAAGGGCCGTGTTCTTCTGCTCTTCACTGCACAAAATGCACCTAGGCATGAAATGTGGCTTCATGGTTGGAAAAGTGTAGACTCCATGTCCTCAATAATTCACCGTGATGAAAAGTCGTGTAATGTATGGTGATCGGCAAGAAGAGACACTTATTAAATCACCACCTTTTACCAAAAATGCTAAAAAGAGCGCTACTCAAAAGGTCTTTTTCACCTGGATTTATGACTTTATGTAACTTCCATGATTTTTGTCTATTTTAAATTTTTTGTCTCTTTTTTGTTTTGTTTCATGTCGTTTGTCCATGTTTTTGTCGCTTTGTGTCTTTCTTTCGTAATATTTTGTCTTGTCTGTTGTTTTTTGTCTTTTTTGTCTGACTTTTGTTACTTTGATCATAAAGTAAAATAATAATAATAATAATAATAATAATTGCTTAAATGTGAACATTGTCCGAATGTACTTTTTTGCACTAAAACAAAGGAACCATTAGGTGTTGTGGTTTTTTACAGGTTATTATGCTGTGATTTTACTGCTCACTGGAGATCAGACTGGACTGAATGTGGAACCTGAACTGAGATGAGTTTGTCCTGATATATGATGGCAAACTTTACAGTCCTGTTATGTAACACAGTGTTAGCTGTCATTGCTTTTAACGTCGGTCACTCCCCAGCACACTTGCCCTGTTCCCCATCGTTTCTCCTTGCACCACTAATTAATTTCTCACTGATGGCCACTATTTCGCCTTGTCATCGCCTGTTTCTGCTCTCTGACACCGTGCAGGTTCGTAATTATAATGCTGCGGTCCATCATAGGAGCATTATTCTACATTTTCAGCCTCCCTCGTGTCAAAACTGCTGTAAGGAGCTTTATTTCTTATTGATAACCTCATCTACCTTGACTGCTCTCCCTGTTTTTTCTCAGTAGCGTTTTTTGAAGAGAGAATAATGACTCTGAATGCTTTTTGTGTCTTCTTGGGCCTTTTTTGGTCATTTTGTGTCTCTCTGTGGTAATTTTTGGTCATTATCAGTCTGTTTGTGGTCGTTTTGTCTCTTTTTATGACAATTTTGTGTCTCATTGAGTCATTTTGTGTTTTTCTGTGGTCATTTGTGTATATATATAATACTTTTTTTTTTTAAATGCCATGTTGTGTTTGGTTATAGGCAGCCATGTTGAATTCGGGCCTGAAAAGAGCAAAAATGTCAACTATGATACAAAAAGTCCCACAATTATATATCGACCCACCTGATATTGTATTATTCACGATGAAAATGTTAGGCTATCATCCTGGACAGGTTTCCTCTGAAAACATTTCCATCATCATACTTCAACGGTAGAAAAATAAATTTCAATTAAAAAGACCTTCACTAATGTCAGTCGTCGATATAAATTTTGGATGACTACTATTAGTTGTCACTCCAAACTGGTTTGTTGATGATTTTCCCCCAAAAATAAAAAAACTGCACCAACTTGTAATGAAGTTTTCTGTGTGGATTGGCTCATGTGTGATGCCTGCTGTGATTCCCTGCGGGACGTCTCTGGCCTCCTGAGGAAGCCATTACTTTGCACTTTGTCTCCTGTGTGTTTGTGGCCTGGGGCTGCCGCTAACTGGGCTGTGGCTCCTACAGCTTGGCACCAACCGGACTGGCAGCAGCAGCAGCACAATTAAATCAGAGCTGCCGGGATGTAACAGGTACATACGTGTGGTGGAGTTTGTGTTGCACCATTTCAGAGCCAGGAAGCAGACAAGTTGCAAACACGAAGCAGGAAACAGTCGATGCAAACGGGAAAGAGGAGGCAGTTGACCAGTCTATCACAAGGAGAAGTCAGCTTCCTCTGTTTCTAATGCAGTCAGCCCATTAACCCTCGTCTTGTTCTGCAGGTCAAATTGACCTGGTTTAAAGTTTGAAAATGTGGAAAAAATATACACTTTCACAGTGAAACTTCTGATGTCCACATTTTCAACATTTTTGGGAAATCTTTGAACATTTTTTGGTGGAAGAAAAGAAATTTTAAAAATGTTTCTTAAGAACATTCACAAAAAATCAACCCAAATCCAGTGAAATTCACTGGATTTTGGTTGCTTTTTTGTGAATGTTCTTAAAGAAAATATTAGAAGTTTTACTGATATATATGTAATCACTTTAGATATTTTTTGGATTTTTTTTGGAAAATTTTTACTCATTTTTGAAAATATTTACAAGAATTTTCTTGCCAAATTTGGGGGATTTTTTTAAAATAAAACTTTCAAGGGAAACTTTTAAAGAATTATTGGAATTTTCTTCCTGAAGGTTTTGCAAATTTTCAGAAATTTGGGGAATTTTTTTGCTGAATTTTTGGATTTTTTTCAGACAAGGAGGCTGGATGTGTTCTGTGACGTGGACGAGTTCTGTTGAGTAAAAAATCCTCTTGATGATGTCATCGGGGTTCATGGATGACATCATGGCTACGCATTTTGGCTGTGTGTGATGGAATCGTGACATTGGAGTTGTTCAGAAATTTGAAAGATGTGAACATCCAGCAGACGGGGAGGGCAGGATGAAAAATGCTGTGTAGTTGTATGATGGCAGGGGTGTCCAACATGAGGCCCATGGGCCAAAAGCGGTCCTCCACAGGGTCCAATCCGGCCCTCAAAGTGTAAAAATTACTGAGAAGACATTAATTGCAGATTGTAAATTAGTTAAACTATAAATTTAAAATAATTTGTAGACCTTCATCATAAAGTAAAATATTAAGTTGTTCATTGTTCTTTTGTCTTTTTGTGTCTCATTTTTGTCATATTTTGTCTGGTTTTTGCTGTTTTTTGTCTTTTTTTGCCATTTGTATCATGTTTTTGTCGTTTTGTGTTTTCTTTTTGTCTCGCTTGTGATTTTTGTCTCATTTTTTGGTGTTTTGTTTCATACTGTTGTCATAACAATATTTTTTGGTGCCGGTAAATGAGGACAACAGGAGGGTTAAATAATCCATTATCATCCACAATCATTACCACTCTACTGATCTGCTTGTCTGTAGATTGACAGAGAACACAAACTCCACATTAGGACTCCTTCAACATGAGATACACCTCTGCTGATTGGAGCAGGAGCTGATATTCTGATGTAAAAGCTTCGTTATCTGACTACTAACTGCATCCAGATACTGCATCTAAAGCTTCAGTATTATCACACCAACATCAGCGTGCTTTAATTAGCTGCCCTTTCTTTGGGAAGAGCACTCTTTCCAAAGCCAGGGAGATACTGTACTGATCTGGCACGCTTTAAAGACCAAATGGATGACTTTCTGCCAGTTTGGTTGTCATTTCAAGTTCAGTCAGATGCCTGATTAACTCCCATCCAATCAGCAGTCTGGCTCACGAATGACTGGACATCTGGTGTGTCAGAAAGTTGATGCAAAGCAGAAAAAGTAAAACAGGTTTTCTCCTGGTCAGTGATGTCTTCAGTGGAAGCATTCCTCTGTGGGCAGCAGAGGCTGGATGTGTTCTGTGACGTGGACGAGTTCTGTTGAGTAAAAAATCCTCTTGATGATGTCATCGGGGTTCATGGATGACATCATGGCTACGCATTTTGGCTGTGTGTGATGGAATCGTGACATTGGAGTTGTTCAGAAATGTGAAAGATGTGAACATCCAGCAGACGGGGAGGGCAGGATGAAAAATGCTGTGTAGTTGTATGATGGCAGGGGTGTCCAACATGAGGCCCATGGGCCAAAAGCGGTCCTCCAGAGGGTCCAATCCGGCCCTCAAAGTGTAAAAATTACTGAGAAGACATTAATTGCAGATTGTAAATTAGTTAAACTATAAATTTAAAATAATTTGTAGACCTTCATCATAAAGTAAAATATTAAGTTGTTCATTGTTCTTTTGTCTTTTTGTGTCTCATTTTTGTCATATTTTGTCTGGTTTTTGCTGTTTTTTGTCTTTTTTTGCCATTTGTATCATGTTTTTGTCATTTTGTGTTTTCTTTTTGTCTCGCTTGTGATTTTTGTCTCAATTTTTGGTGTTTTGTTTCATACTGTTGTCATTTTTGGTCTCTTTTGTCTAATTTTTTGAATAGTTTTTGTCATTGTCCGTTTTTTGCCGCTTTGTACCTTTTTTGTCAAATTTTTTGTCTCTTTTTTGTTCTGTTTCATGTCATTTGCATAAGTTTTTGTCGTTTTGTGTCCCATTTTTGTCATTTTGCGTGTCTGTAATATTTTGTATTGAATGGGCTGAATGTGGAACCTGAACTGAAATGAGTTTGACACCGCTGCATTATGGGAATCGTAGGCTGCAGTTTCTATAGCACTTCCCAGGCATTGATTAATGAAACTATCTCGACCTGGAATGCTTCAATTTTAACTTCTTTTTTAACTTTTCCTCTACTGAGTTCGTCTTCATTCTGGAAGTGTAACGCTAAATCACTGCAGGGCCCATTTAAGACGGATCCAGCAGCCACAAAAGTGACAGCAGCCTTTCTGAAATATCTGACAGGGAGCTATCCTATTGGCCCCAAGGCTAAAATGCCTAAGAATAACATTAAGAGTGCTTAATTGTCTCCCACAGGAGAAGATCGTCTTCCACTGAGAACCTTCAGTCATACATTATTGGAAAATATAAAACAGAAAATTCCAGCATCCGTTTTTCCTGCATTTTGTTTCCCATGTTTTCTGCCTGAATCTGCACCGTCTCAATAAATTCTAATGTTCCCTGTGTTTCTTATTCTTCCTGTTAAATTGTTGTGGCTCAGATATCAAGAGATGATGGCGCTTTTCCTCTGATATCTGCAAATGAGGATGAAAATATCACCATCAGCAGTCTAAACTCTCACGTTTTGTTAAGGAGCTGAGGTTGGCAGCTTCAGTGGTGATGAGTAGGAAGTCACTGTGGGATTCTTGGCTAAATGGTCGGTTGCTTCGCTGACAGGGCCGCTGCTGTATGAGCTTTCTGACACACTGACAGTGAGATTCATCAACTATTTAGATGCAGCGTGACAATGAGTGGCGTACTGTATGTACTGTGGGATACCACTACTATAGTATGATCAAAGTGCTGGGTTCTGATGTGGGAGTTCTGAAGCATGCATTCAGCTGCTTCACTGTTACAGTATGTCTCTATGCAAAGAGCGTGTTGACTCATAAATACTGTAAAGAACACACAAATGAGTAGGCAGTGATTCATCTGACTGAGCATCCTCAGTATAAATCTTAGGATGATCAGCATCCTCAATGAAACAATGGAAGTCATCAGAATAATTATACAACAGATCTGCATCTTCTATCTTCATTCTACTGGGACATTTCCATTCGCTACATTTTCTTGGTGTATTTCCGATTTTCCCTGATATTTGTTGTGATGTTCTGAGAGATGAGAGTTCCCTTTGCCTCCTTACCTGATGAAGTGCAGATGATGTATGTTTGCAGAATCACACATATATCCCAAACGACATGCATTCTTCGTTTAAATGATGCTCATTTTCTGCAGCTGTTGTCCACGACACGGCCAAACTTTGAGCATTTTTACCCCCCTCCTCTGCTTCGGTTCTCCCCGTCCCTCTCCTCCCGTGGAGCGCTGAGGTGGTTTGAAGCCTCGCAGGAAAGATCCGTTCTCACAGCGTCGTCCTCCTTCCCTTCCCGGTTTGCTTCTCAGCCAACATTCCGCTCTTTTCTCTTTTCGCTTCCTTTTTTTCCTTTTCTACCAGAGTTTGTCACACATGTAGTTGTCAGTGTGTTCACCGTGAAGAGATTTCAGCTGTGAAATCCGCTCATGGTGCTCGCTCTTCCTGTCTTTTCCTCTTTGGAGAGGGTGGATGTTTGCGGCGCACTGCTCGTCTGCAGCGGATCAGGAACTTCACTGACGACGCAAAGCGCGCCGAGAGCGCACAGACTGACAGAACCATTCAGGATACGATATGATGAAGAACTGTGGCTTTTAAGCAACAAAAACATGGAAAAATATATGCTTTTCATTTAAGCTTAACACACGTAAAATAATAGCAAGAAAAAAACCTTCAATTTCATTTCATTTGCAAACCAAACAAAGTGCGTAAAAAGTGGAATTTAGATGAAGGAAACTCCGGCAGTGGGAGTTTATGCATCAACAACATGAACACTATTAAATTCAACCATTTTAATCAGATGTGAGATTTCAAAAGGAAAGAACAACTTGACACTTGTCTGACTGTGACACCAGAGAGAAATCACCCATCATCACGGCGACACGTTTGTGTTTCCAAAAATACAACGACAGGGTCTCAAAGTAGCGAAGTGTGGATGCAGACTGTTGGATCAGATGGTGAACGCCTGCTTGTTCTGACCTACATAAACACTGTGAGTCTCTCTGCTGTGGAGGCTGTGCGGCCTCTGGCGTCAGCTTTGGGTTACTGTCTCTAACTGAAACCTGAAGTCGTGTCCCACAAGGACACTGCGTGGAAAAAATGAGAATCTGACAAAATAATATTGGGAATATGAGGAATATGTATGGAGAGTATATGAAGGCGTTTTTCCTGTTTTCATTTGTTTACAAAAATGAACTTTTAAGGGAAACTTTTAAGGAATTACTGGAATTTTCTTCCTGAAGATTTTGTAAATCTTCAGAAATTTGGGGAATTGTTTGCAGAATTTTTGGATCTTTTTCAGACAAGGAAACAATATTTTTTGGTGCCTGTAAATGAGGACAACAGGAGGGTTAAAGATACTGAGTGGACAATAATCTGAATTTGAACTAAATGTGCTTAGAAAATAATTAACATTCAGGCAAACATAAGCAAATAATCACATCAGGATGCTGCTGCCTAAACTACATCCTTGTATGTGGAGTTACGGGGTAAAATCAAAACCATCAATGTGGCAGTTTTGGTTGACGTCATCCTCATGGCTTAAGCTCACAAATTTTGTCAAATACATATTTCTAAAGCACGATAAATGGCAGATATGATCAAGACACGATAAAATGCTTTTAAAATTATCGAAAAGCATCATTCAGGGGATGGAGAAAAGAGAATCCAACTCACTGAATATCCTTTGGAATACAGTTAAATCCATCACTGAGAAGTGGAAGGAAGTCGGCACACAGCAGGTCGTCCTCAAAAACCGAGTCAAATATTTTTGACTTTGATACCGACAATGTTCAGAACTGACAGATTGAAACTGTCATGGATTTAGTTTTGTTAGTTTTTCTTGGAAACAATAAAGAAAAAGATGTAATTTGTGTTTCTTTGTGTCGGTCTAATGCAGCCACACCTCTTGAAAAGTTTTCTCAAATATTTCATGATAATGTTTGAGATTGTGTAAAATTTTAAAGGTGTCCTAAAACCTTCTTCCACCACTGTTACATTATCCATCCATCCATTAGCTATACATGCTTAATCCTCATTAGGGCCATGGGGGGCTGGACTCTATCCCAGCTGACTTAGAGTGAAGGAAGGAGACACCTGGACAGGTAACAGACAAACAATCACACTCATATTCACACCTACAGACAGTTTAGAATCACCAGTTAACCTCAGCATGTTTGTGGACTGTGGGAGGAAGCTGGAGAACCTGGAGGAAACCCACACATGTACAGGAGAACATGGAGACTCCATGCAGAAAGATCCCAGGAAGGCTGGGACATGAACCAGGGATCTTCTAGCTGCAAGGTGACAGTGCTAACCACTGAACAACTGTGTAGCCCTATTTTACTTTTTAAATATAACCAACTGGAATTATTTTTGTAGAAATTTGTTTCAGTTTGATGTGAAAGAATCTTTTATGTAAAGTCTCGTTAAAAAAAAGAAGCTAAATTATATCGACTCTTCAATGTTGAAAAGCAATAAAAGGGAGAACATTTCCAGAGGACTTAATACTTTTAAAAGGCTCTGTATTTATTTTTTAAATTATTTTCTGTTCAGCAGGAAACTGAAGGCATCACAACCATGAAACAACACATTTGGAATCTTATGGCCTGTATCTATAGTGACTGACTCTATTACTGTAAAGGAGCTCTTCCTGGGGGATGTTGAAATGCTCAGCGCTGATGAGAAACATGAGCCCTCTGAAATATATTCTGCTTCTGTATGTTCTGTCTCAACCCTGTATTTTAGAGACTAAATTGTGCCTATATGATGAGAAGGGAAAGAGTCAGACTGAAAAACTGTGTTTGTCCCCCTCTGATTGGAAGTTGGGCTTGTTGGGATGTATGGAGGCACAAAAATATACAACTCTCTGGGTTGTTTGTGACAGATCTTGCTTACATGTAAATAAACATGCTCTTTAAGTCTGTGTACTTTTTTGGTATTAAATCCCACTGTGATCTTTCCCTAAACATAATCAAGTCCTGTTAATGCCAAACATAACCATAAAACAGGTGAATGTCTCATGAATTATTAGAGTTTTGGAGTAAATAAAATATAGTTTCAGCTACAAAACACATTTGCCGTTCTAGCTGAGTTGTGTGGGAACTTCATTTGTGGGAGTCAGGCTTCATATTTTGATGTGCAGCACACAACACATGGTTCACAGGTGTGAGGTTCATTCCAATGAGGCTGCTCAAAGCCAGCTGCTGTGGAGGAAAATGGTCGACTTTGACAACAGAGATCTCAGATGCACGTCTGCTCCTGTTGCAGCATCAATCTGGCGTTGAAAATTAGTCAATAACAGCAAAACAGGCTGCAGAAAATGCACTGCAATAATGCAATATTTTAAAGTAAATAAACTGTTTGAATTCTGTGCTCTCAGGTCAGTTAATGATTGACACAAGATTCAAATATGTACAATTCTGTTCAGAAGTCTGGAGTCACTTAGAAATGACCTTATTTTTCAAAGAAAAGCAGTTTTTTAAATTAATCAGAAGTGCAGTGTGGACATTGTTAATGTGGTAAATGACTATTGTAGCTGGAAACAGCTGATTTTTAATGGAATATCTCCATAGGGGTACAGAGGAACATTTCCAGCAACCATCACTCCTGTGTTCTAATGCTACATTGTGTTAGCTAATGGTGTTGAAAGACTCATTGATGATTAGAAAACCTTTGTGCAGTTAACAATGTCTACGCTGGATTTATCATTCATTTAATATTATTTTCATTGAAAAAAATGCTTTTATTTCAAAATAAGGACATTTCTAAGTGACCCCAAACTTTTGAACAGTAGTGAATGTGGGTATTTTCATCATGAAACAGGAATATTTGTGTCAAATGTTATTTTTGTATCGAGATTTCAATTCCTTGGAGGTCACACTTTTAGCCACGGATGAACACTTTTCAAAAAACATTACATTGTTTTGACATTGTTTTGATATCACAATTCTGATATGAGTTAAAACTGTAGTGGAAATGGTCTTTTTCTTTTTCCCACTGTAGAAAATCTAAAAACTATGTGATTCTTTCTGCAGTCTGTACTAAAGAAGGATTCTCTCTTGTGTCTGGAAAATATAGCTTGTAGGCTCCACAGTGCACTTGATCATGTTGTTTTTTGTTGATTATGTTTCAATTATTGGTTCAGTCTTATTTTTAAAAGATGAAAACCATAAAAAAGGGTGTCCATATACTTTTAATAGTGTAGTTTTAAACCGTACAATAGAACAAAAAATAAGATGTAGTGTCACATTTATATTTAAAGTGAAACTTCCACTAAAACCCAACCACCACATTTCCAACAGACATGCTTGTATATTCATTCTATAACTTGTATAAGTTGTGTTTTCTCTGCCTCCTGTGTAGCTGAGAGCAATAACATAAAGTTAAGACAGCATCTGCCTTTTGATCATTAGGAAACTACAGATGTTGAATCACAGCAAACCTGTAAAGCAAGAATGAAGCTTCTGCTGCCATGTAGGATTCCTAAAAGGCCAAGAAGAAGAGGACATGTTAGATTCCTTGATAAGCCAGTTATTCATCCATCAGCAGTCCACATCTCTCACTCAGTCTCACACTCTGACACACAGATGTTACATCAAACCCTGTTACTGAATCTTTTCTAATCCATCACTCTCTTTTACAGACACACAGTGAGCTCACAGATTACACGCCACAAACAGATCCCAGATTCAGCTTTGACCTACATTGACAGTGATGCGTGATGATCTCTGATTCCTTTATCTCTCTCTCCCTCTCACTTTACACCCCTTCCCACTCAGACCCACCCTTATTCTTTGTTCTGTCGGCGGAGAACAGCCTTCTTTATCTCCCTCAGCAGCGTCTCCTTGTTGTTTTTCATGTTAGCTTTTGCCGTCTCCAGCACAAAGTCAATCTTCTCCTGGGTGTAGGGCAGCTGGAAGGTGCCGTACTTGTCCATCGTTGCTTTGAACTCTTCGGCATCTATGGAAAACAGTGAAGAGCTGTTTAGCCTCCGGTCACCTGCCACCTTTTACTTCAACTTTTTACATGAAGCTTCCTTTTGCAGCACTGTCTGGGTTCCACTGATGTAATGTCAGACCTCTGAACGTGACCTCTTGAACTTCACAATTATCCCATTTTAGTCCTATTGTGCATTCAAATCCAAACTAAGCCACATCAACAACTGAGTATCCAATAGTCTGTTACATGCCTTACAAAACATTAATGGCAAGATTCACCAAATTCACTGTATATTCCATCCATTATCATCCTAGCATCCAAGCTAATAGATAACAGCTGCAGCATTCTTGAAGAACAAGTCAAATGTGGGGAAAAAACAGCCACAAAGATTGTATAAGAGGCCAGAAGTGGAAACAGTAGCTCAACATACACATGATTGGATCTTTTATAGCAGATCCAGGGTCTTTCATACATTGCTATAGATAATTAGGCAACTCATTTGGGATAATTAATCAGGCTGGTCAATATCAGTTATTACAGAAACATGAACCTATAGTCATACAGTTGGCCCATTTACACCAGATGTAAACTTGTGCTCTGTTTCTAGATACTGACATTTTATCTATGAGTCGTTGTATTTACACCTGGATCTAAATTATGTTCTTATCTTGATTGTCTTCACAACTGTGTCCACGTTTCGATCCAGTTTCAGTGCATGAATCAGGAAGGCATTGCTGGCTGACTGCTGCTCTGGCTGCTCTATTTCTTTCCATTACTACGTTAATGTTACCTGTGCTACCTTTACTTATCTTTGAGTTAACAGGAAGAGGTTGGAGTTAGGTGACCATGCTGGGTGTATTTTTCTCTTCAGAATGTAGACATCCTGTAAATATTACGGCTAATTTATCCTTTCTGTGTCCACAGGTTTGCAGAAGGTCAGTGAGGGTCCATGGGATGTAAAATTTCATCATCTGATCACGTCCACGAGGTTTCCAACAGACCCCTCTGAGGATGTCTGAGTACAGGCCAACATTTGTGACCACATGGACTGTACACACTACCAGTACGCCAACTGCAAGACTGCCAGGAAAAATAATGGTGCTGAAAACAGAAGCTTGATAAGAGGAAACGTTGTGCGAGGCGATTCTCCCTTGTTTACACCGTAACTGGAGTGATGGTGGTACATTGTGTTTAATGCAAACATGCAAACACACTCACAATGACAACGTTAACAAAATGCTGTTTAGCATCACGTCTCCCATGTTCACCATCTCCACTTAGCCTGGAAGCACATTAACATTTGCCAAGCAGGACTCAACACAAAGTACAGATGAGTCTGATGGGGATGTCATGAGTTTAGCAGTTATTTGGCCATGAACTAAAGTATCTCACAAAATAAAAATTTGACCAGATGATGGTGCTTTAAGAAAAGTCTGAGAATCACCAAAGTAGTTTCAATTCATTTGGCTGGTGCCTAGTCATGTTGAATGCCATATTTCATGGCAATCCATCCTGTGGTCATTAAAACATTTCACAAGACAAAACAGTAAACCATCAGGGTGGTGCTGCAGAAGAAGTCAGAGGATCATCAAAGACATATTTCAGTCTGGACCACAGAAATAGAACAACTGATGTAGCTGAAAATGATGCTGCCACATGTCAGAATTATCACACTTTTTCTATCTTTCTACAAATATTGATCAGACATGGTATAAAATGGCCCAATTATTTCTGCACTACTGGAAACCCTCTCAACTTCAGTTGCGTCAAATAGGTCTGGTGTCCTGCTCATTTCTGAAGGTTGGGGTAAGGTAGTGGAGAGGTTCAGGTACGTATAGTCTGACTATATAAGCCTCCCATTGGCCAAGTATTTTGCTTAGTACTACGCTTTCTCCTGAACTTCAGTTATCCATCTGTTACTGTTTTCAAAATCCACTTTACTATGGCAATGACAACAACAACCTCTACCACACTGAAAATGTTGACTTTTTCCAAGAAGCTCTGCAAACAAATGCTACAATAAAGCAACGATCCCAGTCACTATTTTGAGGGCACACCCTCACTTAGCTCTGGTTTAGAGAAATACAAACAAGTCAGAGCATTTTTTTTCTTCCAATAGCAGAATGCTAATGACAGAAACCAGACCAAATATGTTCTACAGAACAGCAGAATGTACAACTTGGGTCCATAGCAAAGTGTTCCCGGTTTGATTCCCAGCTGCCCTGACTTTTACTGAATGGAATTTCCCCATATTCCCTGTCTGTCTGTTTTGTGCAAAATGACAAAACCAAAACTATAATCTTCCCACATCTATGTAGCTTCCTATCTATATATATTTTTTTGTTTTAAATGGGTGAAAACTGGTCAGAAAAATGCAGCTGTAGAGAAAGTTATGTCGGTTTACAGAAGTAAACTTAAACTCTTGTGCAATGTGACAGCTTCCAATGACATCTGCATCTCAGATCACTCAGTACTGATGGATAAGGGCAACATAACAAGCATTAAACCCAAACACAAATTGGCTAACATGAACATGATTTCTGCCAAAAGTCTCCCAGTGTTGCTCAGTTGCTTTCATGATGCTACATTAGACTTAGAAATCCAATCAAAGCAGTGAGCTACAGCTGTCTTTCATTGAATATGTATAGTTCCACATTAGTATGTATTATCTGACTGCAGTAAAAATAAGAGTTTAGTTATTTCTAGTGTTATTTAACCGCAGCAAATACTTAAAAATCTCGATGCTGAGTCTTTTGGATGAGTTTCACGACAAGCCGGCCTGTTTCAGAAGAAGCGTCCAACATTTCTCCAGCTAACTTCTCCAAATACCTGATCTTGATGGATGTTTGAAGAACGCGATCGATGAGTTATTTTTATGCCTCTTTGAAGCTGGAAAGAAAAGGACTTCTGCAGTTTGAGCCAAGCACCTGTGTTTGGTTACATCTTGACCGTTTTATTTGTCTGCAGCACAGTTCCAGTCAAGGAAGAAGTGAGGATGTGGGAACAGACCTTTGCAGTTCCGTCTGTTGAACAGCGGCATGTAGATGATCGTGGGCGCCGTTTCTCCTCCCTCCAACACATAGCAGTCCTTCGGCCAGTCTCTGTCCCTCAGGATTGCATCGTCTATCTCTGGGAAAGGCTTCTTCAACTCGGCTGAATAATTTCTTGCAATAGTCAGAGTCTGTTCAGAGAGCAGAGAGTGAACATTGTTTCAGACTTTCCAGCCGCCACAGTTTTATGAGTTCAGTGAATCACACTTGAGGGACTGTAGTTGATTTAATTGTCATCCATCTTTCTTGTTTTATCTGCACAAAGACAAAACATCAACAAGAGCTTCATAGGGGTATTTTAGGCTGTAATTAATGGCTGAAAATAGTTTTATATGTAAGAACAACAACAGTCTTGTCTGACCATTTAGAGAAATCTGCAAAGCATCTTCTAAACAACATGAGCATTAAAACCAAATAAACCAGGAAAATAATGCATCTCCAATAAATTGTTGTGGGTTAGTAATTTTAAAATGCTTATAAGTTTGTCCAGATGCTCAGTAGCAGTTATTCAGAAGGTCAAACATATGAAGCTGTAACTATTCAGAAAAGGCTCCAAATGCAGCACACATGAGGGGAGGTCAAAGCCCAACAGTTAAACATTAGAAAAAAGTTTATAAAATATGTTGAGCCTCTAGTTTTGAACAAAAACAGCTCCACCTTACAAATTGTTGAGTATCACTTTGACAAAAGCCTATTAAGGTCCCTCCTATATGACTCCATTCTAGTTTAAACATGTCTGTACTAACCAGAAATTTGAGTACCAGAAAGTTTGTTTTACACTTGCCACACTAGGATGTGAGCAAATTAAAGTGTAACTGAATCAGAAACTGCATAACATGAAGCGTTAGACTTGGTTGGCTCAAATCCAGTAAAAGAAATTACCTTTCACAACAGAAACTTCTTCTTTTACTGTTACTTGCAACAGAAGTGTGACTTGACTGGCTTGCAGTCAGAGGACCTCATGTATGAGTGCTATAGGATAGGAATTATCAGTAACTTTCAGCTGAAGGTTCAGGCACATTGAGAAACAGACTCATCTTACAGCACCTCAAACATGTTTCCAGCGCTGTACTCTGGTGCAATGATGAGGTCGATGTCTCTCTTGTCTCCCAGAAATGAAGGGTAGGGCACGTTGATCAGCAGCCCGGCGTCTATCAGATGGATAGTCTCATTACTCTGGAGGCAAGGTGGAATAGAAGGATCTAGAGGGCAACAGAAAGTAAAAAAAATTAAAATTCATTGATTTTTGAAAAATGTAATTTCCATTTATGCTTGACTTTTAAGCTAAACCAAGTATTTATTGACTAAAGATTTTCTTTGATGTGTTGCATTTGCATCCTCTGAGTATTGATACCACTCTAATGTTCACATAGTGAATATGAAGCCAAAGCTAGAAGAAAGTAATTAACTACAGGCAGGACTGAGCAAAGAGGTTGGATGTGTATCATAAACTGAAATCTTTGGTGTTACAGAAACACAATTTCTGTTCAGCATTCTTTAATTGGTGAGTCTCTTCCTGATAATACTCAGGTTTGGGTACATTCAAACTAAATAAAATTCAAACTGAAGGAAAATCAACTCATGGAATGAGTTGTGAAATGATGTTGATCTGAAGGTGGATGTTCATCAATGAAGAGAGGACACAGGTAGATCAAATTAAGAGTACATTTAATACGGACGAGCTCGTGATTCAAGCATCATGCGGTGAATGAATGAAGAGAGTTACAATGACTAGATCTTTATAGGTTTCAACATCTGGCATACATTAAGATACATCGTGTGCGAAGGAGAAAGAGAGAAAGAGGGAGCCAGAGGGCCCCTAGTCCCTTTAGGTTAAACCACGTCAAACTATGATGGATGATAGCTAAAGTAAACGTTTCAACATATGGTTTCATTCTGTTTAACATTCTTGAGCTAAAGAAAATATATGGAAAGCACGTATCCCAGAAAAACACATACCATCAAGTTGAAGTGTAAAGGCGGATTGGCCTATTGAAAAGCCAGTCCACCTAGAAAGTGCTTGAAGCATCATAGACTTTCATTCACTTATCTCAAAGAACATTTGAATGTATTGTTTTACTGTCATTCTAAGATGCACATCACCAATGATTTCAATGGGAAATCAATAAATTCCAACATAAAGACATTGCTGATTCCTTTCTGCAGTGCCTGCATAAAAACTATTTCTATCGATTTCACCTGTCAGTCAGACTGGTGAGGACTGTTTGTCCGGCAGACAGCTGGTGCTGAGGACAAAGATGCCAAATGGATGTTGGCGTTGGTGTGGATTCAAACAGACTGACGTCTTTAGCAGCGCTCTAATCAACTCTCATTTTAAAGAGCCCAGGGTGTTGACCCAGTATATATATATTCCAGTTCCAAGACCAATCAGTCAGGACCCCAATACAACCAATCTATGGTGATCCGAATCTGTAAACCACAGGACTCAATGGATTAGCTGCCATCATCCAGGGACCAGACCCAAAGGACACTACCAGAGGTTCGGTGTCCAGGCTCCACAGGTCAGAGCTAATGTTGGTGGTACAAGGTGGACTTTCGCAATATCACATCACTGATAAGCAAGTGTATAATGGATGTGTTATGGATGGATTCTGGTATCTTTAGACTAAGACTAGTTAAGTCTTTGTGCTAAACTAGGGTTAGCTAACCAACAGCAGCAGCTTCACTTTCATTAAAGTTGTATCAATGTCAGCTTCAAATCCATTGCAAAACAGCACAAATGCATTTTTCAGAATATCATAATATTGCTTTAATACAAAAATATTCATCATTGTACATTTAAAGACACAAAATATGGAGTTTTTGTGCAACAGTTGAATCAGAGGTTTGTCTTCTTACCTTGGAATTGATAGAGGAAGTTTCTGGATGTTCCCCACTCCCATTTATGAATCAGAGGAATGACTTGTTTTATAATGGCAGAAACTGGGGAAAATCATTGAAAAGAAATACAATGAAATATGTGTCTTGCTCAGCAACACTCAGTATTCTGGCTGTTTATCTGTCATGTCATCCTCTGACCTTGTCTTTTGAAAGGTCCATCCTGCTGATCTTCACACCAGGTGTTTACTGCTGCCAGCAGCTCCAGACTCAGCTCCTGCAAAATTTCCTGCCTTTCCTCTGAAGTGTTCGAGTGAAACCTTGCAGAATGATTATAATTCACCATGTCTGGAAAAGATAGGAATCTAATGGGCATAGTGGCATTTTCAATCATTTGCTGCATCATTGCTGCATTACAGAGCAAAGAAAAATTGAATTGGGAAGAAAGTTGAAACAATGACAGCATTTTTTTCTGACTATCAGCAGTTGCAATCTCATGAATTAGCTTTTAGCTACAAAAGAAGATTTAACGTATTTGGAGCAAGATGATCGTACTCATCATGCCTACCTGTTATCATTTTATACATCATGTTCAGGTCAGGTACATCAGCAGGTTCTTTAGAGATGTGTCCGATCAGGCCTGCCAGTTTTTGAAGGATCTTGTAGGCACGCCAGTACTTCTGAAAAGAACTGTCCTCATCCACTGAACACACGGAGAGCAAGTGTTTAAAATAAAACATCTAGCACCAGATGCTAGATATGAATTTCAAACTGTGATCACCATTCAGCCAGGGAGGGATGGCATCTGTGGCAGTCTTCTCATCAGCCATCGCAGATCCTAACACACCTGCACAGAGAAAAAATGAGGGCTGATTTGAATGCATGACCAATAATCCCATCAATTCATTTTTCAGCCTCCCCACCGGTAACACCTGTGGCCAAAAGCTTTGTGTTTTCAGGTTGTCTTTCTGTCCAACATTCATTCAAACTGGAGAATGAGCTGAGTGGATTTTGGAGGCTAAAGATCCCGGTGACCTGACAAAACACATTTTAGGCCATACCCAAATAATTTATAGACAAACTTTCACAAAATTCATGACATTTTTCATTCAAAAAGGTCAAGGGTCAACTTTATGATGTCATCAACTCTGCAAAAACACTTTCCTGGTATTCATTTCCTCATTAGAAGAGATTATGACTGAACTGGTGACACTAATCTTGGGTGACCACCTGTTAAATTCATTTTCCTTTAAATTCAATATATAAGCTTCACATTATAACAAACATGGATGCAAACTCCGCCTTAAACTGACTCATGACATGCACTACTTGTACATTTGAACGCCTCCAAAACTTGTTTTTTCAGTCTGTGAATGTTTCTTTCAAACTGTTTTGTATTGTTTTACATTTTCATTCTTCTCTGGGATTTTCTCTAACTATGGATGAAGGCCACAGAGGAGGAGAAGGAAGGCATAAACCTGCTGCAGGGAGAGATCCAGAGGAGATTTTTAACACTAAGGAGAGTGGAAAACCTTCTGAGGAAGCGCAGGAGGAAGGATCAAACAAGATCACGCTTCTGCAATGACCCTTTCAAATTTGTGAAGAGCCTGTTCACAAAGGAGAAGAGTGGAAGTCCCTCAATGTCAAAGGCCTTCCTGGAAGAATACCTGAAAAAGACCTGCACAGACGGCTGATACTATGAAGAGGTGACGCTTCCTCCCGACATGCCACCACTCAATCCACCAGTGCACCATCTTGACATCTGCTCACCCAGTTGGATCGAGGTAGAGAAGACTGTGCATAGAGTAAGGATCGCATCAGCAGCAAGTCCCAACAGGGTACCATACAGGCTCTACAAAAATGCACCAGACGTCCTACAATTCCTCTGGAAGCTGATGAGCATTGAATGGAAAAAGAAGAAGATATACCAACAGCCTGGTGGAGAGCCGGAGGGATCCTTACTCCCAAAGAAAAGGATTGATCAGAGATTGGCCAGTTCCGCCAGATCAGCCTTCTTAACGTCGATCCACCAACCTGTGACCAGACCTAGTGCTATGGTCAGCTTCACTTAGGTACGTCTACATCATTGAGCTCACAGCGCCCTGGGAGAGGTCAGTAGAGGAGGTCTATGAGCATAAGAAGCGGAGGTATATGGAGCATGCTGCCGATGCAAAACAGCGAGGCTGGAAGGTGAGGGTCCGACCAGTCGAAGTAGGCTGCAGAGGATTCGTAGCCACCTCGACATCCGGGCTTCTCTGGGAGATGGGAGTATGTGGGAAGGCCCACTGGCAGGCGATCAAGGACCTCTCCAGGGTCGCTGAAAAGGGAAGTCAGTGACTGTGGATGAAGAGAAAGGACTCCATCTGGGCCTTCAGGTGAGTAGGTGGCATCTAGGGGGTGAACCTGGGACACTGGGATTCACTACTGAACCCTCTGGAGATGTGGTGGGCCTATCAGCTAAACACCGATGAAGGAGGGCACCCTCTTGATAACCCAGAGGATGCCCTCACTTACTCTACCATCCCACAGTCTTAGGTGTCTCATGTATGCAAGAAGGCATATCAACATCTCGTCCAACAAAACAGATTCTCGGTGATCCAAAGTGGGCGAGGCTTATTCACAAAGTAGTGATTAATTAATGAGTTGTTGGATAAGTTTAGGCAAATGAAAACCACAGCTGTACATTTTAAATGACTCATATTCACTGTGTTCTTGAGAGTTAAACCTTAAAAAAAATCATGAGCCTGTAAACACACACCTTGCAGTTTGACCATGTCCATCTCTGGCTTCTTCTCCAGCAGCTCTCCGCTCTGAAAATTGCTGCCCAGGAGAGATGTTTCGACAAAGAGACCCAACTCTGTGAATCCGGCTTCATGAGGGCTTATCTCGAACCATTTCCCTGAGAGACAAGACAATATACATCAATAAGTCATTCAGGAGATAGTGTAGAGTGTCTAAGCATGTATGTACCTTCTGTGGACCCATCTGAGAAGCAGTGCTTCTCTATGGCAGAATAGATGGGGTAAGGGTTGGTGGCATTCCTGTCGGCCTCATCTGACAAACGCCTCAGGTCCTTTTGATGAAACACAGAGTTAGCGGCATTTCAATAGAGAAAGTAGCAGCATGCATGTGTTTACCTGCTTCATGATGGCAACAGACGTTAAGACCGCCCAGATATCAGTGAGAGAGAAGTATTCATCTTTCTCCCTCTCGTTCAACCAGGCCAGGGCCTCCTCCAGCTCCAGCCTATCACTCAACAGCTTGGAAATAGCTCCGTCCATGTTGGTGCTCCACTGTGGGTCACTGTATACTGAGGCCATGGACCTATCAGAGGAGAGAGAACAACGGACAGGTCAGTTAGAGATAAGTGTAGTGTGTAATGTATAATAAAAGCTGTATATTAACAAAAAAGATTTATCATTTTATTGCTCTAATTCTCAAGCATCAATAAACTGTCACAACATTTACCATCGTCCCTGTAACACGTCCTATTTGTTTAAAGGTAGAAAACATCTCAGTAAAACTGACAAAGTCCAGGTTTCATTGACTGACTCATGCGATGGCGTACATGGTTAACATTATATGATTACAGACAGTAATGGTAACAGAACGTCCTCCGATTCAAAACGGAACGCTCTTAGATTTTAATAAATGATCGTTAATTCACTAGATAACTGATATATATGGTTCTAATCACATATTGCCTTCAAAATCTAGACTCAAAGTGAAAGAATGTTAAAAAAAGGACACAGAACAAACTAATTAGCAGCATATTAGCTTACTAACATTTAATGTTAGCATTAAGTTGGACTCCCACGTCTCCCTAAATGCTAACATACTGAAGTCTTAATGGAAACTGAAACCAAAGAAAATGTTTTATCTGCCCAGCAACACCTGAACATTTCACTCTGTGTAAGTTAAAACATTAGATACTGTGATTCTGAGCCAAATGCAATGAAAACTAACCATAAAGCCATTAACGGGAATTCATTGCAGCCAAATGTTTATTTGGGCTGAATTCTCCTAACTGTTGGAAAATTGGAAAGGGCTCAAGGGTTCTGAACCAAAGTGGCGAAGTTGATACTGATAAATAAAAGGACAAGGTTTGTAATTTAGGAGAAAGATAACAGAGGCAGGCTAAGCTAGTTATGGCTGCCACTGTTAGCATGTTGTCATTTCCCCTCACGCAGCAGCTAACATGGACTTAGACTCTTCTGGTTGGGATTCCTGTTACCATGTTGAGCCAGAAACTCCCGCCAGGTACAGCAGGGTGTCCAGCAGATTGTCCTTCTCCAGCTGATAGAGGGTACCGACCATAGCCACAGCGGCCCTCTGACCTCCACCTGATCCCAGCAGGGCGATGTGGGGAACCGAGTTCTGGATGGAGACATGACCCAAAGACGGTTAAAGCTGCTAGTATATTAAACTTTTTTATTAACATCTGCATTGAATTCTGTCTGCCTAGGACTGATTGATTGTGAAATATGAGCTCACTGCCCTTCAGCTAGAAGGTAGCCAGAGCTTTAAAGAGGATTAAAGAGTAAAGAAAAAAGAAAGAACAATGAGTCTAATGACAAATTTAGAAACTTCAAATTGACTTTCCCTTAAAATTAAGTTGCGGAAATGCAATCTGTTCATTTGAGAGCAATATAGTGAATTATGTAAATCTAACTCAAAAAACCTAGCATTGATATTCCTTGTTAACCTACTTTGGACACACTTGTGGTCCAAATTGAAGCAACTCATATATATGTCGTTTGGTTCACCCATGCAAAAGCTGCTGAAAAGGGAAGTCAGTTGCTGTGGATGAAGAGAAAGGACTCAATCTGGGCCTTCAGGTGAGTAGATGGAATCTAGGGGGTGAACCTGGGACATTGGGATTCACTGCTGAACCCTCTGGAGATGTCGTGGGCCTATCAGTTAAACACCGATGAAGGAGGGCCCCTTCTTGATAACCCAAAGGATGCCCTCACTCACTTGACCAACCCACAGAGTCTTAGGTGTCTCATGTATGCAAGAAGGGATATCAACATCTCGTCCAACACAAGAGATGTAAATATCAAACTGAAACACATCCCTCCATTTACAAAATACAAATCAAAGGAATGAAAGACGAAACACTTTGTTGTTGTGTTTATTGGTTTATCTAAAGCTGAACTATAAACACATGTAACAGTTGTGTTTATAACTGAAATGAGTCTCCGTTAAAAACAAATCACCCAAAGGGTAGTTTGCTGCTTACTGTGATCCATAATTATGTATTTTGGTGTCAGGTTATTGTCTACGACTTGTAATTATGACAGAGGAGGAAATAATCTGGTTTGTGAACAAACATCTGCTAAGCTAATGGCATTCCCTTTAACCTGAGGTCTACTTTGCTTTTAGCACCATGTAGTAAATGTTAGCACTGCGATGCCTGAGTACAGTCTGGCAGAGTCACTAACGGGGACACAGACGTTGTTTTAAATGTGCGTTTCACTGCGTGGTTATAGGTACCAAACTAGGCAAAGTCGTCAATCACTGTTATTTATAAAGAAGATTTAAAACAGCAGACACTGAGCTTCAGTGTTTTCCTACAGATACATAAGATCTGACACAACAAATTTACTCAGAGAGTTTAAATATTAAGGCCTTAAATTAGCATATATAAAATCTAAATCTATCTGACCAAATTAAATATTAACATTAAAATCCTACAATACTCAAATCAGTTGATTTATATACAGCTTGAGTCGACCACAGTACTGTACGTGTTATCAGACAAGCAGCAACAAAATTATGTGTAAAACATCTAGACAGGATGAAAGTAGGAAAATCATATTTTAAACATAAATTTGAAAACAGGCAGAACACGACAGCAGCTTCTAACAAACAAATATGAAATGAATATAACACACACACACACACACACACACACACACACACACACACACACACACACACACACACACACACACACACACATATATATATATAGGGTCAGGGCCCCCACCTCGGTTCTGGCTTCAGCCCCCACCTGACCTCCCTCATCCTCCCTCATCCTCCCTCATCCTCCCTCATCCTCCCTCATCCTCCCTCTCCCTGCTCTCCCTCTGAAGCCTGGCTGAGCTGCTCTCCACAGCAGTTTCCTATCACTAATCAGTCTCATCCTCAGAACTCCGGGCAGCTGTGGCAGAGCACACCTGCAACTCATCACCTCCATAAAAGCTGGTCTCACGCTCCACACCCTGCCAGATAGTAAATTCTGCTCATGCTGTCAGTTCTGTCCAGCTTTTGCACGTTTCTGCCGTTGTAGAAAGATTACCTCGCTAACCTGCTCTCTACTCCCACAGTTCCGCTGACCCAGCTGCCCGGCTCTGCCCTCCTGCCCCGGCACCAACCTTCAGATTTCCCCGACCAGACCCTCCGGATCTACTGTATATAATAGAATAGAATAGAATAGAATAGAATAGAATAGAATAGAATAGAATAGAATAGAATAGAATAGAATAGAATAGAATAGAATAGAATAGAATAGAATAGAATAGAATATATAATCTACTGTAGGTGTTCTCTCTATCTACACAACACTAAAATTATATTAGTCATGTGATACCAAACCAAAAATGTGGATACACATAGCAGTTTAAGTGTGCTTTGTGTTAATACAATAATATTATAGACTGTTTTATGCTCCATTCATAACACCAGCCGTTTACATATTTAACCACAGTATCTGCTCACCAATTAAGTGATTTCTACACTTTGCAACATGGACAATATTTACTTAGAAGAGCTGAAAATCTCCAGTTTGCTAAGTCTTGGTTGTTTCTTCAGCCTTGACTTTAAACTTCCAGACATTTTAATATTTACAGTCAAAAAGCTGCACTACTAATAAGACGAGCAGGAAAATAACACAAATAAGACATGAAGCTGTGCTCAGAACCCATGAAGGACACAGGCTTTGGTGTTTTCTTTGAGGACAGGAAGAAGAAAGAAGAAGCTGTTTCCTCCTTACTTCAGTACAGTTGATTTCCAAACTGTTTAGGGTCTCCAGAACTATTTGTTTCCTCTTCTGAACAAACTCCCGCTCGCCGTCACACAGCGACTGGGACTGACGGACGGCTTTCTGCAAACAATCAAGGACGGGAGAACATTGGTTTCATCTCAGAGGTGAATCTGAAATGCTCTTATACATGCTGTTGATGTGAAAGAATCACCTGAGATATTCCTGCAGCTGCTGCAAAATAATAGAAAATAATACATGTTCTGTTTCCCCGAGTGCCACTGCACTTTCTCAGTATTTCCCCACAATAGGAGCCATGATTACATCTACTTTTCCTACCTGCTGTCAGTATGCAGCTCAATGCCTCAGCCAGCTGGTAATTTAGTGTTTCAGAAATAATGTATTGAATAAAAAATGAAGTGAAATGTGATCATCTTTTGTTTATGACAGAGATGTGGAAGATTAGACATAATAAACTTAGACTTAGTGACACATTTTCAGCCTCATTTAAGAAGATTTGTTCAAGGTTTTTGGATTTATTCCCGTTCAACAACATCTTTCTTTCATGTGCAACAGACCAACATGAAGATGATGATATGGCTTCCTATACAATAGAGGAAGAATACTGTCTATTCCTGTAAAATAGAGGAAGCAGACCTGTCCAGAACATGTACAGAAACATGCACACAATTAACCATATCACAGCATAAATATAGTAGAATTCTGTGTAAAATTCACACATTTAACTGAAGAAAAACAATCAAAGCAGTAGCATCAAGATAAAAAAAAAAAAAGTAGATTTACTAATTATGCAATGTAGCCCCACTTCAAAATAAATCACTAAATAAAAACATTTAACGGTGCAGCTGGAAAAGGTGGGACTATAGTTTAAAAAGCTGAATATACTGCAGAGTAGCTTTCATTTATAGTTTTGTATCATCAAGCTGAATCTGCGAAGAAACGAAAGTTGTCGAGTCACAGTAAAGTATAAAGTCCAATACTTGCTGCTGAAATGACTAGTATTTGTTTGGAAGAAAAGTTCTAGTAGCTCTGAACATTTTATTTTCCTACAAATTAAATTATTTTAATAGAAAATACAAATATACAGTCCAGATCTTTGTTCATGCATGTCTCACCTCAGAAGCAGTTGTATTTCTCTCCATGATGTCATCTTCTTTTGCCAGACCTGCTGAAATAACAAGCCAAAGTGAAACCAGGAAGCCTATATTTCCTGCTTTCATGTTTGGGAGTGGATATAATCTTTAATGATTGACCAACACCTCAAGTAAAGTCTACAGCTCAGTGAGGTCTGCTTCTCTGCAGTTCTGTTCGTCTGATCAGAGGTTGCGCAAGAAATCAGATTGAGCAAATACAACACACATGTACATCAACTTCTTTATTTCTCCCATGTGTTGGCTGCTGCATTTTCTACCACATATCACATGTCAAATTCAACCCAGACTGGAAAAACAAGGAGGAGTTAGTTGCTTGCTCTCAACCCAATTGCATGATGAAATCTAACTTTAAAACTGCTTGTGTTCATCACTGTAGAAACAAGATTAAACCAGAGGGCAAAGATACATGATTTGAAGAACTATTATGGAATGGTCAATAGAAGTACAATAAGAAATATTCGCGTGTTTCATCGATTACAACAAAGTGTGATAGTCATGAATAAACACAAAGACAGCTATAATAACTTGAATGTGTGTGATGAATGAGCAAAGGGACAATTATACCAACTTGGATGGGATTTTGTGGAATGTTCATCTAACACGTGTTGAAAATAATTTAAAATCAGTTAAATATGTTGTTGTTAAAACTGATGAATATGTTGTTGAAAACGGTGGAGCTTTGAGAAACTGTTGGGTAATGTTGGGGATCTGTGGGCTGACAGGTTGTCAGGATCTGTGATCCACTTGTTAGACTTGATCGTGGTCGATTGCTCGTGCCTGCGGGGGCCGGAAGGGGGAGCCTGCCGCCGCGGTGTAGCATTCGGACTGGAGCTGCCGAAGGAGCATTACGTGGTGTGTGAGCGTGCTCTTTTTCGTCCACTCCTGCAGGCCGTAACAAAAGCTTTCGACACAGTAAAACATCAAACATTAATCCAGATTCTAAAGGACAGAAACATAGATGGAAAGGATTTACAAAGATTAAAAAACATCTTTATTGGAAACAAAGTGCAACAGTGAGATTAAATAACAAAGATGGTGAAGAACAACCAATAAAACGAGGACTCGGACAGGGATGCGTCACCTGAACTGTTTTCCTTGTACAGTAGAAACATCATGAGGGAAAAAAAGGCTTACCAGGAGTATCCATCAGAGGTTATAACATAAAAATCACATGTTATGCAGATGACACAGTACTGTTAACAGTGAAGAAAACTTGCAAACCACAGTATCCATAATGAATACAGACAGACAAAAGCTCAGCCTGTCTTTAAATAATTTCAAAGAAAAATATCATCCCAACCTGTAACATAGAATTAGACCAAGAAACACTGAAGCAGGTTCATCAATTCAAATACCTCGGCTCATGGATAACATCAGATGGAAGATGTGAAACAGACATCAGATGTAGAGCAGCAATGGCAAGAATAGCATTTATGAAAATGAAAAAAATACTGACAAATAAGAAAATAGCGATTAGCATCCGTATGAGGACTCTCAGCTCTTAACATCCTACCAGTTCTGATGTACGGATGTGAATCTGGGAACAAAAAATGTCAAACAGACACATGCTACGTTTATCTGATATCGACAGAATAACCGATGAAGATGTTTGAAAAATACTAAAAATAAATTGTACACTACTGAACAAAATTAAGAAACAGCAAGCAACATTTTTTGGACACATCTTAAGGAAAGAGACCCTGGAATATATTGTCATAACTGGAAAAATTAATGGGAAGAGAGGACGAGGCAGATAGCGAATGAAAATGATAGACGGACTGACAAGCATGGAATGGACAGCAGTCACAATTCAGAAAGCAAAAGATCGGATTAGATGGAGAGAAATGATTGAATGACATGGCACTTGGTTGAATGACTGATTGATTGATTGATTGAAGTCCCTCTCTGGTTATTGATCAAACACCTAAACCTAATCTGTTTATAAAGTCATAGTATGAAAATGATGGAGATGATAGAGTTATATGTAGTCCTCACCTCTTCCTCCACCATTTGCTGCAGCAGCTCAGATATGATTCTACTTAAACACAACAAAACTAGTCTACGTTACCCGATGGCAAACTGCAGTTTTTGGGGCAGTTCAGCCTCCTCAGCCACTCGTCTGGGGGTCAGGTTTGATCCTCGCCTGGCCTTCACAAATCACTAAACCCAACTGTGCAAAACCTCATTCCATCATCTCAGAAACACCTCCAAACTCCATCCAACCCTAACTTTCTCACACAGAGGAACTTGTCCATGCCTTTGTCTCTTCAAGGTTGGACTACTGCAATGGGCTCCTCACCGGGATTCCTGGCAAAAACATCCGGAAGTTCATCCAGAACTGCACTGCCAGGATCCTGATGAGAGCCTGTAAATGTGCCCCTCTCATTCTCCGCTCCCTACACTGGATCCCCGTCTCATCCTGGATTGACTTCAGCATCCTCCTACTGACCCATACATGCATCACCTTCCTATCTCCAAGACCTCATCACTCCCCAATCCTCTACTACCCTCAGGACAACAGACAAACTGCTTTCTGCTCAGCAGCCTGTGGAACAGTCTCCCCATCCAGCAGAGGGCAGCACAGAGCCTGGAAACCTTTAAAGCAGGACTAAAAACCGACCTGTTTAAAAGTGCTTTTAACTGCTGAATGTGTACCTTTTATTGGTTAGTTGTTTTTAAGCCGAGTTTAAATTGTCTTTGCAGCACTTTGAGACTCAGATGAGAGAAAAGTGTGTTACAAATGAAATTTATTATTATTATAATTACACATATTTGAACCAGAAAGCAATTCTGAAGATGAGGAATGATATGAAAACTCCCACCTAGCAAGTCGACAGGACTGGTTCTTCATGTTTGTTAACCCTTAGATTCATCAGTGGATCTAAAATGAGCCGGTGAGGTCATTTTCTTGCATTATCCTTGTAATGAAAAGTTTTTATCATTTCATATTCCAGCTATTCCTCAAAAAACACGTTTTTTTCTATCATTCCATTTTGATTTGTAAGTTCCTTTTTATACTGTTAAAGAAATCGTAATATTTGTATTATGACCCCAAGCTCTTTATCACTGATGATATCATACAAGAGGTGATGCAGTGCAGAAACTTGGAGGAAACGAGTGGAAAAAATATCATCAAAATGGATGTTGATATTCTTCTATTGCTGTTCTGTATAATATTCTTTTTCAATTATCAAAATGTTCCAAATCTGTTATAAAGTGACAAACACATTTAAAACATGAAAGCATTCTTGTGGACAAAAATATAATACAAATAATAATTCAAATGATTATTCTGAACCAAAATGACCAAAAAAAATAAAAAATAAAATAAAAAAGGCATAAAAACACATTGATTCTTCCACGGGTCATTTCTGACCCACTTATGGAAGAGTGTAAGTCCAATCACTGGAGCATCTAAGGGTTAAATATGAAACCTTGGCTGTCTGAATCTGTGCTTTTAATGGTGTTGACTGTTTATTTTGCTCAGGATGTGTCTTTTGGCATCAGAAACAACCCACTATATGGACATGTTAGCAAGGTAAAATAAAGAAATAAACCCACGTGGTTTGAAAATGAGCATGAAATCATGATTGAACAACATTTAATCTTGCTGCGGAAGAAGTCACAGTATCCTGAAAATACCACCTTAAAAAAGGATCCCAAATCTCCATCTCATCTCCAGATCTCCCTGCTTCAATTGGTGGACGCTGCCATCAAAACAGACAGTAAAAGTGAGTTTCACTGAGACACAAACAATCCCAACATCCTGGTAGAGCTCAGTTCTCTGCAGAATCAACTTTGGCTGGAGCAGTTTTATGATACAGAAGCTCCACCAAGCTTTTTAGTACATTTAATACTCGATATTATTATAATTTAAAGGAGTAGTCCCACTCTACTGCATTTAAGAAGAAGATAGTGTGCTTCTTTAAATCTGCAGCATTTATTTGGTTTCTTTAGTTCCTTTAAAAGGCTGATTTTTGTGAACAAAACATGCAATGATTCATATTAAATCAAACCACCCAACAGCACACAGGCACATCTGAAACACTACACTGAATAGTTTATAGACAGAAATTTATTTTGATAATCATCTAAGTTGTTTTTCATGAAGAACTGCCTCAGATTTTATGAATTCCAGGTTGATAAATATGAATAGTTGCTGTTTTTTGAGGTTTGAACTGCTATTAGTTTAACAAAACCAGCATCATGAAGGTCATTGTGGGCTGTGGGACACTGCAGCGGCTATTTTTATGAATAAAAAAACAAAAGGATTAATTAATAGAATTAATCAACCAAAACATTCTTGTTATTGTGTTTATTCATTTTCAAGGATAGTTACTTCTAAGTCTCCCCTGTCATTCTGGCTTTGTGTGTTAGCTAAGCTTGGATATAACATGCACAAAAACAGAGTCATTTAACCTTTGTGTCGTACTGCAAGTCAAAAAATATATATTTTCACAGTGAAACTTCTGATGTCAACGTTTTCAACATTTTGGGGAAATTTTTTGGTGGAAAAAAAAGAAATGTTAAAAATGTTTCTGAAGAACATTCACAAAAAAAATCAACCAAAATCCAGCGAAATTCGCTGGATTTCTCTCTCTGGTGTCACAGTCAGACAAGTGTCAAGTTGTTCTTTCCTTTTGAAATCTCACATCTGATTAAAATGGTTGAATTTAATAGTGTTCATGTTGTTGATGCATAAACTCCCACTGCTGGAGTTTCCTTCATCTAAATTCCACTTTTTACGCACTTTGTTTGGTTTGCAAATGAAGTGAAATTGAAGGTTTTTTTCTTGCTATTATTTTACGTGTGTTAAGCTTAAATGAAAAGCATATATTTTTCCATGTTTTTGTTGCTTAAAAGCCACAGTTCTTCATCATATCGTATCCTGAATGGTTCTGTCAGTCTGTGCGCTCTCGGCGCGCTTTGCGTCGTCAGTGAAGTTCCTGATCCGCTGCAGACGAGCAGTGCGCCGCAAACATGCACCCTCTCCAAAGAGGAAAAGACAGGAAGAGCGAGCACCATGAGCGGATTTCACAGCTGAAATCTCTTCACGGTGAACACACTGACAACTACATGTGTGACAAACTCTGGTAGAAAAGGAAAAAAAGGAAGCGAAAAGAGAAAAGAGCGGAATGTTGGCTGAGAAGCAAACCGGGAAGGGAAGGAGGACGACGCTGTGAGAACGGATCTTTCCTGCGAGGCTTCAAACCACCTCAGCGCTCCACGGGAGGAGAGGGACGGGAAGAACCGAAGCAGAGGAGGGGGGTAAAAATGCTCAAAGTTTGGCCGTGTCGTGGACAACAGCTGCAGAAAATGAGCATCATTTAAACGAAGAATGCATGTCGTTTGGGATATATGTGTGATTCTGCAAACATACATCATCTGCACTTCATCAGGTAAGGAGGCAAAGGGAACTCTCATCTCTCAGAACATCACAACAAATATCAGGGAAAATCGGAAATACACCAAGAAAATGTAGCTAATGGAAATGTCCCAGTAGAATGAAGATAGAAGCTGCAGATCTGTTGTATAATTATTCTGATGACTTCCATTGTTTCATTGAGGATGCTGATCATCCTAAGATTTATACTGAGGATGCTCAGTCAGATGAATCACTGCCTACTCATTTGTGTGTTCTTTACAGTATTTATGAGTCAACACGCTCTTTGGGTCCGTGTATATTTTGCCAATTGGATTTTCCGTTCTGAAACGGGTATTGAAAAACAAAAAACAAGCGCACAGCAAAAATTGGAGTGATGAAATTTCAGGGTTAAACATATCAGAGTTGATTTCAACTCTCAAAGTGTTTTTTTTTAACACATTCTGATTCAAATGGTGTTCAGTGTTGGAGTTATTTAACAGAGTTAGCCAAGCCCAAAAGTTAAGGCCCCTGGGCTTCAGCCCTGTAAACCCCGTGCGTCAATTAATCGTCTGCTCAGCTGTGTGTCTTCCATGTTCTGCGGCTGCTGCTGGTTTTACAGACGGATCAGTTTTGGGAAGAGTTTTATACAGACGGTAAGTTAAGTAAATCAAAATTATGGGAACAGTAATATTAAATGAAACGCAGTATTTAAAATGAAAAATCTACGGAGAATTATGCTACTTTTCTAAGCTTTTGTGTTGCTGGTACTGAAGTTCGGTAACTGAACAGTTAATGCTAATGTGTTTAACATTAACATTAGCTAGTTTTTAAATTTTTTTTATTTTAGCTAACAGTCAGACATTAACACGCGGTTTCCTGCGTTTTTCATTGCAATTTACCAAGTCTCATATATGTCTGAAGTCGTGTAAAACAAATTAGTTAGCAAAGTTAATGTTAGTTATTGTGTGTTGTTTTGGACTTAACAGCATGGGCAGCCACAACTCAAGTTACTCAAGTATAATTGCATTTTATAAAGCAACCTAGCTTTACTCAATCACTACACCACTTTGCAGAGGTAAATAAATATTGTAGTAACTAATTATAATCCACCTCTGGTAAGTCAAATAGTGCTGCTCTTCAGCTTCAGAGTGAGTCGTCAGCTGGTAAACTTCGAGTGAAGGAGGTAAGTCTGAATAGTCATGTTAGCAGTGTTAGCATGCCCGCTCGCTCTTTCTTTCAGATTATTTCCTGCTCTTTTACGGAAGGCTCACCTGAACATTTAGCAGACTTAGTGTTTACACCATTGACTGCCTTGACTGCTACATGGTTCACACATACAGCCTCATTCTGGAATCCACTGCATGTGTGTCAAAAGCTTCAATACTGTTTACAGTGTATAGCATGGCCGATACTGGCTTACTGTGTTTATATGAGTGTTTTTAATAATTTTAGCTTGAATCGCTTCAGTTGTTTACTATCAAATGCTTATTACTCTCATTTTCATTTTTTTTTTTTTTTTTTGTATGTCTCAGCAAAATGCTGGTCCAGGTTCGGTACTGCCAACAGCAGAAGTATGTGAAGGTGGATGATGTCGATGGACAGTTGGATTTCATGCGGTTCCATGAAAAAGGTTTGTTTTTAGAATTTGGACTGAAGAGGGAATGAATTTTGTGTAGAGGATTTTATCCAAGTCTGTTTAATCAGACAGTGGTGGATTAGTTTATTAAATGTGAAATCATTTGTGAAGTAAGAACAGTGCTGGCTTAAAAGGTGCACTCAGATGTAACTTATCTTTTCCAGTCATCGAGAGATTTTGCCTGCCAACTGTTGCAAAAGTAGTGTACAAAGATGCGACAGGGACAGAAGTTGATGAAGACATTTTCAGTGACCTTGTCAGCCAAGGCAGTGTGGTTCTAACAGTTTTCTCAAATGATGGTGAGAAATGTAAAGGGGTCAATGACACGAGGCAATCCAATGTCAAATGGTGTAACCTGTATTCTTTTTTTCTCAAATCTATTAGTCTACAGAATAATACATTTGGAGTATAATGTGGAATTAATGTAATTCACTTTTGCAATGCAACAACAATGCAAAACCCTTAGCCACATCACCTTTTCTACACCACACAGAACAAAGTTGTTTTTTTTCCTTCTAGAGTTTTCTGATTGCACCTTGTCCTCTCCATCTGAGTGGTCTGACTCGAGCTTCAGTTCAAGTGCAAGTGCATCAACTATACTTCTAGATGAGGTCCCTAGGAAGAAATCAAGAATTGAAGGCACAATTAATGCAGCGTCTGCTAAAAAGGTTGCAACAAAGCTCAGTTCTCACAGATTTCTTTTAATGTCAACATTTGTAATTCTGTTGTTTATCACAATTTTTGGCTTCTTTCTTTTTTTTTCCTTAAGTTGATCGAAGCTGTACTTGGAACCAGTTCAGGTGGTGAAGAGAAAGATTCGACGAGGATCTGCACCTCCAAATAGCTGCACTGGCTTTTCTCGAGGAGGAGGTAACACAACTGCAAACTGGTCACCTTTTGGCTACAGTCACCTTTCTTATGTCAACCAGTGTAGTAGAAGTGAATGAAGAGGGTTTTAGTTTTATATGTTGTCACCTTTTTCACTACTCTAGAGTTTGTAGGTCTGACATAAGGAAGTAACTGTCCACAAACTAGATAAATGTCCTCATTAACATTTTCTTGTACCTACTGTAATTATATTATTCTGTTTGCATGTACCTATCTGATCTGCAACTAGGGCTTATTTTCTTTAAAGTTTGTGTTGGGTTCTTTTCTTCAGGGGGCCCTAATTTCCAAAGATCCATTGTTGTTGAGAAGCAGCTTGACGGAGATGCTTGCCAGGAGGCCATCTCTTTGCTCAACCATACAACAGACACTTCCTTAATTCTCCAAAAGATGAGAGAGACCTTTCAGTATCATCAGAACCTTATCAATGACCCTGACAAAAGTCTTGATATCCTGTCCATCTTCCCAAGATTCCTGGATACAAAAGGATTGGTAAGTATGCAGTGGTATGTTGAGAATGACTTGAAATTTTGTGCTGAATGTGGTAGTAGTATATTTTCTTTCTCATAGGTGAATCAAGACTTCACTCTCCTGTTTGATGATGAGGTATCCACCAGGCTGCTTCAGAAATGGGATCCGGTCTTCAGTTGTAACGTCATCAAAGAGGCCAAGCAGCTCACCTCAACACCAGAGCTGCATCAGTTGGTGCAGTCAGCAGAGATTCCACCAGGAAGTGATGAGGCAACATATGAGTTTTGCTCTATAGAATTTGCTATAAGCAGGTACAGTCCAATACTCTAATCAATTAAGACCAATTGATTTTTTTAACTTAATTTTTTTTGTTCTGTGTAAATCTTTTTTTTATGAATAAGAAAAAAATGTGAATGACTTCAAGATCATTGAAGTATACTGCCTACTAGTTAGTGTGAATGCTTAAGGTCAGTCGTTAGTTGATAATTAATAGTAAAATCTAAATCATTAAAATCACCATGGCAACACGAGGGCAGGTGTTTTAAATCAGATTATTAGGGGCATATATTAGTCTCAGCTATTGCTTCACCACCAACTTCCTTTAGCTGTCAGTTTACAATTTATTGCAGCACATTTCAACTCTAAACATGTAGGATTTTCTAAATTTTCTTCAGCCTTTTCAACATTGTAACTGCTTTTAGCCCTTTACAAACCATTCCTTTTCCAGCTTTATGCTTTTAATCCTTGTTGCAACAGTGGCATTCAGCCTTCAGCATTCACATGCTTTCTACAGGAAAATGCTCTTTATTCTAATCTCGTTTCAATTGAAAATCTCAAAGGATTCAAAGAATACATTTCTAAGTATTTGCAGTTATTTCATTCTTGTCTGTTCTTTGTCCATAGCTTATGATAAAGAGATGGCCTCCCTTTTGTTGCTGTTATATCTCCTTCCGCCACCACCAGGGGGATCAAAGTCTCCAAAAATCAGCGTCTCTGATGCAGTTCAGAAACTTGTCTTTCACAAGGTAATTTAATATTTATTAGTTTTTATCATGTGTAAAAATGGCAAAGAGGTGGATGAAACAAATTGTAGGCGAGTTTACTTAAACATAGGATGTTTGTATTCATTTCTGTAATGCTATTTTCTCTGACTTACTCCTGTGTCTAATGTCCAATGTCCTTGTGTAAACCCCAGTCTTGCTGTAGTTTGGAAGAGCATCTTCGGAATCAGCAGGGCCAGCAGCCATACCTCCTAGCCGTTGGTCGCCAGAAGAGGAACATCGACAGCTTCTACATTTCCATGGACAAGCGTCTCATCCCTTGCCAGGCAAACCGCTCCCTTGGGGCATTTGATGAGCTTTTTAAAGCTCATTTTGTGTTCAATGTGTCTTATGATGGGGCACTTGTGAATTTCTACACCTTTCTGCAGACAACAGTTTATAATATAGATATGGGAAAAATGAAGGAGTCACCAAGAGTTCGAGACATGAGAGCCAAACTCCTTAACCAGGAAATACTTGTCACAACCCTGAGTTAAAGGCAAGGCAATCTCTTGAAGGCATTGTGAGCAAAATGCTGACATGTTTTTTGTGTAAGAAAGTTTATCCCGGCAGTCAGCAGTTAATTTCCCATTTAAGAGGTGAACATGGTTATTATCCTGGACCTAAGTATAAGTTGTTTTGTTGTCAACCAAGCTGCAGGCTTCAGTTTCAAACTTATGCAGGCTTTAGGAAGCACCTCAATATCGTTCACAGCAATGTTGAGCAAATTGCTCAGACTTCAGCTGTTGCTTGTTCCTCTAGTGATGCAGTTTCACATGCTTTGGAGGACCAGTTTAATTCCCCAAATCTTCCTCAGACTTCATCCAGTGTTCTTCCAGTGTCTAATTCTTCCCATGTTCCAGAGAGCAGTGTTTCAGGACTTAACAGGGATTTATCCAAAGAAATGTGTGCATCTATCGTGGCCAAACTACGGGGTAGTGGCATTTCTAACAGTTTGGTATCTTCACTTGTAGGAGATTTGGAGGAATTGACAAGTGAGCTTCACTCAGAAGCGAAGCAGACCATTATTTCTGCTTTACCCACAACTGACCCCAACATATCTGTAATAAATGAATGTTTTGAAAAATTGGAAAACCCTTTCACTCATCTGAATACAAAATGGAAACGAAATAAATACTTCAACCTAAAATAGGGAGTTGTAGAGCCTAGAGAAATAACACTTGGAGTGAGATATGACACCAGGTGTAATCAGAAATCCGGTACTTATGATCAAGTACCTGTAAAGGATACTTTTATATATGTACCTCTTCTGGAATCTTTGAAGTTCATGTGTAGAAATCCAGAGATTTGTGTTTTCCTGAAGAGAGTGTGTAGGTCAGAGCCTGATGCTTATCATGACTTTTGTGATGGAAGTTACTTTAAAACTCACCCCGTTTTCAGCCAAAAGACATGCATTACAAATTCAGCTATACTATGATGATTTTGAAACAGCCAATCCCCTTGGCTCAAAACATGGAATTCACAAAATTGGCTGCATTTATTTCGTTGTAAGAAACCTACCTCCAAAGTTTAATTCGATTTTGATGAACATTCATTTAGTATCACTTTTCCACACACCAGATCTGCGCAAGTATGGTTTTGATGTTATACTGGAACCACTGATAAATGATGTGAAACAACTGGAAAGCCAAGGGCTAATTCTTCCATTTTCTGATGAGCCAGTATATGGTACAATCTCACAGATCACTGGAGATAATCTAGGGATGCACTCAATTCTTGGTTTTAACGAGTCATTCAGTAGCTGTCATTTCTGTCACCTTTGTTTGATTGAGAAAGATGATTGTCAAACGGTGTACACTGAGGACGATCCTAAAGTGATTATTTGTGGAAAAGATATGTTTGACATGCATTGCCAGTCTCTTAAGGAAAATCTTCAGTTGAAGTCACTGTGTGGTTTGAAAAGAAATTCTGCACTCAATTCATTACAGTATTTCCATGTTTGCAGTAACTACTCATTTGATATAATGCACGACCTTCTTGAAGGTGTTGCTCAGTATGAGATCAAATTGCTATTTGAATATCTCATAGAACACTTCATATCAGAACAGAACTTGCTTTCTAGGATTTATGGTTTTGACTTTAGCGAAAAAAACGCCCCACTGAAATCATATTGGATAATGCTGGCAGTGGCATTGGCTTGAACTCCATCCAGACATTATGTCTCGTGAAAAACATCCCACTTTTGTTTGGTGACATAATTCCTGCAGGGAACAGACACTGGGAATTATTACTACTGTTACTTCAAATAATGAACATCGTTTTTTCACCTTCTCTCACTCTGGGTATGACTGTGTATTTAAAGAATCTGATTGTTGACCACCACAAACTATTTAAGCACTTGTATCCACACAGAAAATTGATACCCAAGCATCACTTTATGATTCATTACCCGTCTTCTATTAGGAAAATTGGCCCATTGTTGTTTGTCTGGTCTATGAGGTTCGAGGCTAAACATAAGTTGTTTAAATATTATTTCAAAAATTTCAAAAACATAACCAAATCACTCGCTAAAAGGCATCAGATGGCCATTGCTTATCACTGGGAAACCTTCACTCTTAAACAGAAGGAATATGGGCCAATTAAATCATTTTCTTTGAGAGATGAGAATGTGGTCAACAGTGAATGCTTGATGTTGTTTTCAAAAGATGTTTTCTCAACAAGTTGGGTTGAAGTTGATGGTGTAGAGTACAGAGCTGGACTTGTTGTTTGCAGTTTATTGGAAGAAGACATGCCAGTCTTTTGTCAAATACTTGATGTACTTCTGGTTGAAGATGACATTTTTTTATTGACACAAGCTATTTACAGAGAACTTTGATGAACATCACCATGCGTTCAGAGTATTACGAGCAGAAGAAAGGTGTGTAGTAAAAACAACTGAACTTAAATGTCACAAACCCTTTGATATTCAAAGCTCATATGGAGCTACAGATGAAAGCTTGTAAATTATACCTTCATTTATTATGTTTTAATTGACTGCATGGGAGAAAAGCCTCAAATAAATGTTTTTGAAAATGTATTTTTCTTGGAATTATTTCATTGTCAATTATGTCATTTTAATTATTGTATTAAAGTTATATTAAATTATTACATAGATATTGGAGATTAGAACTACCTAAATAAAAAGTAGTTGTTTTTCAAATTGTTTAGTGTTAATTTAACCCAGTTTAGTGAATTAAAAAGGAACTCTCAGTGTTAATGATAAATCGCTCAGTGTTAATTACCCTGTTTGGTGAGTTAAAGAAATAACTCTGACCCAGTGTTAATTATTTAACTATTTAAGTGTTAATTTAACTCTGTAGAGTGTGGAGCTATATAAACCGTGAAAAAGTGTTAAAATTAACTCTGAGTTGAAAAAACACTCCACTTTTTGCTGTGTGGTTATTTGATTTTCGTTTTAAAATACAAAAAATAAAATTGAAATACAAGGCGTTTTTCCTTTTCATGAACAAAAAGGGATATACGAAATTTTAAAAATGCTTTGATTTTCATTTTATATTTAGAATAATAAAAAGTAAAACTAGTAAGAGACAGAAACGAAAAAAGGTCAGTTTTTTCATTTTCTGAGACAGGAAGTGGTCATCAGGAAGTGTGGAGCCAAACAGAGTAGGGTGCATAGACTGGATATAATTTTTTTTCGCTAGTTTTCATGGTCAAAATGAGAGATCAGGTGGCCGATCTTAAAATAAATCAATATTGAATTTTTTTTTATAGAGCGTTAAAGTTTTACGAAGCCAGGGGGCGGGACTACTTGACTGACAGTCGGGTCTGGAATGATTGACAGGTCCTATGGAGGAGGAAGCAGAGACTCTGCTCTCCTCGTTTGGATTAATTCTGATATAATAACTGTTGGTTTATTTATCGGTGCAGAAGCAGAACCTTTTCCACAGACAGTTTTCCTGCCCGTTGACTTGTTTTAACCAGTTTTCTGCCTTCGGCTGATTCTACCAGCAGACACTGAAAGGACTCTGATAGTTCGGTAAGTTAATGTTTACTTTCGTATCGGTGCCGCTTTTAATGCACTTTATATGCAGCTTTAGTGTCAGATATAATGTGTGCCATGCACTCCAGATGTTGGTGGAGTTTATTTCTGTGTGTTGATCAGAGAAGAGAGTTATCATCCAGTAAATATGAGCTTTAATGTTAGCGATGCTAACCGAGCTAGCTACTCAGTCGTAGCCTGATTAAAGTTAACGTAGCATTAAGCTAACGTAGCATTAAGCTAACGATGTTTGTGTTGAGTTTCATGTAAACAGCTGAACTGTGTTGTGTTCGTGTAATGTGGTACATTTAGTTAATAAAACTGTCAGTGGAGACGTTGGTTCACATTAATGTAACGTTTAGAAAACCTAAATGTGATTAAAACAGTGAGGTTAAGGTTCTGTGTTGTCAGTAGTCCTGAATATCTGCTGAGTCTCTGAAGTTAAACAGGAGAAAACAGTAAATCTACTCTCTAATTGTTAACATTGTTTAATGACTGATTCACATGTTGCAATACTTATTCCTGCACTGTAGATTGGAAAAATAAACTCCCAGAATATGATCAAAGTAATGATGAACACTACATGTCGCTCTAAAAACATCATAGAAAAGCCTTTAGTCCACAAAACGTTGTTATGTCCCAGCTGTCTGAAGTAAGTGAGGAGCAACACAAAAACAGTCCAAACGCTGGTTTCCAGAGGGTTAGACAAGTATTTATTTGAAAGAGTAAGTTTACAACAACACAACATGTGAGGGGGTTAAAAGCAAATGGGTGTTAGTAAAATAAAAATAAACAGAACTAAAAGTGAACTTCATGTTGACATTGATGGGCATTCCAACCAGGAACAAAGTAAAAGACAATCAATAGGAAAAAAAACTCTTCCTGTTCACCTCTTAAAACCCAAAAACACACCACAGTAGCACCCTAAACTAAAACTACCAATGGGTTCCCTGTTTTCCTTTGTGAACAATTCAAAGGTCCCTCTCTATCTCCCCACACATCCACCAACCACTGGAACACATCTCCAAAGTTCTGCTGGACCAGCTCAGCTTCCCCTCAGAAGAAGTGCTGCCACCTGCCAGATGAAGGAGCCTTTTGAGAGGCAGCTGGCATCGTGATTGGACTGTACTTTGGTCTGTTCCAATCCAGCTTCAGCTCCAGAGACGGCAGGCGGGACGAGTCAACGGAGGCCGGGTGGACGAAGGCATGAAGCTGAGTACAATCCAGAAAACAACAGAGGAGGAGTGCAGCAGCCCAGAGCCAGAACAACCAGAGTAGCATCGTATGTCTCTTAGAAAGCATCATAGTAGAGCCTTTGGTATGAAAAAAACACCATCATATACATCGTATATTGTACAAATAACAAGTCAAAGGAAAGAGACATACACTGTAGAATTGCAGTAATTGTGGGCTGACTGATTTACTGATTATCAGTATTTTATTTTTTACTGATTTACGGTAATAAATAAATTTAAAAATGACCCTGCTTTGGCTCTGAACCTTTATCTACCTGTGGTCGCTCTGTCTTCTGGAGTGATTTGATTGGTTATACGTCACGAATAAAACTCCTTTAACTTAACATCTGTAAACAAAACAAAAACGTATCAACAAAGTTTTCTGTTAGAGTTTGTGTTCTTCTAAGTTTAACTCCAAGATTTTAAATACTTTCATTTACTGCAAATGAATATCTACTCCAAATGTCTCACTAATAGTCATTATCAGCCTTAAAAACCCACAAAACACTCCTCTATACTCGACCACACTTAGTACAGTCCGGTTCCCCCTTCTATAAATCTGCTTGGAATCTTCCACTTCCTGTTTGTCAAAGTGGCCTTCTACCTGGACAGGTTTTGTTGGAGCTCATGCAACAAACATTTTGGGTAACTGCACTTTAATATGGATGGATGACACTGAATTAGAGTCTGTTTTAATGAGACTGAGTTCAGATGTGTAGCTCTGTCATTAAATAGGAAATTATTTCCCAGAATTCACAGAGAAAAGTCTGAAATGTTTGCTAGGTTAGCGTCCCACATGTTCTTTGGCTCAGCTAAAGCTAACTCTCTCCAACGTCTGGATCTCTTGAGTTGCTTGTTGTTAAAATATCTTGCTAGAGGTGCTGAAGCTCAGAAAGTCTGAGATGTTTGTTCAAAATAAGCTCATTCTCAAGTCTGATCTGAACTGTCCTCTTTTGTTTGAACTTTCCCTAAACTTAGGAGTTAATGACAGAGCAGCACATCCAGACTCAGTCTCATTTATGTAGAGATTAAACTTCAGTGTCATTCATTGATGTTAAAGTGCAGTTTTTCAAATGTTTGTTGCACATGCTCCCGACCAAACCAGTCCAGGTGGAAGACGATGTGAAGAGAAAGCTCCAGAGGATGAATATCACACATTTACATTGGAAATAAATGTCCTTTAATTAGACATTGTTATGCAAAAGTTGGATTTCCCTTTAATGATGTTCAAATCTTTGTTGAGTGTTTTGTTGATGTTGGTTTCTAAATGTTTTCTGACACTCGGCCCCAAAGATTAAAACCTTTTACGGCTCACAAGCTGCAACATTCCACACATTATCAACTATCTTTCTGACTAAGATAAAAAGTGAAAAACTGCCTGATTCCTGCATCATGAATGTAAATCTTTTTGGTTTTTATGTCAGTAAACTGAATATATTTGGGTTTGATATTTTATAAACCAAAACAAGAAATGAATTACCGGAGAAAACAATCAACAGATTAATGGACAAAGAAAATGTGTTTTCCAACATATATGGCTGAATTACTCCAACATTACAAGATACATACAATTTTAATTCAATTGTATTTATATAACACCAATTACAGGTCAAATTGTCTCAAGACGCTTCATATTTTTTGTCATATTTAAAATATGACAAAGTAAGAAATTGAAACCTCTTGACTAATCGACAATTAAAATAAGTTTCTCCACTAAAACTAATAAGCATGAGGTCAATTAGAAGGAACAGTTTTAAATACTGCAGTCCCATGATGACAATAAAGTTTGTCAACAAAAACTAAATCTGCTGGTGGATTCCATTAAAGTCCTAATAAATGATAATAAAGTGTGGTACTAAAGATTTGTGGTGCAAAAAATCTCCAAGTGAAGATATCAAGTTGAACATCTGGATGGAGGTTGATAAAAGTTGACCTCCCTTCATTTCTCTGGAGCAACTCCATGAATTTTATGGATGGTGGTTAAAGACCTGCTCTTCTAGTGGTCTTCCTTCTAGTCTCTGTAAAAAGTCAGTCCATCCTGGCCGACTTCAACACCTCTTCATGACAACTTGTTCTGTCTCGGACCTGGTGGAAACTCCAGAAACTCGGGAAAACCTGTGGAGACTCGAAGAACTCGTGGAGACTCGAAGAACTCGTCGGGCGGGGGAAGGTGTGGTGGGCGGTGGGGGGAGGTGGGGGAGAAGAGGGGGGAGGCCGCCACCCACCTCCCCGCCTACTCTCCGCCCTGACTCCACCCAGACTCCGCCTTGGCTCCACCCATGTGGTCACTTCAGCAACTACGATGTCAAAGGGACGACGAATTTATTTCTTTTTATCTGATCTGTAGCTCAGTGAGTTAAGGATTTGCCTATGGAGCTGCAGGTCGCTGGTTCAAGACCAGACCCTTCTTAAACTTTTCTCAAAATCCTGACAAAGACAAAGAAAGAAAATTGCCAGTGGTGGGTCTTGAACCTGCGACCTTCCACTTGGTAGTCCGTCTTCTTTTCCCCTGAGCTATTCGCTCAGATACTAATTCTTCTTTTTTTTGCGCATTTATCATCTATTTTTTGTCATTTTCGAGTTTTTTTTTAACTCGAGTCTCGACTCGACCGTTTTTCTCAGGAGGTTGGACTTCAGCCTTTGTGCTGGAGGGTGGAACCCTCAGTTCCAAGACTTTCCAAAGCCTCCACACCTCCCGAGTCCTCAGGACCTGAGCTTTCACACAGTCTGAGGGCTGAAATTTTCTAAGTCCCACAGTAGTTCTCTGTTAGATTGAACCTTCAGACAGTCTGAGGACTGAAATTTTCTAAGTCCCACAGTAGTTCTCTGTTAGATTGAACCTTCAGACAGTCCAAGGACTGATATCTTCTAAGTTCCTGAGTAGTTCTCTGTTAGTTTGAACCTTTAGACAGTCTGAGGGCTGAAGTTTTCTAAGTCCCACAGTAGTTCTCTGTTAGTTTGAACCTTCAGACAGTCTGAGGACTGAAATCCTAAAAGTTCTTGAGTAGTTCTCTGTTAGTTTGAACCTTTAGACAGTCTGAGGGCTGAAGTTTTAAAAGTTTCTCAGTACTTCTCTGTTAGTTTGAACTTTCTGGTTAACAGAAGCCTTAAAACTTGTGACCATGAGTCTTGATTTCACATTTAGACCATCCATCTGAGTTCTTCTCAGACCTTCACCTGTGGGTTTTTTAGAAATCCTCAACAAACTTTGATTCTCTTCACTGAACAGTAAAGTTTGTGGAGGTCAGAAGGTAACATTAGTTTGATCGATGCCTTCAGCTACTATTAGACTTTATCTGGAAAGCAGTTTTCTTAAATGGGTTCTTAGTAAATCTGTCCACAATCAAACCAAGAACATAGAAAGAGGAAATGTTTGAAGAAACAACTTGATGTTTTCATTTCAGACTAGAAAACGCTTTGACTTTTATCTGTTTTTGCTCTTTTTGATCGTTTTATTGTCTCTTTTGTTTAATTTGATCTTCTAAAGTCTAACTGGTGTCTTTTCAAATGTTTTATCTTTAGTTTGATTCTTCTTAAATGTTTAGTTTTGCTCTTTTCTCACCTTTTATTCTTTTCTAATGTCTGATTTGATTTCGAAATGTTTTGTCTTTTTAATGTTTAATTGTTTTTTCAAATGTTTTATCGGCTTGTTTGAAAAATTTCCTTTTCTTTCCCATTGTTTAATTTTTTGATTAAATATTTAAGGTTTTTCTTTTTCAATGTTTTACCACCTATTAATGTTTAATTTTCTTTTTAAATGCTTCATTGTATTTTCAGTTTAATTCCTATTTAAAGTTTAATTGTCTTTAAGATTTAATTTTCTAATTAAACATTTAATTTTTTCGTTAAATGTTTGGTCTTTTTAAAGGTTTAATAATCTAATTAAATGTTTTGTATTTTTTCAAATGTTTAATATTCTTGTTTTATTGTATTTTTTAAATGTTTAATTATCTAAAATATTTCATCTTTAATGTTTAATATTTGTTTAAAAAATTTTGTTTAATTTCATAATTACATGTTTTCTATCTTCTGTTTAATTATCTAATTAAATATTTTGTCTGTTCAATATAATTTAATTGTATTTAATATTTAATTTTCTTTTTAAAAGTTTTATTGTATTAAATGCTTTTTTCCTTTGACTTAATTGTTTTTTTTGTGTAATTTATTACTTTATTCTTTTTTCTGTCAAGATTTTAACCCCAACCTTAAAAATGAAATAAACCCTTAAATCACAATGAAAATACTTCTGTTGTCACAATCATGAGTTAGTCAATTTTTCAGTTTATCAATTCAGCTTTATTTGTTTAGCACCTTTCACACAGATGACAAAACTAAACAAGCAAAGACAAAAAACAATGCTCAAACTATGATTAAAACTCAAAAACATTTAAAAAAAAGATTTCGCATGGTAATAAAATGTGTTGTGTCCATGGGATGGAGGGAGTTTATTGAAGTCTTCTTGGGCTCACATGGGAAATCATTTAAAATATAAACTTGATATTCAGTCTAAGGAAACTGCAGAGCGACAGAAGAACCAACAATATCTCCTGTTTTCTCCTTTAATGAGTCGACTCTTCTTGTGCTTTCAGACCAAAGAACTACAGACTCTTCACAACCTGCTCAAACTCTTGGTACAGGACCTCACCACACGGGTCAAGAAGGTTTCCATCTCATTTCTACTCTGAAGCTCACCTTCTCCTGCTCAAACTGCTGACAAATGTTTCTGCTGCTCTAAAGTCTGCTCTCCAGAACTTCCTAAAAACTCTCAAAGTCTCTTCTGCTGCAGGTTGCTTTGTAGAACTGTTCCAGAAAACCTCACTAAACCACATGGAGGAGCCTCAAGATAGTCGTCCAAATGAAACCGTAAAAAAACCAAACTAGCACAACCCAAATGCTAAAGTCTCCTGCAGCCTACCAGAGAACCTCTGAGAACAGAGAATCAGGACAGGAACTCTTACCTTCTGGACAACCAACGCTGGTTCTCAAACAAGAATACAGAATGTGTCTGACCAGAAACCTCTGAAGACTCACTACAGCCAAGATAAAGACACAACTCAGCTGTACCAAATCCACTAATCACTGCACACATTAGCACCATGTGCTAACTGTGGCTAAAGAACCACATTTACCAAGACAACTATCCAGTACAAAGCCCTAAAACACACCAAGAAACACACTAAAGACGATTTTACTGCTGGAAGCTGCAAGCCAACACCTAAAGAACTAACTAAAGCAACGGAACCAAACCCAGTTCACTGGTGAAGAGAAACAGAGGAAATGTTTGTCTGCAGCTAAATAAAGCAGGAAGACACTGAGCTGCTCAGGTGTTCCTGATAACACCAAGCAGCCACCTGGACAGCCAATAGAACACAGCCACCTGGACAGCCAATAGGAACACAGCTTCCTGGAAGTCCAGAGGGCTGGGTTAGTGAAGGAAATATAGTTTGAAGTTGAAGCAGAAAGTTAACAAAGAAAGTTGAAAACCACCTTCTGATCCCTGAAATCTCTGAGTTTTCACACAAAGAACACCTGAACATGTCAAACTGGTTCCATAGTAGAACCATCATTGTAAAAACATCATAGTGTGGTGTGTTGCTCAAAAAACATTAGGACCTGGCTGTCTAGGGTCACCGAGGAGCAACACAAAAACAGGACAAACGCTGGTTTCCAGGGGGTTAGGAGGCTATTTATTTGAAAGAGGAAGTTTACAACAACACAACATGTGAGCAGAAAAATCACAAAGTCTGTCTTTAGTTCAGCTGAAAATATTAGTTTTTGTCGTTTTTATTGACATGATCATTTTATTGATAATGATCAAAACATGAAATTTAGGTTGGTTTAAAGGAGTAGTCCACCTTAAATCTTTGAATGTTGACCTAAAAGATTGGTTTCAGGAAGTATTCCACCTACAAGGTCCTCACACATCCACCTTAAAGGAACATTTCACCAAAAATCCTTGGACATGCACCTAAAATGTTGCTTTAACCGAGTATTCCATCCAAAATCCTCAAAAAGACCTGAGGGGTTGGTTAAAAGGAGTATTCCACCTAAAACCTCAAATATAGACCCCAAAGGGTGGTTTAGGAAAAAGTCCTTCAATGTAGACCAAAAAAGTTAGTATGGAGGAATATTCCACCTGAAATGTAGACCTGAGAAGTTGGTTTTGAAGAGTATACCATCCTAAACATCCTTAAATGTAGACTAAAAGACTGTTTGGAAGAAAATTCCACCTAAAATCCTCTAATGTAGACCTAAAAGGTGAGTTTAATGGTATATTCCACCTAAAATTCACTACTGTAGACCTTGGAGGTTGGTCTGATGGTATATTCCACCCAACATCCTTGAACATAAACTTAAAAAGTTCCTTCAAAGGAATATTCTGCCTAAAATCCTCCAATGCAGACCAAAAAATCTTGGTGTAAAGGAGTATTCCACCTTAAATGTAGACCTAAAGGATGGTTTGGAGTAATATTTGACTCTAAAATCTTCCAATGTAGACCTAAAAAGTTGATCTGATGGTATATTCTACCCAACATCCTGGAACATTTACCTAAAAGGTTGGTTTAATGGTATATTCCCAGAAGAACCCTTGAACATTGGGCTTATTGGTATATTCCACCCTAAATACTTGTACATATACCAAGAAATCATTGTGCATCTCCAGAGAAGAAACAGAAAAACTGGTCACTGCTTCAGCATCACAAACGCTCTCCAGCATTGAGAGTGTTTTAGGAATTCATTCATTGTGTTGTGAACTTTGAAGAAGCAGAAACTTTACAGCTGCCAAAGATATGAGCTCCAATTCTGGATCCATCCATCCATCCATTATCTATACACCGCTTAATCCTCACTAGGGTCATGGGGGGGCTGGAGTCTATCCCAGCTGACTCAGGTGAAGGCAGGGGACACCCTAGACAGGTCACCAGTCTGTCACAGGGCTACATACAGAGACAAACAATCACTCTCACATTCACACCTACGGGCAATTTAGAGTAATCAATTAACCTCAGCATATTTTTGGACTGTGGGAGGAAGCCGGAGTACCCGGAGAAAACCCACGCATGCACAGGGAGAACATGCAAACTCCATGCAGAAAGATCCCGGGAAAGCCGGGACGCGAACCAGGGATCTTCTCGCTGCAAGGCGAAAGTGCTAACCACTACACCACTGTGCAGCCCCCAATTCTGGATGTTTTAGGAAATGAAGTTCATCAAATGAACACTTGATTTTTGCTGATAACTCTCATTAAATTAGTGAAGAAATCTAACATAAAAAGCTGTAAACTCTCAGGCAGCTTTTGTTAAAGTTTGTCTATAATTCTATCATCATGTTCTGGAACCAGGACTCTGCAGAAGTTCCTTCAATCAGATACTTGTGTGTTTCTATTTAAGGCCTCAGGTTTGAACATACAGCAGAGGATTAGAAAGGAGTGATTTGAATATTTAAATCAGTCCAGTAAATGTTTGGAGTAAAAATGATTAAAATTTTGATTTAGATAGATTTGTGTCATAAATAATATTGTAGAGTCTCACTTAAATATATCCAAATGAGTTCAATGTATTTACATTTTATAGAATATTTGATTTCTTAATCTCAATACTGTAGGGTCTGACCCTAAATATTACAATAATGATGTCAATTTAAATGATATTGTAGTGCAGAGTCATAAACTTTAATCAGCTAAACTTACATAATAAATATCACTGCACAATCTTAACCTGAACACTCATATTACTGAGCTAAATTTACATAAATCCTGATATTCTAGCGTCTTAACTGGAATATTTCTAACATGAATCTTTTTGTCTTGTGCTGATAAACAATAATAACCCGACTTTCAGATAATATTTATTGTCTGTGATTGTGAGACTAAATTCCTCCACATCCTATAACTTTACCTGCAGCAGCTGTAGGAATAAATAAAAATAAAATCTGTTCATTTCCACATTATGCACATTTATTTATTCTTAATATCTCAGACTGAATGGTAGCTGGCAGTAAAAACAAACTCATCTGCTGGACTGAATTTCCCTAAATGGAAACATGGACAGAATTTAACACTCATGTATCCATGGCAACGCTAAAGTTTCTGCTTCTTACCAAAGTTCACAACACAAGTAAAGATTTTAATGTAAAACTTCAGGGATGACTGCTGACCATAAGTATTCTGATCAATACTTCATGATCAATATCAGGACAGATGTTACAACTCCAGCTGTTGCATTAGACTGCAGTTATTCACAGAGAAATTAAAACATCACATTCCTCATAAAAACTAGATGGGACTTTTATTAAATAAAGTGTTGGTGAATAAACAGTGTAAAAAGTGCAAAGCAGCTCCATTAAATCAGGAGATGTGAGACTTCCACAGCATGGATCACCATCTGCTGTGTTGATTCATAGCTGAATGTCAGAATGAACTGAGAAAATGAACTGAAAAGCTGCTTTGAGCTGCAACATTACGGTCTGACAATCCAACACCATCACAGTTTTCATCTGGTTGTTTTGCTCCAACATGCTGTGAAGTTCAGTTTTTACCTGAATCAATACAGAGATTCTATTTCCAACCAAGACTGGAATAAAAATTAGAATGTTATGAGGTTATTAATGCAACTAAATCCTTTCAGATGGAAGGATTTACTTCTAAGTTCTAATTCAAGTTTCAGTTGGAGCACATTGCATTCACAAAGAAAAACAGCGAAACCTTCATAGCAACATTTAATAAACCTAAAGCTTCCCTGTTGGCTCATTGGTGGAGTTTGTTACTGAGCATCTGAACCTTAAATCCAGTGAGACGACCATCTTCAGTCCAGGCCAGTCAGAGAACTTCAAGACCTTCCATCAGCTGGACCAGATGTGGCATCATCTCCCTCTGAACATCTGGATGACAGGAGAAAAGACAGAAATCAAACACAGATCACAGAAATACAATTTATTCACTTTCATCATTTTATAAAAGTAGCATGAACTTTATTAAAACTTGACAACATCAGTAATGAAAGTAAATGTTTTTATCTCGTGTTGAAGCTAAATTTAAAGTCAATTTTAATGACAGTTTATCCTGAGAGGAGTGAGAATGGAGCTTTTCTTTCATTTTTAGAATATTTCCTCAAAATATTCTGTTTATTATTGGCTTTAGAAGCATTTTTCTTTACTTATTTACTTTTAGATACCTCAGACTGATACACTTTGCTGGTTTGCCAATAATTCCATGTACAATGACAATAAAGATCTTCTATTATAACATATTTTGCTAAAACAAGAACTGCAAACCTTCTCAACCATCTCTCAGTCTGTAAAATTCCAGCTGCGACAAAGAATTATCTGGCGGGGTGGGGGTGTGGGATTGTTGTTTTTATGGTAAAATTCCAGCAGCTGTGGTCACGAGAACAAGACTTTAAAATTACAGTAAAACATTTTCTACATTTACAGTAAAGAAATGTGTTGATATTGTTGATTTTAGGGTTTAAAAAGTGCTTCATCCCATATTTTACTGTAAAAAATAAAGTTTTAACCTTTAACAATGTGAAAATTTACATGAAAATACTATATAAAATAAAATTTGTGTAACTTATTATAAATATTCCAGCATTTTTCCATCATCAAAAAATTGTGCTTAAAACTGTAAAATATTAAAGCATATGTTCGTTATTAACACAAAAGTACATCAATTTGAGCGGTAACAAACTGTTTTTTTTACATGTAATAAATACTTGTTCTAAATATTGCAGCATGTTTCCACTATCAGCACAGCAATATGCTCATTTAACTGTTAAAAAACTGGATTCTTTTCGAGAATTAAATGCAGAAATTACAGTATTGTTCTACATATTATGGCATCTTTCCATTAAAAACTGTGCAGGAGTTGGGAAATGTATGTTTTCAAGAGAAAAAAAAATCTAAAAAAAACATGCTTTTCTCCTGATGAACTCAGTTTGAGTTTACAGATTTTTACCGTAAAATGTACAGACATTTTTTACAGTGTATTCCAGGAGGTCTTTGCCAGTTTAACATATCATTCCAGATGGGATAAACTTTGCAGAATGATTAGAATCTGCAGTATTATCACAGGTATAAGGTGGTAGTTTACTCTGGTGACATAAAATCATCCAGAGCATGGCAGCGTCGCCAGAAGAGGGCGACTGTGGGGTGATCCAGTAGTTTTTAGGGTGCATGTCGTAAGGACACATCCACTGTGAGCAGCAGCTCCCTGGTTGCAAGTCCACCAAACCATTTGCTGCATGTTTCTGCCCTGCTCTCTTTGCCATATTTCTTTTCTCTCTACACTGTCATATCAAATAAAAGTAATAATCCCCCAAATCATCCATCTTTAAAACAGGCAATGCTTCTGTGTTTAGTTTTACAGCAGCTTCTATGAGAGCTTGCTCTCCTCATGGCCTTAATATTTCTTCTTTGGTTCCCAAATGAGCCTCAAGGTTTGAGCGAACATATTTCTATCACTTTGGTGGAAACATTTTTCTAGACTTGTAGACATAAAAAGAAATTGAGGAAGTCTTATCTGGAACCGTCTTGCTATTAAATTAGTATTTCTATCAATATCCATCCATTGAAATGAATATTTTTATGATAAAATGCTGCACAAAGCACCATTCAGTGAGCGTAATTCTAAAACATGCTGTACCTTTTGCTGAATATACAGCCTCAAAAGCACACATAGTACGTGCAAAGTAAAAGCTTGGAGGAAGGGAAAAAGAAGCAGAAATTCATTGGAGAGTAACGTCTCCTCAGTCAGAGCTGTGTGCACTTAATTCCAAGCTTTTTAAGAAGCTTCAGAGCTACTTGTTTCCTCCTCAGGATAAATTTCTGCTCCCCAGGAGACGAGGACCGGGACTGAAACACAAAATACTGCAGCAGAATTATAAAGTGCACATAAGAAGCAGAGTTAAAACGGTTGACATACACTTTAGCAAAACTGTACAGATGGTTCCTCAGTTTAATATGAAAAATGAATTACCTGAACCCATGTATGCAGACGTTGAATGACTAGTTCTCTTCAATTTTTCACTGTCGGCCTGTTTTTTTTCTGATAAATTTCAGGACTGCAGGGGCCCAACGTCAAAGTGAATACTTGAAAATGCGCTTGGCTTCCAAACAGAGAAAACTGCAAACGTACAACCAGAAGATGTGTGTCAGAAAGGAGAAGACTCCGGTGAGTTGTTGACGTTGTTACTGCAGAAGGAAACAGGTAGGTTTTAATGGGAGAAGGAGGCGGTGGTGATAAGGTGGGACAGGGTGGAGGGTGAGGCAGCCTGGAGGATGAGATAGTGGAAATGGTGCAGACGAGGTAAGAAAGAAGCCTTTATTCTCATAAATACATTTCTACAGCACTGTGAAATGTTGTTTTTGCATGTCCCAGTTGGGGTCAGAGCGCAGGGTCAACCTTGGAGCAGGAAGGGTTAAGGGACCAACAGTGGCCACATTGATGTTTGACCCTCTGACCTTTCCAAAACTTCACCGTTGCGCCACCACTGCCCCAGGTATCAGGGGTTGTGGAGGGTAGATGGTGGAATGTGTGAGGAAGAGCAGGCAGGCTGGATTCTTGAAGACAGGGGTGGAGCTGTGGCTGCTGCAGGGCGGTGCACTCTTCAATAACAGCCTCGAATGAAGAAGAGATCACAGGAGATTTATGATGATGGATGTTAGGAAAAACAAACCAACACCCAGAGCTGCCAAACCTACTGTGGACGGCACCATGGTTCAGCTCTTCTTGTTTTTAAATGACTTTGTTTTTGTGCATGTTATATCCAAGCTTAGCTAACACACAAAGCCAGAATGACAAGGGAGACTTAGAAGTAACTATCCTTGAAAATGAATAAACACAATAAAACAAGAATGTTCTGGTTGATTAATTCTATTAATTAATCATTTTGTTTTTTATTCATAAAAATAGCCACTGCAGTATCCCACAGCCCACAATGACCTTCATGATGCTGGTTTTGTTAAACTAATAGCAGTTCAAACCTCAAAAAACAGCAACTATTCATATTTATCAACCTGGAATTCATGAAATCTGAGGCAGTTCTTCATGAAAAATAACTTAGTTGATTATCAAAGTAAATTTCTGTCTATAAACTATTCAGTGTAGTGTTTCAGCTGTACCTGTGTGCTGTTGGGTGGTTTGATTTAATATGAATCATTGCATGTTTTGTTCACAAAAATCAGCCTTTTAAAGTAACTAAAGCAACCAAATAAATGCTGCAGATTTAAAGAAGCACAGCACCAGAGTAAATATATGCTTTGAAAGTGAGTTTCTGAGATGTTTGGGGCCAAATACAATGACTTCAGTCTTGTCTGAATTTAGTAGTAAGACATTATAGGTCATCCAGGTCTTTATGTCCTTAAGACAATCTTGCAGTCTAGCTAGCTGATTAGTTTCATCTGGCTTCATAGATAAATACAATTGAGTGTCGTCAGTGTAACAATGGAAATTAATACAGTGCTTCCTAATAATATTGCCTAAGGGAAGCATGTATAATGTGAACAGTATTGGTCCTAAGACAGAACCCTGAGGAACTCCATGATTAACCCTAGTATGCTCAGAAGAGTCATTGTTGACATGCACAAACTGGAACCTGTCTGATAAGTAGGATTTAAACCAGTCCAGTGCTGTCCCTTTAATGCCAATAGAATGTTCTAGTCGCTGTAATAAAAGTTTGTGGTCGATTGTATCGAATGCTGCACTAAGGTCCAATAAAATAAGTATAGAGACCAGTCCATTATCTGACGCTATGAGAAGGTCATTAGTAACTTTCACCAGAGCTGTTTCTGTGCTATGATGCACTCTGAAGCCTGACTGAAACTCTTCAATCAAGCTATTCCTTTGCAAATGTTCACATAATTGATTTGCAAAGATGGGGATCCAGTGTAGGGAGTGGAGAATGAGAGGGGCACATTTACAGGCTCTCATCAGGATACTGGCAGTGCAGTTCTGGATGAACTTCCGGATGTTTTTGCCAGGAATCCCGGTGAGGAGCCCATTGCAGTAGTCCAACCTTGAAGAGACAAAGGCATGGACAAGTTCCTCTGTGTCTGAGAGAGTTAGGGTTGGACGGAGTTTGGAGATGTTTCTGAGATGATGGAATGAGGTCTTGCACAGTTGGGTTTAGTGATTTGTGAAGGCCAGGCGAGGATCAAACCTGACCCCCAGATGAGTGGCTGAGGAGGCTGAACTGCCCCAAAAACTGCAGTTTGCCATCGGGTAACGTAGACTAGTTTTGTTGTGTTTAAGAAGAATCATATCTGAGCTGCTGCAGCAAATGATGGAGGAAGAGGTGAGGACTACATATAACTCTAAAAAAGGCAGCAGTGAAGAGTTAAGGAATCATTTCCATACAATGATTTTGTAAACAGATTAAGTTTTAGGTGTTTGATCAATATAATGATGGATAAAAGCAGCTTTAAACTTAGATTTTGGGTTGAGAGCACTGGTGCTGCAGCCAACTAACTCCTCCTTGTTTTTCCGGTCTGGTTTGAATTTGACATCTGATATGTGGTAGAAAATGCAGCAGCCAACACATGGGAGAAATAAAGAAGTTGATGTATGTGTGTGTTATATTTGGTAAATCTGACTTCTTGTGCAGCTTCTGATCAGACAAATGCAACGGCAGAGAAGCAGACAAAACACAGAGTGAGTTGCAGATTTACTTGAGGTGTTAGGCAGTCATTAAAGATTATATCCACTCCCAAACATGAAAGCAGGAAATACAGGTTTCCTGGTTGCGGTGGTTTGGTTGTGGCTCATCATTTCAGCAGGTCTGGCACAAGAAGGTGGCAACATGGAGAGAAATGCAACTGCTTCTGAGGTGAGTCATGCATGAACAAAGATCTGGATTGTATATTTGTATTTAAAAATTTTAATTTGTAGCAAAAAAAAATGTCAATAGCTACTAGAACTTCAGTTAAAAACAAATACTACTTTATACTTTTACTCAGCTTCATTTCAGCAGCAAGTATTGGATTTTATACTTTACTTTCATCTCTTCACAGATTCAGCTTGATGATACAAAACTATAAATGAAAGTTACTCTGCAGTATATTCAGCTTTTTAAACTATAGTCCCACCTTTAGCATGTCCACCATTAAATGGATGTAGGCAGTAACTTATTTTGAAATGGGGCTACTCTGCAGAATTAGTCATTCTACTTTTATTACTGTCATTTTTTTTTATCTTGATGCTAATGCTTTCATTGCTTTTCTTTAGTTAAATTCGTGAATTTTACACAGAATTCTGTTATATTTATACTACCTAAAGTGTGGACATACCTTCTCATTCAATGGTTTTTATTTATTAATTTGTACATTTCAGATTAATCCTGAAGACATCAGAACTATAAAAGAATACATATGGAATTATGTTGTAAACAAAAAAGTGTTAATCTGTTGAACCGGAATACATATTCTGTGAACAAATCTTCTTAAATGAGGCTGAAAATGTGTCACTTAGTCTAAGTTTAATATGTCTAATCTTTCACATCTCTGTCATAAACAAAAGATGATCACATTTCACTTCATTTTTTATTCAATACATTATTTCTGAAACACTAAATTACCAGCTGGCTGAGGCATTGAGCTGTATACTGACAGCAGGTAGGAAAAGTAGATGTAATCATGGCTCCTATTGTGGAAAATACTGAGAAAGTGCAGTGGCACTTGGGGAAACAGAACATGTATTATTTTCTATTATTTTGCAGCAGCTGCAGGAATATCTCAGGTGATTCTTTCACATCAACAGCATGTATAAGAGCGTTTCAGATTCACCTCTGAGATGAAACCAATGTTCTCCCGTCCTTGATTCTTTGCAGAAAGCCGTCCGTCAGTCCCAGTCGCTGTGTGACGGCGAGCGGGAGTTTGTTCAGAAGAGGAAACAAATAGTTCTGGAGACCCTAAACAGTTTGGAAATCAACTGTACTGAAGTAAGGAAGAAACAGCTTCTTCTTTCTTCTTCCTGTCCTCAAAGAAAACACCAAAGCCTGTGTCCTTCATGGGTTCTGAGCACAGCTTCATGTCTTATTTGTGTTATTTTCCTGCTCATCTTATTAGTAGTGCAGCTTTTTGACTGTAAATATTAAAATGTCTGGAAGTTTAAAGTCAAGGCTGAAGAAACAACCAAGACTTAGCAAACTGCAGATTTTCAGCTCTTCTAAGTAAATATTGTCCACGTTGCAAAGTGTAGAAATCACTTAATTGGTGAACAGATACTGTGGTTAAATATGTAAACGGCTGGTGTTATGAATGGAGCATAAAACAGTCTATAATATTATTGTAATCACACAAAACACACTTAAATGCAGTCACAGAAAAATTTATACTCACATTTTTGTTTTGGTACCATGTGATTATAATATAATTTTAGTGTTGTGTAGATAGAGAGAACACCTACAATAGATTATATATGCAATCTATTAACATACATGACCCAAAAATAGTCTGTTAATCAAAATATGTGTGAACATCGTAATGTAGGGCATGAACCTGAATATTTCAAATTTTCTGCTAAATATAAAATAATATAATGTAATATTATATGATATATTTAGCTGTTTTTTAATAATACTATATTATTAGAATAATATATAAGTTAATTGAAACACAAGACACTTGTGCTCCAAACAAGAAAGATGTGCACTCCGTGAAGGCCCCAGGCCTGACCCATCACTATAGACAGCAGTGAGCAGTGATTCCTAACACACCTCTGGGGGTCGTCAGGTGGAAACCTCCCTTCAACGGTGTTTCACCTATTTAGTCCCACAACACCTCCAGGAGGTTAGGATGAACTCTGGCGTTCCAGATTCACCCCCTAGTGCCAGTTCACACTGCTCCTACACAATCCAAACAGCACTGCCACGTTCAGCTGACTCAGGCCCGTTTAGGAGATGCTCCAGGTAGCGACCTGATGCTACCAGTTAGCTAGTGCAAGATGCTGAACACCTGGTGCCAACTGCTAAAAATTACAAAGAAACTACACATTTAGACTCTCCAAACCCCTCTAAATGCTAAATACTAGCTGCAAGACCACTACCATGTCCAAAGCAAACTTACCACTGACAAAGAAACTATACAAGCCAGCTCACCAAACTTGCTAGTGCTACATGCTAATGCTAACTGCTAATTGCTAAAATACATCACTATTTCAGCCAAACTCACCACAGACAGAGACTATACCAGCAGACTTCATCGAAGATGCAAGAACCAATTGCTAACTGCTAATTGCTAACACCACCTAACAAGAAAAAACAAGAAAAGCACTGAGAGAGCACAGTGCTCCGCCAAGACTGTTCATTCCTCAATTTGCGTATTCAGAAACCACAGCAACATAGAATCTGGCCATTTAATATAGATCGACCCACAAACTAACTAAATAAATAAATAATTTCCTTGAGTTAGCACAGGCATGTGTTGTGAAATTGTTGAAAATTTCATCCAAATCCGTTAGTCCATTTTTGAGTAATGCTGCCCACAGACAGACTCACAGACAAACGTACGCCAATCGTCACATAACTCCACTGCATTCCTTGGCGGTGGATTCCACCACAGTACCTGAGATGGCCGCATGGTCCCAGAGAGACTCTAACAGGCCACTCCCCCACCTGATCTGCACTTCCTCTTCCTGGATCTCTGTCCATTGGTGGAGGGAAAAGAAGGCGGGGAAGCAGAATGAAGGAGAGGGCTTGTCCTCTGCCTCCCTCTACTCCCTCTATTTCACCTCCCAGCTATTATTATTTCTCCTAATCCATCTCCACTGACTAGATCTAGCAGCCTCACCTGCCATGTTCCTCAGACTCTGCCCTTGCATATAATATAATATAGAACAATGATTGTACAATAAATATATAATATAAAATTATTGTATTATAAGCCTTTCTTATTTGATCAGATGTTTCCTCCACATTGCCATTTTCAAGATAAACCTCAAGACATTTCAGTGGCTTTTGACTGCTTTTAATGGTCTTAATATTTAATATTCATTCCATATTTATTTGTTAGAAGCTGCTGTTGTGTTCTGCCTGTTTTCAAATTTATTTTTAAAATATGATTTTCCTACTTTCATCCTGTCTTGATGTTTTACACATAATTTTGTCGCTGCTTGTCTGATAACACGTACAGTACTGTGGTCAACTCAAGCTGTATATAAATCAACTGATTTGACTATTGTAGGATTTTAATGTTAATATTTAATTTGGTCAGATACATTTAGATTTTATAAATACTAATTTAAGGCCTTAATATTTAAACTCTATGAGTAAATTTGTTGTGTCAGATCTTATGTATCTATAGGAAAACACTGAAGCTCAGTGTCTGCTGTTTTAAATCTTCTTCATAAATAACAGTGATTGACGACTTTGCCTAGTTTGGTACCTATAACCACGCAGTGAAACGCACATTTAAAACAACGTCTGTGTCCCCGTTAGTGACTCTGCCAGACTGTACTCAGGCATCGCAGTGCTAACATTTACTACATGGTGCTAAAAGCAAAGTAGACCTCAGGTTAAAGGGAATGTCATTAGCTTAGCAGATATTTGTTCACAAACCAGATTATTTCCTCCTCTGTCATAATTACAAGTCGTAGACAATAACCTGACACCAAAATACATAATTATGGATCACAGTAAGCAGCAAACTACCTTTTGGGTGATTTGTTTTTAATGGAGACTCATTTCAGTTATAAACACAACTGTAACATGTGTTTATAGTTCAGCTTTAGATGAACCAAGAAACACAACAACAAAGTGTTTCGTCTTTCATTCCTTTGATTTGTATTTTGTAAACGGAGGGATGTGTTTCAGTTTGATATTTACTGTTAGGTGTCACCTTTTCTATGGGTGAAACAAATGAGATACACTTAAATGAATTGCTTTGATCTGGACCACAAGTGTATCCAAAGTAGGTCAACAAGGACTATTAATGCTACGTTTTTGAGTTAGATTTACATAATTCATTATATTGCCCTCAAATGAACAGATTGCATTTCCGCAACATAATTTTAAGGGAGAGTGAATTTGAAGCTTCAAAATTTGTCGTTAAACTCACTGTTCTTTCTTTTTCTTTACTCTTTAATCCTTCTCAAAGGAAATGAGGGTTGAGTTACAGCAGAAAATTTTCAATGTGTTTGCACTTTTGCTTAATTTAGAACACCAGGTTAGAGGAACACAGTGTAAATTCAAGTTGATTGACTCCACAAAACTAAAGATTTATTTATTCTAAATGGTGCTTCACTTTAACTCCAGCTCATATCCACTTTGTGAACTGCTGGTAGGAGGCAGAGAGAATTTAATGCAGATGGATAAAGTTTAATATACTACGATGTGCTGGCATACATGGCAGCTTTAACCATCTTGGGGTCATGTCTCCATCCAGAACTCAGTTCCCCACATCGCCCTGCTGGGATCAGGTGGAGGTCAGAGGGCCGCTGTGGGTATGGTCGGTACCCTCTATCAGCTGGAGAAGGACAATCTGCTGGACACCCTGCTGTACCTGGCCTCAGTTTCTGGCTCAACATGGTAACAGGAATCCCAACCAGAAGAGTCTAAGTCCATGTTAGCTGCTGCGTGAGGGGAAATGACAACATGCTAACAGTGGTAGCCATAACTAGCTTAGCCTGCCTCTGTTATCTTTCTCCTAAATTACAAACCTTGTCATTTTATTTATCAGTATCAACTTCGCCACTTTGGTTCAGAACCCTTGAGCCCTTTCCAATTTTCCCAACAGTTAGGAGAATTCAGCCCAAATAAACATTTAGCTGCAATGAATTCCCGTTACTGGCTTTATGGTTAGTTTTCATTGCATTTGGCTCAGAATCACAGTATCTAATGTTTTAACTTACACAGAGTGAAATGTTCAGGTGTTGCTGGGCAGATAAAACATTTTCTTTGGTTTCAGTTTCCATTAAGACTTCAGTATGTTAGCATTTAGGAAGACGTGGGAGTCCAACTTAATGCTAACATTAAATGTTAGTAAGCTAATATGCTGCTAATTAGTTTGTTCTGTGTCCTTTTTTTAACATTCTTTCACTTTGAGTCTAGATTTTGAAGGCAATATGTGATTAGAACCATATATATCAGTTATCTAGTGAATTAACGATCATTTATTAAAATCTAAGAGCGTTCCGTTTTGAATCGGAGGATGTTCTGTTACCATTACTGTCTGTAATCATATAATGTTAACCATGTACACCATCGCATGAGTCAGTCAATGAAACCTGGACTTTGTCAGTTTTACTGAGATGTTTTCTACCTTTAAACAAATAGGACGTGTTACAGGGACGATGGTAAATGTTGCTACAGTTTATTGATGCTCAAGAATTAGAGCAATAAAATGATAAATCTTTTTTTTAATATACAGCTTTATTATACAGTACACACTACACTTATCTCTAACTGACCTGTCCGTTGTTCTCTCTCCTCTGATAGGTCCATGGCCTCAGTGTACAGTGACCCACAGTGGAGCTCCAACATGGACGGAGCCGTTTCCAAACTATCAGGTGATGGGGTCGAGCTGGAGGAGGCCCTGGCCTGGTTGAACGAGAGGGCCAAAGAAGAATACTTCTCTCTCACCGATATCTGGGCGGTCTTAACGTCTGCTGGCATCATGAAGCAGGTAAACACATGCATGCTGCTACTTTCTCTATTGAAATGCCGCTCACTCTGTGTTTCATCAGATGGACCTGCGACGTTTCTCAGATGAGGCTGACAGGAATGCCACCAACCCTTACCCCATCTACTGTGCCATAGAGAAGCACTGCTTCTCAAATGGGCCCATAGAAGGTACATACATGATATACACTCGCTACACTATCTCCTGAATGACTTATTGATATACAGTCATGGAAAAAATTATTAGACCACCCTTGGTTTCTTCTATTTCTTTTTCATTTTATTGCCTGGTACAACTAAAGGTATACTACCTAAAGAATACAATGAACACGACAAAAAATGCAGCCGATTCCATAATACTTGTTGTCCTATTTGACCTGTTTCAGCTTCACTGTATTCCAGGGTACATAAGAGACCATTTCATGTCATCAGCAGCACTGCACATCCAAAGGCCTAGAGTGGTTTCCTGCTGACATTCAAGCTGTAGCACAACTCAGAAGTTGTCAGCTCTCACATAACGCCTAAAACTAAAGAATTATGTGAAGCCACAAAGGCAGCCATCATGAGTAAGAGACAGGTTGTGAAAAAACTGGAGATCTCCAAGACAGCTGTTCATTACACCAAGAAAAAAACAAACCCAACGTGGTTCTACCAAACTGCTAGCTGGTCGCAGCAGGAAACGTCTTTCCAACAAGACGATGCCCTTTGCCACACAGCAAGGTCAGTTAAAGCCTGGATGGAGAACCAGAACATTGGAACCATGCCTTGGCTGCTCAATCACCAGATCTAAATCCAACTGAAAACCTGTGGAAAACCATCAAACCCAAAATGGAGAACCACAAGCCCAAAAACAAAGCAGATTAGTTAGAATTAGGCAACAGGAATGGGCTGCTGTGACAGCAGAACAATGTCAGAAGCTGGTGGAGAGCAGCCAAGACGCATGGATGCAGTCATCAGAAACTATGGTGATGAATCAGTACTAACTCCTGTGTGGATCATGGGACTAAAACAGACAGAAAAGAAAGCATGGAATCCTAAAAGCTGTTTTTGGCAGAACAATACCATAGCTACTGATGGAAGAACTGAAAGGATTTTGGTTGTTATCAAGAAAACCATGGAAAATGTCTGATATCAGCTCTGAAATTAAACTCTTAGGATCTATTTTTGTTGTGGTCGTTATACTTGTCCAAACAAATGTACCTTTAGTTGTACCAGACATTAAAATGATCAAGAAACTGGAGAAAACAAGGCTGGGCTACTAATTTTTCCATGACTGTGTATTGTCTTGTCTCTCAGGGAAATGGTTCGAGATAAGCCCTCATGAAGCCGGATTCACAGAGTTGGGTCTCTTTGTTGAAACATCTCTCCTGGGCAGCAAGTTTCAGAGCGGAGAGCTGCTGGAGAAGAAGCCAGAGATGGATATGGTCAAACTGCAAGGTGTGTGTTTCCAGGCTGAGCAGGTTACTGACCGAAGCAGCAGAGAGCACCTTTGATGTGCAGCAACCAGAGATCTGAAAAGCAGGGCTTTAATTTGTAGCTGAGCAACAGCTTTTATTTTGAAGTCATTTAAGTATTTATGAGGCCGTTCCAATTTAAAACATTTTTTTAAAGTAGCTACATGTTATCAACAAACTATTTGAATTCTTAACAAGTCTGATCAGCAAAACCTACAGATGCTGTGCTTGGTAAATTACAAATAGTGCACAAATAAGCACAGTTGATGAAAACTGTAAAGGGTAGATGCAATATCAAAGTTGTATCAGTTACTCTTTTTACTATATTACAAAATATAAAATCTGCATATGTTAATGTAATGAGGAGTCAGCAGAGAACCATTACTTAACTCTGCAGCTTTTCTATGTCTCATCTACTTCAGCTCATTGCTTTGGTTTTTGGACCAAAGCCGATCTTCTTTCCAGCTGCAGCAGACAACAATTTCTAAGACCAAAACCAACATCATCTAAAAAGCATTGATTCTCATTGGAATTTTCCATAACTTCAGTTGAATGCTCATGTTTCTTTGTGTGTTCCAGATGTATAAATAGGCGATTTTTTGCTAAGATGTTAGCCATAATTAACAACTTGATGAGGTGTCAGTTTGACTCCAAGAGATGAAAAAATTTTTTAAAAATCAACAATTATTTTAAAAAGAACTAATAAGCAAACAACTTTAACATTAATGGCATGCAAAGAGTTGGTGTAAAAAATACCCAGATAGAAGAACCTGACTGGGTAAAGCTGATGGATTCATAGTAGGGTTCTTAGAGTCTTTTATTAAACACCAGTGTATTAAAGACAAATACTTGTCAAGATCAAAATATTACTGTTGAAAGCAAAAGTAACTGAACCAACAGCATATATTTTGAAGTCTCTGAAAACATCCCTTTAGAAAAAAATCAGCATTTCTCGGTAACATTAAAATCCCCTCAAGTTCGATTAGTTGGCGACATTAAAAGTTTAAATATTAGGGCACAATTGTGGTAAAGTAATGAGCAATACACTTTAAATATTCACTGCTAAAATCAAAGGTAAAAAGTCATCTGGTGAGGTTTTTTTAAGGTTTAACTCAAGAACTTGGTGAATGCGAGTCATTTAAAATGTACAGATGTGGTTTTCATTTGGCTAAACTTTTCCAACAACTCATTGATTAATCACCACTTTGTGAAAGTGCCTCGCTCACTTTGGATCATCAAGAAGATCCCAGAGAAGAATGAAAATGTAAAACAATACAAAACAGTTTAAAAGAATAATGCGCTGACTGAAAAAAGTAGTTTTACGGGCGTTCAAATGTACAACTAGTGCATGTCATGAGTCAGTTTAAAGTGAAGTTTGCATCCATGTTTGTTATAATGTGAAGCTTATATAATAAATTTAATGGAAAATGAATTTAACAGGTGGTCACCCAAGATTAGTGTCACCAGTTCAGTCATAATCTCTTCTAATGAGGAAATGAATACCAGGAAAGTTTTTTTGCAGAGTTGATGACGTCATGAAGTTGACCCTTGACCTTCTTGAATGAAAAATGTCATGAATTTTGTGAAAGTTTGTCTATAAATCCTTTGGGTATGGCCTAAAATGTGTTTTGTCAGGTCACCGTGATCTTTAGCCTCCAAAATCCACTCAGTTCATTCTCCAGTTTGAATGAATGTTGGACAGAAAGACAACCTGAAAACACAAACCTTTTGGCCACAGGTGTTACCGGTGGGGAGGCTGAGAAATGAATTGATGGGATTATTGGTCATGCATTCAAATCAGCCCTCATTTTTTCTCTGTGCAGGTGTGTTAGGATCTGCAGTAGCTGATGAGGAGACTGCCAGAGATGCCATCCCTCCCTGGCTGAATGGTAATCACAGTTTGAAATTCATATCTAGCATCTGGTGCTAGATGTTTTATTTTAAACACTTGCTCTCCATGTGTTCAGTGCCAGAGTATATGGACAGTTCTGCTCAAGAGTACCTGCTTGTCTACAATGTCCTTAATAAACTGGCAATCCTGACCAGAGGCACCATTAAAGGTCCTGCTGCTCTAACTGACCTGGACATGATACAGAAAACACTAAAAGGTAGGAGTGATGAGGACGATCATCTTGCTCTAAATACGTTAAATCTTCTTTTGTAGCTAAAAGCTAATTCATGAGATTGCTACTGCTGAGAGTCAGAAAAAAAATGCTGTCATTGTTTCAACTTTCTTCCCAATTCAATTTTTCTTTGCTCCGTGGTGCAACAAATGTCTGATTGAAAATGCCACTATGCCCATTAGATTCCTATGTTTTCCAGACATGGTATATAACAATCAGTCTGCGAGGTTGCACTCGAAGACTTCAGAGGAAAGGAAGGATGCTTTTAAAGAGCTGAGCCTGGAGCTGCAGGCTGCTGTAGAGTCCTGGTGTGAAGGTCTGCAGGATGGACCTTTCAAAAGACAAGGTCAGAGGATGACATGACAGATAAACAGCCAGAATGCTGAGTGTTGCTAAGCAAGACACATATTTCATTGTATTTCTTTTCAATGATTTTCCCCAGTTTCTGCCATTATAAAACAAGTCATTCCTCTGATTCATAAATGGGAGTGGGGAACAACCAGAAACTTCCTCTATCAATTCCAAGGTGAGAAGACAAACCTCTGATTCAACTGTTGCACAAAAACTCTATATTTTGTGTCTTTAAATGTGCTATGATGAATACTTTGGTATTAAAGCAATATTATGATATTCTGAATAATGCATTTGTGCTGTTTTGTGATGGATTTGAAGTTGAAATTGATACAACTTTAATGAAAATGAAGCTGCTGCTAGATAGCGGTTGGCTTAGCCTAGTTTAGCACAAAGACTTCCATCATATCCATCGTCTTCCTCTTATCCGGGGCCGGGTCGCAGAGGCAGCAGGTGAAGCAGGTCATTCCAGAAATCTCTCCCCCCAGCAACGCTTTCCAGCTCATTCTGGGGGATCCAAGGCATTCCCAAGCCAGACGAGATATATAATCCCTCCAGCAGCTTCTGGGTCTACCCCGGGGTCTCCTCGCAGGCGGACTTGTTCGGAAAACCTCCAAAGGAAGTCTCCCTGGAGGCATCTGAATCAGATGTCCAAACCACCTCAACTGGTTCCTTTCGACGCGAAGGATCAGCAGCCCTACTCCGAGCTCCCTCCGGATGTCTGAGCTTCTCACCCTATCTATAAGGCTGAGCCCAGCCACTCTGCGGAGGAAGCTCATTTCAGATGCTTGTATCCATGATCTTGTTCTTTCCCTCTTCACCACGACGGTTCAGTACAACTTCCGCATTACTGCTGACGCTGCATCAATCCACCTGTCCATCTCACGCCCCATTTTCCCACCACTCATGAACAAGATCCCAAGACACTTGAACTTCTTCTCTTGGGGAAGCAACTCCCCCCCCAACCAAGATGGAGCAATCCACTGGTTTCCATCAGAGAACCATGGCCTTGGACTTGGAGGTTCTGATCCACATCCCCGCCGCTTCACACTCAGCTGCAAACTGCTCCAGTGCATGCTGAAGGTCATGGTCAGATGAAGCCAACAGAACCTCATCATCTGCAAAAAAAAAGCAGAGATGCGATCCTGAGGCCCTCAAACCGGACACCCTCCTCACTCTGACTGTGCCTTGAAATCTTGTCCATGAACACCGCCAACAGGATCGGAGACAAGGACCAGCCCTGGAGGAGTCCAACACCCACCGGAAACATGTCTGACTTTGTGCCGCGTATGTGGGCACAGCTCTCACTTTGGTTGTACAGGGACCGAATGGCTCGTATCAGAGAGCCTGGTACCCCATACTCCCGTAGTGTCCCCCACAGAACCCCTCCGAGGACACGGTCGTAGGCCTTTTCCAGATCCACAAAGCACATGTAGACTGAACTCCCATGACTCCGTCAGCAGCTCCGCAAGGGTAAAGAGCTGATCCACTGTTCCAGTGAATTCCAGGACGGAATCCGCATTGCTCCTCCTGAATCCGAAGTGCCACAATCGGTCGGAGCCTCCCTTCCAGCACCCTAGAGCAATGTCTTTATGTCGGAATTTATTGATTTCCCATTGAAATCATTGGTGATGTGCATCTTAGAATGACAGTAAAACAATACATTCAAATGTTCTTTGAGATAAGTGAATGAAAGTCTATGATGCTTCAAGCACTTTCTAGGTGGATTGGCCTTTCAATAGGCCAGTCCGCCTTTACACTTCAACTCATTCCATGAGTTGATTTTCCTTCAGTTTGAATTTTATTTAGTTTAAATGTACCCAAACCTGAGTATTATCAGGAAGAGACTCACCATTTAAAGAATTCTGAACAGAAATCTGTGTTTCTGTAATGCCAAAGATGTCAGTTTATGATGCATATCCAACCCCTTTGTCCAGTCCTGTCTTTGTTTCCAGCTGTTGTGCTGACTAAGTTACTGTCTGTTAGCTTTGGCTTCATATTCAGTATGTGAATATTAGAGAGGTTTCAATACTCAGAGGATGCAAACTGTAAAGGCAACACATCAGAGAAAGCCTTAAGTTAATAACTAATTGGTTTAGCTTAAAAGTCAAGCATAAATGGAGATTACATTGAAAAAACGTAACAATTTTAATTTTCTGTTGCCCTCTAGAACCCTCTGTTCCACCTTGCCTCCAGACTAAAGAGACTTTCCACCTGATAGATGCCGGGCTGCTGATCAATGTGCCCTACCCTTCATTTCTGGGAGACAAGAGAGACATCGACCTCATCATTGCACCAGAGTACAGCGCTGGAAACATGTTTGAGGTGCTGTAAGATGAGTCTGTTTCTCAATGTGCCTGAACCTTCAGCTGAAAGTTACTGATAATTCCTATCCTATAGCACTTATACATGAGGTCCTCTGACTGCAAGCCAGTCAAGTCACACTTCTGTTGCAAGTAACAGTAAAAGAAGAAGTTTCTGTTGTGAAAGGTAATTTCTTTTACTGGATTTGATCCAACCAAGTCTAACGCCTCATGTTACGCAGTTTCTGATTCAGTTACACTTCAATTTGCTCACATCCTAGTGTGGCAAGTGTAAAACAAACTTTCTGGTACTCAAATTTCTGGTTAGTACAGACATGTTTAAACTAGAATGGAGTCATATAGGAGGGACCTTAATAGGCTTTTGTCAAAGTGATACTCGACAATTTGTAAGGTGGAGCTGTTTTTGTTCAAAACTAGAGGCTCAACATATTTTCTAAACTTTTTTCTAATGTTTAACTGTCGGGCTTTGACCTCCCCTCATGTGTGCTGCATTTGGAGCCTTTTCTGAATAGTTACAGCTTCATATGTTTGACCTTCTGAATAACTGCTACAGAGCATCTGGACAACTTATAAGCATTTTAAAATTACTAACCCACAACAATTTATTGGAAATGTATTATTTTCCTAGTTTATTTGGTATTAATGCTCATGTTGTTTAGAAGATGCTTTGCAGATTTTTCTAAATGGTCAAACAGACAAGACTGTTGTTGTTCTTACATATAAAACTATTTTCAGCCATTAATTACAGCCTAAAATACTCCTATGAAGCTCTTGTTGATGTTTTGTCTTGGTGCAGATAAAACAAAAAAGATGGATGACAATTAAATCAACTACAGTCCCTCAGCTGGGATTCGCTGAACTGATAAAACTGTGGTGGCTGGAAAGTCTGAAACAATGTTCACTCTCTGCTCTCTGAACAGACTCTGACTGCTGCAAGAAATTATTCAGCCGAGTTGAAGAAGCCTTTCCCAGAGATAGACGATGCAATCCTGAGGGACAGAGACTGGCCGAAGGACTGCTATGTGTTGGAGGGAGGAGAAACGGCGCCCACGATCATCTACATGCCGCTGTTCAACAGACGGAACTGCAAAGGTCTGTTCCCACATCCTCACTTCTTCCTTGACTGGAACTGTGCTGCAGACAAATAAAACTGTCAAGATGTAACCAAACACAGGCGCTTGGCTCAAACTGCAGAAGTCCTTTTCTTTCCAGCTTCAAAGAGGCATAAAAATAACTCATCGACCGCGTTCTTCAAACATCCATCAAGATCAGGTATTTGGAGAAGTTAGCTGGAGAAACATTGGACACTTCTTCTGAAACAGGTCGGCTTGTCGTGAAACTCATCCAAAAGACTCAGCATCGAGATTTTTAAGTATTTGCTGCGGTTAAATAACACTAGAAATAACTAAACTCTTATTTTTACTGCAGTCAGATAACACATACTGATGTGGAACTATACATATTCAATGAAAGACAGCTGTAGCTCACTGCTTTGATTGGATTTCTAAGTCTAATGTAGCATCATGAAAGCAACTGAGCAACACTGGGAGACTTTTGGCAGAAATCATGTTCATGTTAGCCAATTTGTGTTTGGGTTTAATGCTTGTTATGTTGCCCTTATCCATCAGTACTGAGTGATCTGAGATGCAGATGTCATTGGAAGCTGTCACATTGCACAAGAGTTTAAGTTTACTTCTGTAAACCGACATAACTTTCTCTACAGCTGCATTTTTCTGACCAGTTTTCACCCATTTAAAACAAAAAAAATATATAGATAGGAAGCTACATAGATGTGGGAAGATTACAGTTTTGTTTTTGTCATTTTGCACAAAACAGACAGACAGGGAACATGGGAAAATTCCATTCAGTAAAAGTCAGGGCAGCTGGGAATCGAACCGGGAACACTTTGCTATGGACCCAAGTTGTACATTCTGCTGTTCTGCAGAACATATTTGGTCTGGTTTCTGTCATTAGCATTCTGCTATTGGAAGAAGAAAATGCTCTGACTTGTTTGTATTTCTCTAAACCAGAGCTAAGTGAGGGTGTGCCCTCAAAATAGTGACTGGGATCGTTGCTTTATTGTAGCATTTGTTTGCAGAGCTTCTTGGAAAAAGTCAACATTTTCAGTGTGGTAGAGGTTGTTGTTGTCATTGCCATAGTAAAGTGGATTTTGAAAACAGTAACAGATGGATAGCTGAAGTTCAGGAGAAAGCGTAGTACTAAGCAAAATACTTGGCCAATGGGAGGCTTATATAGTCAGACTATACGTACCTGAACCTCTCCACTACCTTACCCCAACCTTCAGAAATGAGCAGGACACCAGACCTATTTGATGTAACTGAAGTTGAGAGGGTTTCCAGTAATGCAGAAATAATTGGGCCATTTTATACCATGTCTGATCAATATTTGCAGAAAGATAGAAAAAGTGTGATAATTCTGACATGTGGCAGCATCGTTTTCAGCTACATCAGTTGTTCTATTTCTGTGGTCCAGACTGAAATATGTCTTTGATGATCCTCTGACTTCTTCTGCAGCACCACCCTGATGGTTTACTGTTTTGTCTTGTGAAAAGTTTTAATGACCACAGGATGGATTGCCATGAAATATGGCATTCAACATGACTAGGCACCAGCCAAATGAATTGAAACTACTTTGGTGATTCTCAGACTTTTCTTAAAGCACCATCATCTGGTCAAATTTTCATTTTGTGAGATACTTTAGTTCATGGCCAAATAACTGCTAAACTCATGACATCCCCATCAGACTCATCTGTACTTTGTGTTGAGTCCTGCTTGGCAAATGTTAATGTGCTTCCAGGCTAAGTGGAGATGGTGAACATGGGAGACGTGATGCTAAACAGCATTTTGTTAGCGTTGTCATTGTGAGTGTGTTTGCATGTTTGCATTAAACACAATGTACCACCATCACTCCAGTTACGGTGTAAACGAGGAGAATCGCCTCGCACGTTTCCTCTTATCAAGCTTCTGTTTTCAGCACCATTATTTTTCCTGGCAGTCTTGCAGTTGGCGTACTGGTAGTGTGTACAGTCCATGTGGTCACAAATGTTGGCCTGTACTCAGACATCCTCAGAGGGGTCTGTTGGAACCCTCGTGGACGTGATCAGATGATGAAATTTTACATCCCATGGACCCTCACTGACCTTCTGCAAACCCGTGGACACAGAAAGGATAAATTAGCCGTAACATTTACAGGATGTCTACATTCTGAAGAGAAAAATGCACCCAGCATGGTCACCTAACTCCAACCTCTTCCTGTTAACTCAAAGATAACTAAAGGTAGCACAGGTAACATTAACTTAGTAATGGAAAGAAATAGAGCAGCCAGAGCAGCAGTCAGCCAGCAATGCCTTCCTGATTCATGCACTGAAACTGGATCGAAACGTGGACAGAGTTGTGAAGACAATCAAGATAAGAACATAATTTAGTTCCAGGTGTAAATACAAAGACTCATAGATAAAATGTCAGTATCTAGAAACAGAGCACAAGTTTACATCTGGTATAAATGGGCCAACTGTATGACTATAGGTTCATGTTTTTGTAATAACTGATATTGACCAGCCTGATTAATTATCCCAAATGAGTTGCCTAATTATCTATAGCAATGAATGAAAGACCCTGGATCTGCTATAAAAGATCCAATCATGTGTATGTTGAACCACTGTTTCCACTTCTGGCCTCTTATACAATCTTTGTGGCTGTTTTTTTCCCCACATTTGACTTGTTCTTCAAGAATGCTGCAGCTGTTATCTATTAGCTTGGATGCTAGGATGATAATGGATGGAATATACAGTGAATTTGGTGAATCTTGCCATTAATGTTTTGTAAGGCATGTAACAGACTATTGGATACTCAGTTGTTGATGTGGCTTAGTTTGGATTTGAATGCACAATAGGACTAAAATGGGATAATTGTGATGTTCAAGAGGTCACGTTCAGAGGTCTGACATTACGTCAGTGGAACCCAGACAGTGCTGCAAAAGGAAGCTTCATGTAAAAAGTTGAAGTAAAAGGTGGCAGGTGACTGGAGGCTAAACAGCTCTTCCCTGTTTTCCATAGATGCCGAAGAGTTCAAAGCGAAGAGGGACGAGTACGCCACCTTCCAGCTGCCCTACACCCAGGAGAAGATTGACTTTGTGCTGGAGACGGCAAAAGCTAACATGAAAAACAACAAGGAGACGCTGCTGAGGGAGATAAAGAAGGCTGTTCTCCGCCGACAGAACAAAGAATACGGGTGGGTCTGAGTGGGAAGGGGTGTAAAGTGAGAGGGAGAGAGAGAAAAGGAATCAGAGATCATCACGCATCACTGTCAATGTAGGTCAAAGCTGAATCTGGGATCTGTTTGTGGCGTGTAATCTGTGAGCTCACTGTGTGTCTGTAAAAGAGAGTGATGGATTAGAAAAGATTCAGTAACAGGGTTTGATGTAACATCTGTGTGTCAGAGTGTGAGACTGAGTGAGAGATGTGGACTGCTGATGGATGAATAACTGGCTTATCAAGGAATCTAACATGTCCTTTTCTTCTTGGCCTTTTAGGAATCCTACATGGCAGCAGAAGCTTCATTCTTGCTTTACAGGTTTGCTGTGATTCAACATTTGTAGTTTCCTAATGATCAAAAGGCAGATGCTGTCTTAGCTTTATGTTATTGCTCTCAGCTACACAGGAGGCAGAGAAAACACAACTTATACAAGTTATAGAATGAATATACAAGCATGTCTGTTGGAAATGTGGTGGTTGGGTTTTAGTGGAAGTTTCACTTTAAATGTAAATGTGACACTACATCAGCTGAACAATTAATTGAAATAAAATCAACAAAAAACAGCACGGCCAAGAGCACTGTGGAGACGCATCAGCCTACAAGCAAGATTTTCCAGACACAAGAGAGAATTGTTCTTTATTACAGACTGCAGACAGTGGGTCACCCAGATAATTTCATGTTTTCCATGAAAACTCCCACTTTTATCCATGTGCTAACATAACTGCACAAGGGTTTTCTAATCATCAATGAGCCTTTCAACACCATTAGCTAACACAATGTAGCATTAGAACACAGGAGTGATGGTTGCTGGAAATGTTCCTCTGTACCTCTATGGAGATCTTCCATTAAAAATCAGCTGTTTCCAGCTACAATAGTCATTTACCACATTAACAATGTCTACACTGGATTTATCAGTCATTTAATACTATCTTCATTAAAAAAAAAAACTGCTTTTCTTTCAAAAATAAGGACATTTCGCAGTGACTAAACTTTTCAATGGTAGTTTAACTACTGTAACTTGTTTATGGAGATATTTAGAATCATGTATTTTGGTTCTTTCATAGATTTATTAAAGATCTTCTGGAAATATGACAGAATCTGCTGGATCCTAAATATACAAACAGAAATGTTAATATTTAGTTAAATCTGTACATTTCTGCCTCATTTTGGTTCTTCTGATGTCAATCTTCTTGTTTATAGTCATTTAGAATAATCATTTACCGCTTTAAAACAATATCTAGACTGGATTTATCATTCATTTAATGTTATCTTCATTGGAAAAAAACTGCTTTTCTTTGAAAAATAAGGTCATTTCTAAGTGACTCCAGACTTCTGAACAGAATTGTACATATTTGAATCTTGTGTCAATCATTAACTGACTTGAGAGCACAGAATTCAAACAGTTTATTTACTTTAAAATATTGCATTATTGCAGTGCATTTTCTGCAGCCTGTTTTGCTGTTATTGACTAATTTTCAACGCCAGATTGATGCTGCAACAGGAGCAGACGTGCATCTGAGATCTCTGTTGTCAAAGTCGACCATTTTCCTCCACAGCAGCTGGCTTTGAGCAGCCTCATTGGAATGAACCTCACACCTGTGAACCATGTGTTGTGTGCTGCACATCAAAATATGAAGCCTGACTCCCACAAATGAAGTTCCCACACAACTCAGCTAGAACGGCAAATGTGTTTTGTAGCTGAAACTATATTTTATTTACTCCAAAACTCTAATAATTCATGAGACATTCACCTGTTTTATGGTTATGTTTGGCATTAACAGGACTTGATTCTGTTTAGGGAAAGATCAGTCGGGTTTAACCCTCCTGTCGTCTTGCAGGTCAAATTGACTCGTTTTAAAGTTAGAGAATGTGGGGGGAAAAATGATTTTCACAGTGAAACTTCTGATGTCCACATTTTCAATATTTTTTTTGGAAATCTTTGAACATTTTTCGGTTGGAAAAAAAGAAATGTTAAAAATGTTTCTTTAAGAACATTCACATAAAAATCATATATAAAATATTAGAAGTTTTACTGATATATATGGAATCACTTTAGATATTTTTAGGATTTTTTTGGAAGATTTTTACTCATTTTTTGAAAATATTTACAAGAATTTTCTTGCCAAATTTGGGGGATTTTTTTCAATAAAATTTTTAAGGGAAACTTTGAAGAATTATTGGAATTTTCTTCCTGAAGGTTTTGCAAATTTTCAGAAATTTGGGGATTTTTTTTGCTGATTTTTTTTCAGACAATGAAACAATATTTTTTGGTGCCCATAAATGAAGACAACAGGAGGGTTAATACATCTCAAATTAGGAGGTTACATGAAAGTGAAAATCTATTTTTGAGTGAAAAACTACTAATTTTTTTAAGCATGTCTGGCTTATTTTAAGACACCTAAGCTTGACAATCCTGGTAAAATAGAGCTTCAAATAAGTTTTCCAGCTAATTTTGAGATCTCAATATTCTAAATATCATATCTTATTTCTAGAAATCTTACCAAGCCATTTTTCACTTGTTCTATTGGCAGATTTTTTCACTTATTTCAAGGTAAAAGTTCCTTGAAATACTGTACACTGCTGCTAGCTTTGATTTGGTTCAGGAATCCATTACAGAGCAGCTCCACAAGGACATGAAGGAACACGGTCATCGCCATGAATGACAAGTAGCAGCCTTTCTAGAAAATGTTTTATTTCTGCAACTTGTGTTTTGTTGTTTTCCTCGACATCGCTGCTGGTTTCCTCCACCGCAAAGAAAAATCACGGTTTACTAGTGAACCCAGGTACAAAAACTGATGAGGATGTGGAACCAAAGACTCAAGGAAAAGGTGTTTATGACAATACGTACAGGGATCCACACCAAACAAAGCAGGCGAGTGAGCAGACAAACAACCTGAACGAAAGGCAGAGTTAACTAACAAACCAAACAAACACAGGAATCAAGACTTTAACCGGCTAAACAAGGAAACAGGATTGCAGCAAACCCAAACTGAGTATAACAAGACAAGAAGATTTCCACTACACATCAAGGAGAACACAAGAACCGACTGGTTATCAATGGAAAAACAACACTGACAAACTCCAGGATGAAGGCTGAGGCAAACTAACCTGGCAGATCAGGAAAGGTTGTAGAGAGCTGGATCAGGAAGGTAAACCAGATGTTTCTGCAGCAGATAATCCAAAGTGAAGACGGGGAGATGAGCAAAGAACAAGGAAGGCAACCAGTCAGAACATCATAACCAGGCTGACGATCTGGAACTGAGGGATTGTCTGAAGCAGGGTTTTATAGAGAGGAGGGTTAAATTACAGTCAGGTGTCCACACTTCCTGCTCACACAAACAGGAAGTGAGGGAAAGGAGGAGGAGATGCTGACAACGAGTCAGAGGCAGACGCAGGGATTCAGACAGGAAATGGGAACTTTATCCTGCCTCTCTGTTGGTTCATCTCATTTCACAGATTTCAGCCTCCTTTGCTCAAATGTCTGGTGGGAGGGACTAAGTTAGTGAAATGGGACGGGAGGCCTCTTGATAGCTGATCAAAGAGAGCAATATTGTCTATTAACGCTCCTGTTGTCTTCATTTACGGACACCAAAAAATATTGTTTCTTTGTCGAAAAAAAAATCCAAAAATTCACCCAAAAAAATTCCCCAAATATCTGAAAATTTGCAAAACCTTCAGGAAGAAAATTCCAATAATTCCTTAAAAGTTTTTCCCTTAAAAATTTTATTGAAAAAAAATCCCCCAAATTTGGCAAGAAAATTCTTGTAAATATTTTCAAAAAATGAGTAAAAATCTTCCAAAAAATCCTAAAAATATCTAAAGTGATTCCATATATATCATTAAAACTTCTAATATTTTCTTTAAGAACATTCACATAAAAATCTACCAAAATCCAGCGAAATTTGCTGGATTTTGCTTGATTTTTTTGTGAATATTCTTAAGAGACATTTTTAACATTTCTTTTTTCCCACCAAAAAATGTTGAAAGATTTCCCAAAAATGTTGAAAATGTGGACATCAGAAGTTTCGCTGTGAAAATATATATTTTTTTCCATATTTTCAAACTTCAAAATGGATCAGTTTTGACCCACAGGATGACACGAGGGTTAAAAGTGAGATATCTGATGCTTTGAATCTGTTTTAACTTTGCAGTTGTTCAGGCTTTTTCTGTTTGTTTTAATTTTTGCCTCTTTGCAGGTGAGATTACCTCAAAAAGTACGAAACTGAAGATACTCAACAAGTAACTGTGGCATTGTCTGGAAGTTAAATCCACTTTATGTCTGTCCAGCTGACATCAAATGAAACCATTAAAGCTATCTAAAGAGCAAAAAAAGAGCAGAAAAAGGAGGACTTTCCACACATACGGTTTTTCTTTTGGCCTTTTTTTTGCATTTATTTGATAGGCACAGTGAGAGACAGACAGGAAATGGGGAAGAAGACATGCAGCAAAGGGTAGCCAGCGGGAATCGAACCCAGACCGCTGCATCAGGTACTAGCCCCTGTACAGGGGTCACCTGCTTAACCCATTGAGCTATACAAGTACCTGCATGTGGTTATTTTTGACCGTGGAAATAATGATTTGGCCCCAAAAATCTCAAACTGAGGTCCAATTAGCAGCTTTTCCAGAGCTTTCTCAACCGCAGCCACGTTTTGTAGACTTCCCCCAGCAGAGGGAATTACACATTCACAGCCAGATTTGATCAAGTTGAACAGCGCAGTCAGTTTAATGGGAACGCTGAGGGCTATTTGAGAGAGTTCAGTAGTTTTCTACGCTGCCCTGCTGGTTTTACTGCCAGCTGTTACATCCTCAGACAGCATGTGCAGCCTGTCATTGTCGGTTCTTTCAATGTTGTCGCTGTGGTCCAGGGCCTTCCTGTACACTGACCCCCAGAGGAGGGCCAGCATGAACAGAGCAGCATCCAGGCTGTCGGGTCCTGGAGGCAGGTAGAAGAGGCCTGGTCTGGTTGGTGAGAAGAACTCCTTTCTAAGGAATATTTGGGGAGTGTTAACCTCTGCTGGGATGATGAAACTGGTGGAGTTTACACAAAGTGAAGCTGAAAGAAAGCAGCAGGACTGATTCAGGAATGAAGAACACTGGAAGGAAATGAGTCCAAAGCTTCACACATTTAGAAAGATTTGCAGCTAAACCATATGATGCACATTAGTGGAATAAGAAGAGAATAATGACAGCAGAAACACAAAATCATCATTAGGTTTGTGGATGTATCAGCCTTAAACCAAGTGTTAACTTAATAATCTTGTTATTATCTATTTTTATAATCTAAAAACGACTTTTATTGTTCATTTTATTCTCTTTACCTTTTATTTTTTCATTTATTTATTTGTTATTACTACTATTACTAGTATTTTTGTCCTTTTCTTTATGGATTTAGCCTATATCTTCTGTTATCCTACTAGTTCTTTTCCATTACTTGAATGTGTTATTTTTGGTTATTTTACTATTTCATCTAACGTTGTCATATTGATTCATTTTGAAAATCTTTTACCAGGTCTATTGCTATTTCTCCACATTTGCCTCCCTGGTCTTTTTCCATCTGTTTGGACTGAGTAGTCTTTGGTTGTTCAATGGTCTTCCAGAGTTTCCTTCTTTTCCATTTTGCCCTTTCTGTCTTTCTGTAAAGCGCTTTGTAAACTCTATATAAATAAAGTTACTATCAACAGTATTATGAAAATTAATATTGCAACTTGCCATTGAGCAGTTAAACAGCATCTGAGCACAGATGTGGGTGAGCTGGTGTGCTCGAGCTGCTAATGAGAGGATGGGGAAAGAGATTAGATTTGCACAAAACAACAAAAATGTGACAAACAACAAAACTCAGTTAAAAAAAGACAAAAACCCAACAAAACAAGACAAAATATTACAAAAATGAGACAAAAGAACAATGAGCAATCCAGTATTTTGCTTTATGATCAAAACAATTTGTCCAGAAATGATTTTAAATTTCTAGTTTCACTAATTTACAATCTGCAGTTAATGTCTTCTCTGGAATTTTTACACTTTGAGGGCCGGATTGGACCCTCTGGAGGACCGCTTTTGGCCCACGGGCCTCATGTTGGACACCCCTGCTCTAAAGCTTTTATTGCACATTACGGGAGACTAAAACTTGCTGCTATGAGCCTTACAAGCCACCAGATGTCACTGTTTTTGATTTGTAAATGGAAAGGTTTATCTGCAAACACCGTTTCCAACATGACTGACAGCAGATAAACAACATGTATTATTGACGACTAACATATTAGAAAGATATGAATAGAGTCATAAGAGGACGGAGAGGAAGCTCAGTGCAGGACTCAGATGCATACTGAGGCTCTTAATTCATCACTCTAATTGCGTTGGACAGGAGTGACTTGTTCCATTACTGCGTTAATGGAAAATATGCCAAGCTGAAATGAACTAAAATTATCTTCTACGGGTTCCCTGTGGAGTTTCTGGCCTCTGCTGGTGCCGTGGAGCTGCTTTGTTTCAGCTTTATCCCTGTGGCTATCTTTAATTATAAAGTTAAACTTTAACCCTCGTGTTGTCCTGTGGGTCAAAATTAAACTGTTGTAAAGCTTGAAAATGTGGGAAAAATATATATATTTTCACAGTGAAGCTTCTGATGTCCACATTTTCAACATTTTTGGGAAATCTTTGAACATTTTTTGGTGGAAAAAAGAAATGTTGAAAATATTTCTTAAGAAAATTCACATTAAAAAAAAGATTTTTATGTGAATGTCCTTAAGAAAGTATTAGAAGTTTTACTGCCAAGCTGAAATCACTTTAGATATTTTTAGGATTTTTTTTGGGAAGATCTTTACTTATTTTTTGAAAATATTTCCAAGAATTTTCTTGCCAAATTTGGGGGATTTAAAAAAAAAAAAAAAAAAAAAAAAACTTTTAAGGGAAACTTTTAAGGAATTATTGGAAGTTTCTTCCTGAAGGTTTTGCAAATTTTCAGAAATATGTGGAATTTTTTGGGTGAATTTTTGGATTTTTTTCAGAGAAGGAAACAATATTTTTGGTGCCTGTAAATGAGGACAACAGGAGGGTTAATTATCTATTTTTTTTTTTAACCAAATATGATTGAAAAAATGAGGGGAACAGTTAAAGTGGAGTTTTCTACGGATGTTAAGTAACTGCTGGCCTCTGTGGTTTTCCAGATGTAAAGACCAGTTTTCTCTTTTTTCAGTGTGGTGTAGACATCATCACTAGCTGCTCCTCTCATCTCCTCTACTGTACCATGACTAATTCTTCTGTCTGTCTGATGCATTCTGGAGGCAGCCGCTGATGCATATGAAGTGATGAAACGCTCTGCAAGTCCAGACTGTATGGGCTGCACTGAGGTCACCGTTGGGTTATTAGAAGTGAAGCCAGTGAGATCAATGCAACGATGTGCAATAATGCAAGAAACAGGGGGTCCATGGAAGCATCAATACAGCTTCTGAGTAGTGAGAATGAGGTTTATCAGACTTCAAAAAGGACATACTGTACCAACATTTAGAGATGTATGTATTTAAATCAACATGACTTATCGTAGTGTTTAATATTTATGTGTTTACTTGAGAAAAGTTCTTCGCTGACCTCATGCTGTCTCTCTAAAGTTGACGTGTACGTCATCAATCCTTCATCTGCATTCCAGTAAACAACAACTACCTGCAAAGCCACCCTGAAGAAGTCAATAAATGCACACGATGCAGATGAACACAGTCACGACTCAAGACTTCTCGCATTAATTGAAGCTTTGAGATGAGTTGAGGTGACATCAGATCAGTTTGTTCTGGTGCAGAAGTTCTCCACCTTCCAGCTTTCCTACAGGAGAGGACTAGAGACAATGAACAACAAGGAAACTCTAGTGATAGAGATCAACAAGGCAGGACTGATGGACTTCTGGATGTACAGACGGACATGTATGTATTTTTAGGCATGAAAAAGAGTAAATAAATGAGTACATTCAATGTTTTTCCTCTTTTTTAAGTTTTCTATCTTCCCTTCCTTCCTCATCCAACATCCTCTTACTTTCATCCATCTTTTTCTGCCTTTTATTCTTCTTCTTCTAATTTTCCTCTTCTTTCCTTTTCTTCATCCTTTCACTATTCTTTGGTCGGTCCACCATCATCAACATCTTTCTTTTTCTTTTTCTTTTCAGACTTCTATCTCCTTTTCTCTTCCTCCTTATCTCATCTTCCACTCCTTCTTCTCTTTAATAATATCTGTTCTCCTCATTGGTCTTTGTTCTTTGTCTCCATCTTTTCATCTTTCTCCTCTTATTTCTCTCCTTTTCTTCTTCTTCTTCTCCTCCTCCTCCTCCTCCTTCTTCTTCTTCTTCTTCTTCATCTTCTTTTTCTTTTTCTTCTTCTTCTTCTTCTTCTTCATAGAGATTGCTCCTTATAGTTTATGTTAAATGTTCTCATTAATCCTTTAGTTCAGTACTCAGCCTCATCCCTGTGATCTGCATGTAGTAATGTTAATATAACACTAGAGGACTCTCTATGTTCACCATGTTTTCACTTCCATCTGTTTCTCCTGTGTTGCTTCCATTGAGACATTCTGCAGAATATTTTACTTTGTTCAGAAAATTCAGATTTGGAGCTGCTTGTGGTTGTCTACGTCACAACTGTGTTCCATCTCTGCATTAAAAATATATTTAAATCACTTTAAAAACTAAAAATGGATCAAAGAAATTAAGACTTTTCAGGACTGAGTGTCACAGTGAAGGTGACTGGATGATCTCCACAAACAAACAACAAAATTATGAGCAAATAAAAAGCACTAGTACTATTTTTATGGCCTGTAAACAGATCTATGTTTGTTACCTGGTTCCAAAATTGATTTTAAATTATCCTTCTTTTAAAGAAACAGTTCACTGTTGTGGGATCAGTCTATAAGTAGTGAAGCTTCATTTCAGCCAAACATAAACTCTAGAATTTTTCTGTCCAGAAGGAGGACTGTGTGTTCTGTTCTCTCATCACAACAAAGACGGAATCTTTTACTGACCAATACAAACCAGACGCATGATTAATGCAGTAAATATAAACAGTTTCAGGGGGAAATTGTGAGCTTTTAAGTTCCACCAAGCACTAACAATAACAGACCGATAACCGAAGCCAAATCAGCTTCTACAAATGTTACCTGACCTGCAGCATTCTCTGAGTGCTCAGTTGTCCACCCACAATATCTCTTTTTTTCTCTCTCCCCCTCCACCATCGCAGATTTCCTCATAGTTTCCACCGTTTCTGTCTTTCTGTCTCATCTCTGTCCATCGAGGTCATTGGCTGGAGATGCCCTGCAGATAACCGACAGGCTAGTGGCTTCTAAAAAGGGGCCAAAGGTGACAAAAAACGCCTTCTGTCTGCAACAGGACGCGAGTCAACCCTAAACCTGACCCCGGGCTATTATGTGGTATTGTGTATCTGTCCTTATGTCTGAGTGTGTCAGTCAGAAACACATCAGGTTGTTGCACTGAACTCCTCTGTTGTTCAGCAAACAAAGTTCAAGATTCCAACAGTTTAGACCACAGGTTTTTAGCAAAAACAACCACAGATGAATGAAATGTAAAGATAGAAAGATGTACTTAAATTATATATGACGATGAGTAACATACTGCAGCACTTACCAGCTATAGAGCTATTAGAGATTGATAGATTCTTCTAAATATTATATACTAAATAAACTGAATAAAACAATAGATTTCACATTGAAATTCATAGCTTGCTGCGAAAAATGTGTTCCATTTCAGCTTTGTTCATGCAGAAAACACATTCATAGTTGGTTTAAAGTTGCCATTTAGATTGGAGTTTTCTATCTACATCTGGCAAGGAGATGCAAGAAAAGAAAATTTCTACAAGGCTCAAAAAAGTACAAATCCAGCAGCAATGTCTGAGGGAGTCGGTTTGTTAGAATAAAGTGCTGGGCTCATTCTACAACAGAACAAACAGGTGCACGCTGGAAAACAAGATCCTGGCAAACAAGCTGGTAAACTTGTCAGGAAAAATCATTTGAATGGCAAAAAGAAAAGAAAAAATCCCTTTATGGGTGTACGGCAAGTCAAGAATGCTCTCCAGGATGTAGGCGGACGTGTTTCCTCGTCAACAATCAGGACCAGAACCTCAAAAGATTCACCAAATGATGCAAACCCCCTGTAAGCTGCAAACACACAACAGCAGGCTGCCGTTCACAAAGACATCCAAGAGGAGGCTGGAAGGGTTCTGAAGAGAAGTTCTATGAAATGAACAAAAAATAAACCTTTGTCAAAATAAGCTTTCGGGATGAAGACGTGGAAAATCTGCAGTCAGTCATTTTGACCTCCGGGTGAAGACAAGACTGGAGGTCTGATAGCTTCACCAGGAAGATACTAAACATCTAAGGGCCAGTCAACTAAATCCTAAATATGTCTTCATATGGAATGTAGGCATATCTACACAATTAAACCTTGTGTTTAAAGAACTATTTCACCCACAGTCTTCTTTCTATATTGACGTCAGCCAACTCAAACCAAATCTTTGGCACTTCAGTTGAATGTAAAGAAGCACAGAAAATATGCAACCACCCAAATATGCATGGTCTGGACTGTACAGATTTATGGAAACGTGATTATTAATATGCATTTAGTTTAGAGCTAATGGAAAACATCCAACAATGACAACTATCTGACATTATTTGGTTATCTGTTGGCTAGTTTTTGGGATGCACACTGTGTTCTTTTTGGTGAAATGCGACTTTACAGATGTTTTCATCTTTTTAAAATGGCATTCTGATTAAACATGAGGTCAGATTTCAACCAATATATAACCTTAGGTTATATATTAGCACCTTCATGGTAGCTACCTGGTGGCTACTGTATGCAAATACTTAATAATAATAACGGATTAGATTTATATAGCGCTTTTCTATTAGGCAAACTCAAAGCGCGTACAATGAATCCATTATTCATTCACTCACACATTCTCACTCAGTGGTGGTAAACTACATTTGTAGCCACAGCTGCCCTGGGGCAGACTGACGGAAGCGTGGCTGACAATCTGCACCTACGGCCCCTCCGACCACCACCAACATTCATACTCCAGTGTGAGTAGCAGCACTGGAGGCCAGGTGGGTAAAGTGTCTTGCCCAAGGACACAACAGCACATGACTAGGACAGAGCGGGAATCGAAACGCCGACCTTTCGATCATTGGACGACAAGCTCTACTACCTGAGCCACAGCCGCCCTAAATACTTATTTAAAACTAATCTAGTGATGCATACATTTCCATTTAGTTCACATTTTGTAGTGTAATATTTTTTGAGTACGATGTGGTGAAACGGATTGATGATGTAATCCTGGCAGATGCTATTATTAAGTAGTATAAGTGTGTACTGGATTTTGGTTGATTTTTATGTGAATGTTCTTAAGAAAATATTAGAAGCTTTACTGATATATATGGAATCCCTATAGATATTTTTAGGATTTTTTTGGAAGATTTTTACTCATTTTTTGAAAATATTTACAAGAATTTTCTTGCCAAATTTGAGGGATTTTTTAAAAAAAAAAATCAAACTTTGAAGGGAAACTTTGAAGGAATTTTCTTCCTGAAGGTTTTGCAAATTTTCAGAAATTTGGGAAATTTTTTGGGTGAATTTTTGGATTTATTTCAGAAGAGTAAACAGTTTTTTGTTGCCTGTAAATGAGGACAACACGAGGGTTAACTATCTGCACCTCACTGTAATGCTCTTAGTGTTTTATGTAAAGCACTTTGAATTGTCTTGGACATGAAGGGTGCTGTACAAATAAACTTTCCTTGCCTATAGAAATAAACTTGCTTGCCTCCTAAGACACTTCATGTTGGTTTTCCTTTAATTTGTCACGCATCGGTAGCTCGGCAACCTTGATGCAAAGCCTCAAGACAATATATCCACACACAGCATGGCGTCGCATCGTTTCATGTCATCTCCACTGTCCATGTAATCTTAGCGTGTTCTCCTCCTCCTCCTCCTCCTCCTCCTCCTCCTCCTCCTCATCGTCCTCCTCCTCCTCCTCCACTGTGCTTACTTTCTGTCGGGTTTTAGTCGTGTTTTTCTCTCCACATTGGTCACATTATTTTAACACTGCTTGTCAGCACACTGGTCTGATTTTCACACATTTCTGTCATTTTTCAGCACAGTGTTCTGCAGCATTCTATTTTTACTCATCTAGAAAAGCTTGACGAGTGAAATTTTCAGTTGGTTTCTCAACAATAAAGTGCAGGTAGAGTCGTTTTAGCGTTTCACAAATGACGACAAAATCCATCTGTTGTTCCAAAGTCTTTATTGACGTCGTGATCCTAGTGACAAGATATTTCATTTCCACGTAAATGCAAACAACCCATCAGCTGCGTAGATGCATATAGCTGCTACAGACAATCAAGGAAACGTGGCCATGCATGGACACGGTTGTCATTCATCGACCGGCGAGTTGACGGCATCATCAACCCACCGACAGCGATGAATGTGAACCGGATTCCTGCACTGGGAGAGGACTGAGTAAATAACTGCAGATAATGAGCAGCCAGTGTGATGCATTGTGGGAGTCAGATGGATGAGTGACCTTGGGGCTTTGAAGAAAACATAGGAAGCAGCGTACATGCTTTGTAAGTATCATATGCGATATTCACTGCCAGTGTTTACCTTTTTCTATATTTTTTGGTGCTATAGTTAGATCACTCATAAGAAAATGCGACTAGATCGTTTAACCCTCCTGTTGTCCTCATTAATGGGCACCAAAAAATATTTTTTCCTTGTCTGAAAAAAATCCAGAAATCCAGCAAAAAAATTCCCCAAATCTCTTAAAGTTTGCAAAACCCTCAGTAAGAAATTCCAATAATTCCTTAAAAGTTTCCCTTAAAAGTTTTATTTTAAAAAAAAATTGTCAAGAAAATTCTTGTAAATATTTTCAAAAAATGAGTAAAAATCTTCAAAAAAAAATCCTAAACATATCTAAAGGGATTCCATACATATCAGTAAAACTTCTAATATTTTATTTAAGAACATTCACAAAAAACCCCAGCAAAATTCACTGGATTCTGGTTGATTTTTATGTGAATGTTCTTAAGAAACATTTTTAACATTTCTTTTTTTCCACCAAAAAATGTTCAAAGTTTTCCCAAAAATTTTGAAAATGTGGACATCAGAAGTTTCACTGTGAATTTTTTTTTCTCGCATTTTCAAACTTTAAAATGGGTCAATTTTGACCCGCAGGCGACACGAGGGTTAAAACTGAATTTAGCACCACAAAAATAGAATTTGTTTTGTCAAGATAACAAAATAACAGGAGCACTAGCAATCACAACCACAGTATTAAATCTACCTTTCATAGTACAGCACAGCTAGCAAGATATAACAACAAAATCAGCTGTAATTAACCCAAAACAGGAGGAAAAACATGTACATACAAGCTGTATATAAAACTTACCGTTTTACTGAAATCCTGCCAAATGCACATGTTAGCATTCCACTAGCATGTATTGCTACATGCTTTTTTCATGTCTTTTTGAACAGCTGAAACGTGTTGGTGCAAGATTTCTCAATATTATATTCAATATATGACATCTGCTGCTCTAGTCAGTGAGTTTTGAGTAAGTAACATTTCATAATGTGACACTTGACATAAGAAAAATACTATCTACATGCTAACGCTAACTCATTTCTATTCCAAATTTAACTTGTTAAACTGACAAATAGTCTCTTGCTATAATGAGGACAGCTTTCTTGGTATGAAAAAGTTTTCTGGTTATAATGACTGAGCTTAGCATAGCTTCTGGTAGCTTTTGTTAGCTTTGTTACAGTAACGAGCTATTAGCATGATAAAGAATTTGTTATCATTACAGGGTCCTTTTAATGAGGCGCATTAATGAGTAAAGCTATTACTGATATATGGCTTTAAAATCAGCACATTACATTTACACATTAAAGAGCTCACTTTAACAAGCCGTTTTCTACATGAGACATTTAAGGTTGTCACAGCAGGAAACAGGTGGAACTAATGACATTAACCAAAGGTCAGTTCCATATAAAGTGTGTCAGTAAATACCAGAATGCTACAGCTGTTACAGATGTCAATGCTACTATATACACCTGTGTTTGACAAATCAGAACGCCTGTATAATACCTATCTGCTGTAGACATGGAGAGCGTTGCTGTGTTTCGGACTGACGTGATCTCAAGCGTTCGGGTACACTCAACACTCGATGGTTTTCTCTGAGTCACAAACTCACCGACAGCGTTGAATGTTCCCCAACGCTTGAAAAAAACTCAGGCTGACAGCGAGCTAACGAACAGCATGTCCTCCAGCGCTACAGCAAGTGGACAGCCGTGACAGGACGGACGCAGGAGGATGCTAAACCAGAAGAGACAACAGCTCTGCAGGTGCACACACACACTTCAATGGATGCAGTGGACATCCTGACACCTGTCGATAGACGGTTCTTTCATTATGGGGTGGAGGATAGTTTTATTTGTGAGGTTAATATGACAATTATATGTGTAAAATGTGTAAAATCAAGACCTTGAGGGAATTATTTGCGTTGCAATTTTTGATTTATCTACAAATCATCTCATGGTGGTAAGAGGTTAAACTTACGAATATTATTTGGAGTGTTGCAGATATTTTTTCAAAGGATGATTATAAATGGAAACACTCACAAAAAATGCAAAAATGCTTGCATCATGATACACTTTGTGCAGAATTATTAGGGAAATTGCTTTCATCGGGATGAATTTGCTGAATTCTCTCAGTAAATCAAAAATGTTACTGAGTCTAAAACCTGAATGTTTAACAGAGGAAATGTGAGCTCTGTGTTTCTGAAGGTTAAATGCAACTAAATTACTTCTCAACTCGCCTGTTTATTCTCATTTTTTTAAATTTAAGTGTCTAGTTTTAGCCTTTCAAAGAATGTTTCGTGACCAGTTCAGCCCACCTTCTTCTGAATACCTGCCATGAGCGTGCCATCCTCGGACAGTTTCTTGATCTGTTCTAAATCAAATTACCCTGAAGCAGCAACCTCAGCCTCCAAAATGGTGTTCAGATATCTGTATTGTCTTTCCTCACTGTAAATTTGTCATCTGAGAAGGTCCCACAAGTTCTCAGGTGAGGAAGGGGCTAGGTCATATATTTGGCCAACTTTGAGACCTTTGCAGGTGAACTGAAGAGTGGAGTGCTGAGATGCATGTGAAGATTGTGGCCTTCTTTAATATTGCGGACTAATTTCTGTACCACTGTTTGAGGAAAGTACACTGCCCGGCCAAAAAAACAGTCGCCACCTGGATTTAACTGATCAATAGTTCAGATCCTTCCATTGGATAATTACTGCAGTGATGAAACAACTTCTTTAACTCTAGCTGGTGCAGTGAGGAGCTTCTCATTTCTTCAACAACCATGTTGGAAGACATATCCTGTGGTCATGGAAAGGATGTTAATCTGTCTCAGAAGGGTCAAATTATTGGCCTGCATCAAGCAAAGAAAACAACTAAGGAGATGAAACTACTAAAATCAGGTTAAGAACCGTCCAACGCATCATTAAAACCTGAAGGATAGTGGAGAACCATCAATTTCCAGGAACAAACTCTTAGATGATCGAATTAAACCAACAGTGGAACTCACGGCTGTTTAATAGTGAAAGTAAGAACATTTCCACATGAAGGGAACTCAAAGGATTCGGACTAAACAGCTGTAGCTCTAAGAAAACCACTGATCAGTGAGGATGATCAGAAAAAAAGGCTTCAGTTTGCTGTGGAGCATAAAGATTGGACTCTGGATCAATGGAAGAAGGTCATGTGGTCTGATGAGTCCAGATTTACCCTGTTCCAGAGTGATGGGGGCATCAGGGTAAGAAGAGAGGCAGATGAAGTGATGCCCTCATCATGGCTAGTGTCTACCAGCCTGTGGGGGTTAGGGTTATGATCTGGGGTTGGTCAGGTTCACCAATGTTATGATCCCAAAGAATGAGGTGAGCTGATACCTGAAGATACTGAATGACCAGGTCTTTACATCAGTGGAGGTTTTCTTCATGTTCCTAGATGATGATGCCAGGATTCATGGGGTCACATTGAGAATGAGTGGATCAGGGAGCATGAGATGGATTGTCCTCCACAGAGTCCAAACCTCAGAACCACTGAGAACCTTTGGGATGTTCTGGAGAAGACTGTGATCTTGGTAGAAAATGAATGCATCTCTGGACAGAAATAAATGCTGTGACATGGCAGAAGATTATGGAAATGATGCTACAGTGAATGAGTGTCGTACTCAAAGCTAAAGGCGGTCCAATGAAATGTTAGAGAGTGAAATTTTCTTTTTGGCTGGGCAGTATATATTCCATATATTCCAGTCTTTCTACAACCTGAAAAGATCAAACCATCTCATTGTTTATGATACCAGCTCATACCAGCACCTTTCCTCTGTTTTGTTGTCACCTGGCATAAAGTAAGTCCATCAGTGATCCAGCCATCCATCTGTTCCATCAAGAGTCATTCTCATTTTATCTGTCTTTAAAACCTTCAGTTTTCAGGTGTTTCTTGGCCCAATTTTGACATTTCAACTTGACATCTTGTACTTCTGGACACTCCAGGTATCCTGCAGTTCTCGAATATCGTGGCACTGAAGGATAATGGCTTCCTGGTAGCTTCATTTTTCTCAAGGCTTTTGCAGTTAATTTGTGCTTTTTCTTCTCCAAGCATTTATTTTTGACTCTTCACGGGTCTGTTTAACCCGAGGTAATGCAGCTGCCTCATAATTATGCGCACCTCAAAATAAGCCGAGTTCTTCTTTAGGGCACATCCACCTTCATTACACAAACACACATCACCTGAAAATGATTAAATTCAAGACGCAGTCAGGTTCATATGAACTGCAGTTAGAGAATATGCATAGAAATATTGATGAGGTCAGAATGCTCACTTATTCACTTAATAACGGTGCATGCTGTTTGCCTTTAGTGCATCATGGTGCAATATTTTAGCAATCTCAGTTTTGAATTTACTACCACCGAATAGAATAGGAAATGTAGATCCGTGTCATTGTGGGTGAGTAATCCTGGAAAAATCTCACCCCACTTACTGCAATGACGACTCTGGGTTTCCTCAGAGTCTGATTTTAAATGTGATAGTGTCAGTTTGTGTCACAGCAGCTGACGTCATATCATATATCATTTCATATTGTAGATTTTAGTCCTTCCTCTACTCCTGTGTCATTTTTATCTACCAATACATCACTGGTTTCAAGTCAAAATGACTTACCCACGCTACATTTTCCATGACACCATGACAACTCGAGAGTGTTCACATCGATGCAGCTGAAACACAGCAACAAAGAAATGACAGATAATTGATCAGTGCAGGCAGAAATCGATCAAATACGCATGTAAAGACACTGAGGAGGAAATAATTAAGATGCCTGTATGTGAATAGCAGTGTATGTCATGTAGGAATACTGCAAAAGTGTATTTATTAATTAAATTTATGTGTCTTCTGAAGGTGAAGACCTGGTTTAGACGGTGCAACGCAAAGCTAAATCCAGCCATATTAATTTTTGATGAGACGTGTGTGAATTACAGATCAAAGCTCTGTGGAATAGAGGGCAGCGCGGGATTAAGAAGTAGCAGAGAAGCAAAAAAAGAAAAATAGACGGGGTCATAAGTTGAAAAATATTTACTTCACGGAAGTTAGTCTGAAAATGTGCCGGGGGCTCCGCAGTGATCCGGCTGACAGTCTTTACCTGCCACGGATGAATGCGGATCAAAAGATTAGCGTTGCAGTTTTTTAGGATTTATTTTTTTGTACATCTTCCGCCTCCAAAACTATAGATAGAAACCTGAACACAAAGTCACACCAGCTGTGGAAGAGAGTGCAGCTTGCGTATTTGCATAATGTTTGCTAATGAGGAAGCTACTTGCTAGCTTGTAGACGACAAGTGTCACAGCGACGAGCAAGAAGTGGCAGGAAGGTTCTCCCATAATCTTTTCTCCTCCAGCAATGCAGTGAATTTTAGAGCATGTAGACGCAAAAACACGAGAGAAATACATTTTATTCCTGAGCGGTTCAAGATGAGGCTGCACAGTGGATCAGTGGTTAGCACCGTCGCCTTGCACCTGGAAGATGTCTGGTTTACGTCCCGGCATTCCTGGGATCTTCCTGCATGGAGTCTCCATGTTCTCCTGTACGTGTGAGTTTCCTCCAGGTTCTCCAGCTTCCTCCCACAGTCCAAAAACATGCTGAGGTTAATTGGTGATTCTAAATTGCCTGTAGGTGTGAATGTGAGTGTGATTGTTTGTCTCTATGTGTAGCCCTGTGATAGACTGTTACCTGTCCAGGTGTCCTCCTTCACCCTAAGTCAGCTGGGATAGACTCCAGCCCTCTGAGACCCTAATGAGGATTAAACAGTGTATCGATGATGGATGGATGGAGGGTTCAAGACGCAATTGCATTGAAAATGAACAACAAATTTGCAAGACCAGCAAGAAAAGCTAAAGACTCACATAGTGAAAGCAGGATGTTAAGCTTGAGACACACATGGAAACTAGCTGAAACCTACAAAAACTGGAAAAACCGCAAATTAAAGTGTGTCTTCTAACTTGCACAGCAGACACCTTATGACTGAGTAAATATACTGAATGGCTGGAAGTGTAAATCCCTATTCTCATGTGTTTTTGTACTAAAGCAAACATGGCTGGTAACCAGTGACTTGTAACGTGTTTGGTTGAGATTCTGGATGGTGAAGATGCCAAATCTGCTCTTTCATTATCTTTTCTTAACAAAAATAGAAAATAAATCAACTCTTCTTCTGTGAAACACCCGGATTGGCTGTTTAGACAATAAATTTCTGTTCCAGCTCACATATAAATAAAAGTCTGTTGTTGTTTTTAAAAGTATGATTTTGCAGTCGAGTCCTTGACTGTTTGAAATGATTCTTCATCATAGTTTCAGCAGACACTCGAGTCCTGTGGACTTGATTTTGTAAAACCGAAAGGTAAATTCATACTTGTGTCTGCATGTCCACAAGGATCCACATGATCTAGATTTGTTGTTTGCCCATGAGTCCGTAAGAGTCCATCAGTTTGTAACCACATGAATTATGTGCACTCCAAGCGTGATCACCCATAAGATTTGGCATAATCCACACCTTCGTAACTCATCATTAAAGCACTTGTAATTGATGTAGTTGCGGCTGGACTTTGGAGGTGCTTTCATTTTTCCATCAAGGAACTGCAGAGTTATGTGATGGTCGGCGTAAGTTTGTCTTTCTGTCTGTCTGTCTGTGTGCAAAATTACTCAAAAATGGACAAACGCATTTGGATGAAATTTTCAGGGAAGGTCAGAAATGACACAAGGACCAACTGATTAGATTTTGGCAGTGATGCGGCTTATAGTCTGGATCCACGGATTTGTTAAAGATTTCTGTATAGTGGCATGGTGTCACTGTAACCATGACAACAAGTGGACACTTCGTCAGCTGCCTGCTGATGATCACATGATTGTGATCCTACTACAAATCCACCGCTGAGGACTTATCAGGACTTATCCATCAGAAATGATCCAAGAAACAACTGATTAAATTGTGAGGGTGTTTCTGAGTCCCATCAATTCCCGCCGTCCGCTACATATTTAGGTCACGTGATTCGGTATCCGTACATAACGTACACATGCAGAACACACACCTGTGCTCACAGCAAGGTCATTTAGTTTGTGGGTTCATCTATAATAAATGGACACATTCTATGTAGCCGTGATTTCTGATCATTAATAACTAATTAAAAAATGTTGCATTTCTGACATATGGGGGAATGAGCAGCCTTGGAGGAGGACTGCGCTCTGTTTTTGTAGTATCATTAATCCAAGAACCTAAAAAAAACAGCCTGGTTTCATGATGAGTGCTGCTTAACCAACAGTTTAACCAAAACTTACGTCACCAGTTTAGCCCGTAGTTTAACTATTATGGGGTTGCTTATGTGATGACGGAGGAGGCAGTGGGGTGGAGGGGAGTCAAGGGCGGGGAGAATAAGAAGGGTGGGTGGCTGGTGGTAGTGGGGGGAGCTGGCTGTCTGGGTGAGACGAGTGTTGATCGATTCCAGGCTTGGTATTTTCCAGACAGGCTGAATGGCAAAGGTCAGAGGTCGGCTGCTCTTGTTTCCTATGAAAGAGACGCTGTGTGTGTGTTGGTGTGCATCTGCGTTTCAGCCGCTAATATGCATGCCTGTCCGCTCGACGTCGCGTTACAAGCTTTTTTCCAAGATTCTTTCAAATGTCCAGTCATGCAAAGCCGTGCACGTAAGAGGATCTATCTCTGAAAGAAGGCGAAGCATGTGGGTGGGCATGTGTGCAAAGGTTTATAGTTTAGTTATTTATGCTGTTTTCATTTCAGCGATTTCTTATTAACAATGACCAGGCATGGGGTGTAGTGTTTAAATCTAGATCTGAATGATTCCAAGATTTTCCAGATGCAATTTGCAGGCTGATTTTTCTGTAATTTAATTTTTTTTACCGGTGGTTACTTAATCTGAAGCAACATAATTAGAAGTCTTTATCCTTTTCTTTGAGGGTAGAACATTCTTTATCTTTTCAGGCGTAAACTGTGACCTGCCTTACTGTTCCTGACTGTAAACTTTAACCCTCATGTCATCCTGCGGGTCAAAACTGACCCATTTTAAAGTTTGAAAATGTGCAATCTGCAATCCAGCTGGATTTTGGTTGATTTCTATGTGAATGTTCTTAAAGAAAATATTAGAAGTTTTACTGATATATATGGAATGACTTTAGATACTTTTAGGATTTTTTGGAACATTTTTAGAAAATATTTACTAGAATTTTCTTGCAAAATTTTGGGGATTTTTTAAAAATAAAACTTATAAGGGAAACTTTTAAGGAATTATTGAAATTTTCTTCCTGAAGGTTTTGCAAATTTTCTTAAATTTGGGGATTTTTTTGCTGAATTTTTGGATTTTTTTCAAACAAGGAAATAATATTTTTTGGTGCCCATAAATGAGGACAACAGGAGGGTTAACTGTTATCCCCCACTGGGCATCAGTCGTGGCTATAAAATCAGTTTAAACCTGTCTGCTGCTCTCATACAAATGCAGGCATTTTTTGGTGAAGCTTGAACGCTCTGAGCTCTAACAGCAGCTAATGCGGTGCGTGCAGCCAGGTGGATAGTTGTCTTGCTCAAGGGCACATGGGGGAAAACTAAAAATAATCCCGGCTGATGCTGCTGCTGCTGCTTCAGATCGGACACCTTTGTCCTACAATACCACTCGTCTTTGTATTTATGTGTCACCGTTTGGCTGTTTGTGCAGAACTACTTTACACTGACGTGATGACAACAGTGTCTCCTCATGTGTGGCTTTTTATTTTAATTCTTGGATCATACATGGAAGCCGGAGCACACACATGTATCTTATACTGTAAAAAATGTTTGTACATTTTACGGTCTGGACTGTCAAACCATGACGGTAAAATTCTGTAAAGTGTAAAACAGTTTGATGCAGTTTATTTAACACTGAATGACTGTAAATATTTTTTTTCTCTTGAAAAAATACATTTCCCGAATCCTGTGCAGTTTTTAATGGAAAAAAGCCGTAATATGTAGAGCAATACTGTAATTTTTGTATTTAATTCTCAAAAAGAATTCACTTTTTCACAGTTAAATATACATATTGTTGTACTGATAATGGAAACATGCTGCAATATTGAGAACAAGTAAAATGGAAATTTTTACATTTACTACATGTAAAAAATAATAGTTCGTTACTGGTCAAACTGATGTACTTTTGTGTTAACAATGGACATATGCTTTGATATTTATGACAGCTTTAACCGCAATTGTTGCTAAAAATACATATAATCAATGTTAAATACACTAACTGTTGTGCTGATGATGGAAAAATGCTGTAATATTTAGAGTAAGTTACACAAACTTTATTTTAATTAGCATTTTCATGTAAATTTTCAAAGGTTAAAACTTTTTTACAGTAAATCATGGAATGAAGCAGGTTTTTAACCCTAAAATCAACAATATCAACACATTTCTTTACCGTAACTGTAGAAAAGTTCTGGCGACCACAGCTGCCGTAATTGTACCGTAAAAACAACATTTTTTTTACAGGTGACCAAACATCCTGTTTTCCCAGGACACGTCCTGTTTTTACATACTGTCCTGGTCGTCTATGTTTTTTATTAAGTGATGAAAATGTCCTGGTTTTCATTGTTTTTCACTGAGGAACTAAACTGAACTTAACCCTCCTGCTGTCCTCATTTACAGGCACCAAAAAATATTGTTTCCTTCTCTGAAAAAAATGCAGAAATTCTGCAGAAAAATTCCCCAAATTTCTGAAAATTTGCAAAACCTTCAGGAAGAAAGTTCCAATAATTCCTCAAAAGTTTCCCTTAAATGTTTTATTTTAAAAAAAAAAAAAATCCCCCCAAATTTGGCAAGAAAATTCTTTCAAATATTTTCAAAAAATGAGTAAAAATCTTCCACAAAAAATCCTAAAAATATCTAAAGTGATTCCATATATATCAGTAAAACTTCTAATATTTTCTTTAAGAACATTCACATAAAAATCAACCAAAATCCAGTGAAATTTGCTGGATTTTGGTTGATTTTTTTGTGAATGTTCTTAAGAAATATTCTTAACATTTCTTTTTTCCATCAAAAAAATGTTCAAAGATTTCCCAAAAATGTTGGAAATGTGGACATCAGAAGTTTCACTGTGAAAATATATATTTTCCCCACATTTTCAAACTTTAAAACGGATCAATTTGACCTGCAGGATGACACGAGGGTTAAACTAACAAATATTTTTTGTTAGTTTTTTGTAAGTTTATGAGAGCTATTTTTGTCAAAGTTAAATTGCTAATAACCTCTGAGAATTTGTCTCTTCAGTATTTGGTAATATAATTATTTTCCACCCACATCGAGGAGGCATACTTTAAACGTATTGAAATTTGAAGGCATCTTTGACTAAACTTGGAGCATCTTTTGAGTATCTCATTGTCCTGTTTTTTTCTGTAATCAGAGTCTGGTCACCCTAACACATCCAGGCAGGTAGAAATGCATCTCAGGTAACAGCAGCAGCCAAAATAAACATTTCACACCACTGACACACACACCTAGGAGGCAGGAATACCACACAGGCATGCACAACAAAACACACACACAGAGTCGCACAATGGCAGGCCGAGTTTACACCACACAAGGTTGCATCTCCTGCACAGACACCACTTCCTGTGCGGTGTGTGTGTGTGTGTGTGTGTGTGTGTGTGTGCGTGCGTGTGTGTGCACGCATGGCTGCATGCGAGCATGTCTGAATGGGAAGACAGATTGTGGCGAGGTGAAGAAAAAGAGGCGGAGGGGGAGGGCGAAGGGAGACAGACACATCGGGAGGGTGGGAGGGTGGAGGAGTGGGTGAGTGAGTGGCGGTCCTCCTCCTCCTCCTCCTCCTCCTCCTCCTCCTCCTCCGATCACTCTCCCCCTCCCCCACCTGGGACTTGAACCCGTGACCCCCCGGTGAATGAGTTCAAGGGAGGCACCGCCATTACTGAGGAAACCGCTGGTCGGCTGGGCTGAGTGTGTGTGAGTGAGAGTGTGTCTGGAGGTGACCTGAGTCGGGTTCACTGGTGTGTTTGTGTGTAGAAGTGTGTTTACGTCGGAGCTTTAGGGCTGATTTTCACAATGGGAGTCCTGAACAAGAGGTTTGCTCAGAGTTATCTGCCTGTGGGAGTGTATGGCAGAGTGAGAGAGTGAGAGAGTGAGTGAGTGTGTGACCTCTGCTGAGTTCACTAGTGTGTGGACTTTTGTGAGTGTGTGTGTGTATTTTTGGACAGGATTCCTGCATTCTATAAAAAGTTTATTTTTGCAAAGGGAGCTCTGAATGCAAGGTTTCAGGCAGTCATTAGAAATCTGTGTGTGTGTTTAAACTGCTTTTGTTAGGAATGACCACAGGTGACTTTTTTGTGTGTATTTTTGTGACTTTTTTGCATTTATTATTATTTATTCATGTTATTTCTATAAAAACTTGACTTTTTTACAATGAGAGTACTGAATTAGAGGGATGCTTTGCTGATCAATAGTATTATTAACCCTCCTGTTGTCCTCATTTACAGGCACCAAAAAATATTGTTTCCTTGTCTGAAAAAAATGCAAAAAATCTGCAAAAAAATTCCCCAAATTTCTGAAAATTTGCAAAACCTTCAGGAAGAAAATTCCAATAATTCCTTAAAAGTTTCCCTTAAAGGTTTTATTTAAAAAATCCCCCAAATTTGGCAAGAAAATTCTTGTAAATATTTTCAAAAAAATGTGTAAAAATCTTCCAAAAAAATCCTAAAAATATCTAAACTGATTACATATATATCAGTAAAACTTCTAATATTTTCTTTAAGAACATCCACATAAAAATCAACCAAAATCCAGCTGGATCGCAGAAATTTGCTGGATTTTGGTTGATTTTTTTGTGAATGTTCTGAAGAAACATTTTTAACATTTCTTTTTTTCCACCAAAAAATGGTCAAAGATTTCCCAAAAATGTTGAAAATGTGGACATCAGAAGTTTAACTGTGAAAATATATATTGTTTTTCCACATTTTCAAACTTTAAAAGGGGTCAATTTTGACCCGCAGGACGACACGAGGGTTAAACTAACAAATATTTAAATATTTATTATGTTTAAAATGCTCTTGTTAAGAACGACCAGAGATGACTTTTATACGCAAAATGAATCAGTTTCTATGAAAACTTCCCTTTTTTACAATGAGAGTTCTGAATTAGAATACTATTATTAATAGATATTAATGTGTGCGTGTGTGCGTGCATGTGTGTGTATGAAGTCAGACATAATGGTGTTTGCCCCCCACCACCCCACCCATCCCTCCCTAACCCCCCACCCGTTTGCTGCTGGGTGTGTGACCGTGTCTGCATCTCGATACCTGGCCCAGACTGGATCAATACTTTAATCTAATTGTCATTCACTTCCACTGGGACACACACACACACACACACACACACACACACACACACACACATGCAACACACAGAGCACATCAAGCATGCATGTCTACACGAGCATCCACATGCATGCACACACACTCCTACAAAGCACTTGTAAAAAACACGCATCGGATCACAGGAGAAAGCATGAATGAAATCCCCATTGTGTAAAAGCGTCTGTGATCGCGTGCAGCCCCGCCGTCCTTTACTACATCCACTCTCACGCTCAACTCCGCTGTCTTCCCCTGCCTCTCTGGGCGTTCCTCCTCGGCGTTGCATCATGCATGCTGCACATCAGTGTCGGCAAACATCCGCTGACACACTGTCACATCGCATTCATGTCAGCCTCTCCCTCAGAGTGACAATGGAAAGTAGATGTCAGGAACCCGGCCGCATGTACAACAATCAGCCTGGAAAAAACGCCACAATCGAAGGTGCAAACTTACCTTCTTCATAATCTTCTGCAGAAGCGTCCCTTCTTTCTCTGCATTCCTCTGTCTCTACACCTCCTTGTTCACCCCTCCCAGTCAGCCTCCACTCTCTGATTCTTCCTCCTCCGTACTCTTCTTTCACTCGCCACCTCTTCGTCAAATCCCCCTACTCTTCTCCCCACTTCCTCCCTCCTCCTCCTCCCTCCTCCTCCCTTTTCCTGTTCCTCTTCAACCCTGTGTGTCGTTTAGCACACTCTTTCCCTTTCTTTCCTCCTCTCCGGTGTCTTCTTGCTTTAAACTGCAGACTGTCTGGTTCTGGAGAGGCGAGGGAGACTGAGCAGCGATGGAAGTGCAACCCAGGACACACACAGCCTCTGTCAGTTTGAATGAATATTGTGCACACTCGGCTTGTCTCTCCTCCCCCCTCTCTTTCTCGCTCCCTCCTTCCCTCTCTCCGTCTACCAGACACCCCTCCCCCACTCCTCTCCTGCTTTGCCCTCCTTTGCTATCTCCTCCTCCCTCCCTCCCTCCCTCCTCGCTGCTGCTGCTGCTGCCTTCAGACACGTTCACACTCCAAGACTGACTGACATTATGGAGCTGCACTTACTGAACCTCCGGGACCCAGACGGTTAACCCTTCTGATGCAGCTGCAGATCCCGTCTCTTTATGTTTCTGATCATCTTCCCGGTGCGTTGGGTTCTCCAGGCGCTACTTTCACATAGAGCCATGCACGGCATCGTTAAATAACCGCCGAAGTTCACAATCTGCAGGGAAATTTTAGCAGCTTCACAAAAAAAGAACACTTGGGAGTTAGTTTTCATCTGTGAAATCTGATATTTCACTATTAAAATGCCCCAAAATCAGCCTGGAGCAAATTTATCACACATGTAATATGTTGCTCTACATGTGAAACTATGTGATGTCTCACGATGGATAAGTTAAATATCAATAAAAGTCTGTGCATACCTAATGGAGTCATTTGTATTTTTACAAATAAACTTATTTCCTGTTTTCGTCTTTTATGCTGTTTAGCCATGAGACATTACATCATCATCGTACAGGAGGTCCTCGGTTTAAGACGTCCTCGACTTGTGGCGTTTCGTCATTACGTCGGAACTGGTTCTAGTTGGCAAGCAGAGCAGATGAATACTGTAACTCTCTTCATGACCACAGACACATGTAGCTCTTTGAAACGGGCATTTATTCTTCACAATCTTTGGAGTGACTTCATCTTTAAACACACGCCAAGTTCACGCCAAGATCACGCCAGGCTAATGCCAGGTTCACGCCGTGTGAACTACAATGAACAGTAGGAGTGTTTAAAGAACAGAATTTACAATAACGAGAACTGTTCAGACGTGAAAGAAGACATATACACATCTAACTGGTACCTCGTTGCACTGCCTGTCAGGAAAGAGTTTCCTTCTTAAAGTCCTGTGAAGTCCATGAAAGTCTCTCAAATACGTCTAAGCTGGCTCGTCTATGCTGTCCGTCACTCAAATCTATAGCGGATCAAAACATGCAACCTTAGTTCCTACGTGGAAACTTCACCCTTTTTACTGTTTTCAAATTATTGTACAATTCCATACATGATTTATTAACTTATTTAACTCATTAAATTATAACCACATCAAATTATTTATTATATGAACATAGACCTTAAATAACAACATTTACAAATACTGTATGTACAGTCATCACGTGGTGCCATAAGACGGCTTTGTTTACATTTTCACTGGTATTTTCCTACAGAGTTGTGTTTCAGTGTGAGCTGATGACTGTTTTTGCTACTGTAGTTGCAGAAATATGTAAACTGATCGATACGTGATGCACGTAACGGCTTGGTTTACATTTTCACCGGAGTTCTGACTTACGGTGAAAATCGACTTAAGTCAAGGACCTCCTGTATGCTGTCATTCAGACATAGTTCACTTTAATGTTCCTCAGCTCTTCATTCATACACACCCACCACAGTGACAGATCAACAGTACAAGCATGATATTTGCCACATGAGAAACTGGACAGAACTTCAAGCATCAAGTTGTCCCATCTGATAACCTATCCGTTAATGCCACGTCCTGCCATTCAGACTCATGCTGCGTTCACGGCGATACATACATTTTCACAGGTCCAACCAAGAGAGATTTCCATTCAGACTTTCACTGAAAAGATAAGATAATCCCTTATTTCTCCCCACGCCAGGGAAATTCACAAGTGAAAAGTGACTGAAATGAACATTTACTCATGAAGCTGATACATTCAGATTAATGGCAGTGAACGTGTGTCTGAAGGGGGCAACAGATTTAGATTTTACTTGTAAAAATTTGTTATTCGGTATCCGTACATAACGTACACATGCAGAACACACACCTGTGCTGAAAGAAAGGTCATTTTTTATTAAAGATCTCATCCGTCAGAAATGATATCAAGACTGAGCAGCCTTGGTGGAGTATTGCGCTCGCTGCTTTTCTTGTTTCATACGTGATGCCACAAGTGAGACTGATTCTATTCAGGCAATGCAGCTTATTTCTGAATTTATGTATCTGATCGTCACACAACCTCATATTACATGACTTTCTAACGAGTTATTTGAAATGTTTAACACAAGAAGGCAGGACTTTTACTGCAAATGAACATCTGCTGCATTTGCTTTAATACATTTTTTCTGACTGGACCTTGTTGAATTTTAGTTGAATTTTAGTTGCTTTAGAGAAATAAGTCATGTGATGAACATGAATTAATCTCATGTCAAGTTCAAATTTGTATGCTGATAGGTGCATCTATTGTGTGAAATAATAATGAAGGTAAATCAAATATAAAAATGAGTAATTAACTTGTACAATATTTGTAAAGGGTGTGAGGAAAAGTGTGAACTTATCCAAAAAAAAAGAAAAAGAAAATACAAAAGCATGCGCTGGTCTCTGGACACTAATCAGAAATGGCAGCGCTGTGCGTCATCTTCTGATATTTCTTTGAACATCCTTACACAGATCCAACTATTTCACATGGTGTGCTCGTCTCGTTCCACATCAGCTGGAGGCTACAGCTGTTGTGCTCCGTAATCTGTGGAGTTTTCCTTCAGTTTGTGTGGTTTGACTCCATCAGTAGCACCGTTATATTTTCATTTACACCGTTCCTTCACCCTCCTCCATCTTCTACAACTTATCCCCCACTCTCTCCATCATCCTCCCTCCTTCCTTAGTTACATATTGATTAGGCAGCTCAGTGCATGTGTGTGCGTGTGTGTGTGTGTGTGTCATTGTGTGTGTATACGAGCCTGATCCTGCTGTGGTCAATGAGGTCAACATGGTGGCCAGACAGTCATCCCCACCCCCTTCTTTTTTTGTTGTTTTTCTTCCCCCCCTTCCTTCTCCATCACCTCCTGCTCTGCCTTCTCAGGGTTAATGAATGTAGACGAGGCAGAGGAAGCTTTGAACTACACCATCTTTCTCAAGTCTCACTTCACAACAACTCACATCGAAAGAGATCGAGCCATTTTAGAGCTGAACACTTTTGTTGGTGAACCTCCCAAATCCCCAGATTTCCTCGCAGGAAAGTCAGCTTTCTCAAGAGTTGAGTTTCCAACCAATTAGGTGAAGGGAGATTCTGCAGATCAGCCATAAAAAGTCAAAAACAGGCCTTTCCTAAGTGTGGAATGCTGCAGATTCTTCTTTGAACGCTGTCAGGTGATGTGTCGTGTCTTTGCACTGAAAGGAAAAAAATGCAGTTTTTTTTCCAAACACCACCTGACAGTGACCACCCTCACTGACCCCTTCGGCCGACAGACTCGACGTCTGCGTGGAGGAGGGGGCAGGATGGATGGGAGCGCAGGGGTCGATGGAGGCCATAAGGCAAAGATGGAGGAAGATGCAAACAGAGGAAGCTTGAAAGGATGCAACACGAGGAGAGGGGCGACGGGGACGAAGCAGGAACAATGCAGCCTCAGCTTTTTCTACGCTTTCACTGGTGTGTTGAAATGTCGCTGCTCAAGATTTTAATCAAACAAAACAGTCATCACTGGAGAAGAATGTTTATATTTCTGTATAAAAGTCTGATGAGATGTTATATAGTAACAGATAGAAAGATCTCGGTCCATTGTTTGGTTGATCCACACTAAAAATATGTGAACAGCTATTGGATGGAGTGCCTTGGAATTTTCTACACATCAGTGGATAAAATTCTTACAAAACTTTTAGGATGAATCAATCACATCTTTTAATTATTTAACCAGAACCAAAGTGGTTGTGCCCCACGCTGCCCTACATTATGTTTAAAGATGGTAAACCTCAGCATGTCAGTACTGCTGATGCCAGTTATTTATTCCTACGTGTGCTGGTCCATGTGACGTAAATGTTATTAACTCATGCCTTCTCCTGTTGGAACTGTGACACAACATGTACAAACCGAGTCAGTTTGATGTTCCATGTTCTGTTTGTGTGTCACAGTGTTTGTATTGTACTCCACATCCTTGGCCTTGTTCTTGTTCAGCACTTGCACACATTGTTTCCTCTGTTTGACTTGTTCACGTGGGCCTGTTGAACACCTGCGTATACATTCCCCCAATTGTAGCGTGTTTGGATGTGGTTTTGGGTTTAGGGCTGCAGCTGTTGGCAGATAGGGAACATGGAAGCCATGAATCGATCTTCATTGTGAGCATGTTAGCTCAGTGACGGTAGAATTATACTCAAAGCACTCAAATACATCCTCACTAGATGTGTTTCCATCCACATGTATGTGTGTACAGATATTCATTTAACCCTCATGTCGTCTTGACCCGTTTTAACGTTTGAAAATGTGGAAATAAAATATATATTTTCACAGTGAAACTTCTGATGTCCACATTGTCAACATTTTTGGGAAATCTTTGAACATTTTTTTGTTTGAAAAAAGAAATGTTAAAAATGTTTCTTAAGAACATTCAAAATCCAGCGAATTTCGCTGGATTTTGGCAGATTTTTATGTGAATGTTCTTAAAGAAAATATTAGAAGTTTTACTGATATATATGGAATCACTTTAGATATTTTAAGGATTTTTTTGGAAGATTTTTACTCGTTTTTTGAAAATATTTACAAGAATTTTCTTGCCAAATTTGGGGGATTTTTAAAAAAAAAAAAAAAAACTTTTAAGAGAAACTTTTAAGGAATTATTGGAATTTTCTTCCTGAAGGTTTTGCAAATTTTCAGAAATCTGGGGAATGTTTTTGCAAAATTTTTGGATTTTTTTCAGACAAGGAAACAATGTGTTTTGGTGCCTGTAAATGAGGACAACAGGAGGGTTAAAATGGCTTAACATGTCATGCAGTGTTTCAGCTACGTATGCTGGTTTACTGTTCAGTACAGGAATCATCGTCTCTTGTAGAACTGTGTAATCAATGCGTACAAGAAACCTGCTCAAAATTGAAAATATAGATTGATCTGAGGCAGCAAAATTGGAAAAATGACGAGTTTACACTAATGAACAGTCTTCCTATTCATCTCAGTGTGAGCGATGACACTTCATTCAATACACTTCAGCCGACTGGAGGAAGAGACGCTCAGCAATCAGAGCAAACAGGATGAACATGATGTCCAATCTTTGATTTAGATACTGACTGAGAATCAAACTGGAAACATGGGGAGAGAAAAGGGAATATGATATGCAACAAAGGTCACCTAACAGAATGAAAACAGGTTGCTGTAGTCTGACAGTATAAATCTCAATGATTATTTTATTTATAATGAATTGTTTGGTCTCTCAAATGTAACAAAAAACTGCACATCCCAATGTCCTAAAGCCCCAGATGTAATCACAGGGCAGATCATGTGTGATAATACAGCAAACCACATAATAAATAACACCAGCAACAACCGTAAAACCACTGATATGTGACGTTATTAGCATTGATCATCTCGTTGCTGTGTTCTGCTGGGAAACCTTGGGTAGATGGGATACTAGAACATGTACCTCCCACCTAGACATTGTTGGAGACCAAGCTCAACCTGCCATGGCAACAACACTCCCAGCAGCACAATATGCCATGAAGCACCTCAAAAACTCATGAACGACTCCAAAGAGTTGAAGTGATCAAGATCCCAATGTGATCAAATATCTTTAGGACCCGTAAGAACAACTCTGGTCGATGGAGTCTTCAACCTGTGGTCTGAAGGATCCACGACCAACAGTCAGGCACATCAGGACACTCTGACGGGGGCCTACATGATATTAGTCAGGTGGTTTTAATGTTGTTTTAATGTTAGTCGGCGTACATACACTACCAGTCTTTAGTTTGGACACACCTTCTCATTCAATGGTTTTTCCTTTATTTTCATGACTATTTACATTGTAGATTCTCACTGAAGGCATCAAAACTATGAATAAACACATATGGAATTATGTAGTAAACAAAAATTTTAACCTTCTCGGTCATATAGTCCTTCCTCAGCCTGGAGGTGTGTTTGGGGTCATTGTCCTGTTGAAAATAAATGATGGTCCAACTAAACCAAACCGGATGGGATGTCATGTCACTGCTGGATGCTGTGGTAGCCATGCTGGTTCAGAGTTCCTTCAGTTTGGAATAAATCCCCAACAGTGTCACCAGCAAAGCACCCCCACACCACCACACCTCCTCCTCCATGCTTCACGGTGGGAACCATGCATGTAGAGACCATCCCTTCACCTTTGGGTGGTCAACCAAAGATCTCAGATTTGGACTCATCAGACCAAAACCCAGACCTCCACTGGTCTAATGTCCATTCCTGGTGCTTCTGGGTCCAAACTAATCTCTTCTACTTGTTGCTTTTCCTTAGTAGTGGTTTCTGAGCAGCTATTGGACCATAAAGGCCTGATTGGTAAGTCTGCACTGAACAGTTGATGTGTCTGCTACTAGAACTCTGTGTGGCATTTATCTGGGTTCTAATCTGAGGTGAGGATATCTTGCGATTTCTGAGGCTGGTGACTCAGACTAACTTCTCCTCAGCAACAGAGGAGACTCTTGGTTTTTCGTTCCTGGGGCGGTCCTCGTGTGAGCCAGTTTGGTCGTAGTGCTGGATGGTTTTTGAGACTGCACTTGGAGATACACTCAAAATCCTTGTAGGTTCCTGGGTAGTTCCTAGATGGTTCCTGGTAGGTTCCTGGGTAGTTCCTAGATGGTTCCTTGAGGATTCATTCAAAGTTTTTGCAGTTTTCTGGACAGACTGACCTTCAGTTCTTAAAGTATAGATGGACTGTCGTTTCTCTTAGCTGATTGGTTCTTGCCATAATATGGATTCTAACAGCTGTCAAATAGGGCTGTCAGCTGTGTTCCAACCAGACTTCTGCACAACACAACTGATGGTTCCAACCCCATTAAGAAGGCAAGAAATTCCACAAATGAACCTTGACAAGGAACACCTGTGAAGCTCACTGAGAGAAGGCCGAGTGAGCAAATCCATTATCAAAGCAAAGAATCTAAAATCTAGAACATGTTTGGACTTACTTCACACTTTTTTGTTTAATACAGAATTCCATATGTGTTTATTCATAGCTTTGATGCCTTCAGTGAGAATCTACAATTGAAACAGTCATGAGACTAAAGAAAAAACATTAAATGAGAAGGTGTGTCCAAATTTTTGTCTAGTAGTGGATATCATATATGGTTTTCATTATTTAGTTTATTGATCCTACAAGGGAAATGGTCTTTTCTCATGTTGTAGCTGATGCTGAAAAATCAACCTGTTTGGGTTTTTGTCATTTATCTTATTAACTATAATTGGATATGTTGACTGTTGTTAACATTTGACTTTCCCAGTTGCAAAACTTGGGTACTGGCATAATTGGAATTAACCAGTCAATAACTGCCAAGAAAAACAGTTTTATCTGTATGATAAAAGAAGCTATAGCTAAGAGACAGTTAGCTATAGTTAGCTTGGTTAGCAGGATGAATGGAAACGGTAGTATGGTTCCACAGCGTATAACTGTCTGAATGTAAGGAATCTGAAGCTCACTAGTGAACATGTCTTGTTTTATTAAACCTCCACACAAGAAGCATTAGACATCAAATTTTATCCCTGTTGGGCAGAGACAAGCTAGCTATGTCAACATTTGTAGTTGTTATGCTAAGCTAAGTGCCTCCTGACCATATTTACTATACAGGCATGAGGATGTTATCCAGTTACTCTCAGCAAAAAAAAGCAAACACACAATTTCCTTAAATGTCAAACCATTCCGAATAGTTCTCTTCATTAATCCTGCATGGCAGCTGTGATATATTTTCCCCCAGTGTTGATAATCTGTTTTGTGTGCATGTTGTCAGCCTTTTAAAAATCAAACTGGACTCCCAGCATTTTGTATAAGAGACTGTGCAGCTCCATTATATAACTGTTCTCCTCTCTGCGTGATATTGTCTCTACGTCGCTGTTTCGCTGTATATATTCCTTGTTCCACATTAGTGCATTATGGAGCGTGAAATCCTGGTTAAATGCTACAGTGAACGCTGATGGGGCTGGGCTCATCCTATTATTGTTAATATTTAGCAGTAGAGCGTCCTCTGGTGGTAGAATCCATCCAGTAACACCACTAGTCTAGTGAACAGAAACCCAGCAGCAGATGATCAGTTTAACTCTTAAACCACAGCTTGGCCTCTGACCTGCGGCTTCCTCCACATGACATCTGGTAGCTGCTGACATGAAGTCGCTTTAGGTGACCTCTGACCTCGTCAAGGTGTAATCTGCTTCACCTGGTGGTTATCAGTGAGGAGGGTCATGAGGAGCTGAGTGACGTACTGTACCTACTATCACCATGAATCCTCTCACATGAAGACAGAAGTGCTGCATCACACACACTTTAACACTAACCACAGATATATACCAGAAAGCCCAGGCTATTTATGATCTTTACCCACTGGTCTCACTTCATAAATGCTTGAGGGTCATTCCATTTCTAAATTGCTATAAATATTTTTGACATAATCTTTAGATATGTAGAATGGGTATCTGTAAAGTTTTATATTGATACATCACTTTCCAAATAAACTCACTTAAATCATTTTATATCATTGTGCCTTGAAATGTGTAAATATTGTATACTGACTTTTAATACAATCAGTATTTCTATAGATTTTACAATTAGAAGTGTTTTGTTGAGAGTATTGTACAGCAAGTTGTTGTATGTAAACTGCTGAATACTTGAGGATTATCGGGATTAATAAAGTATCTATCTATCTATCTATAGTCTATCTATCTAAATATTTATTTTCTAAAACTGCCCATTGATGCACTTGTTTTATTGAATTTTAACGCTGTGCTGACATGACAACGTCATATCAGGAACTTTTAAACTCTTAAATCAAGGCTCATTTTTGTGACCAAGTCTTTTAAAATAAAAGTTTTTCTAAATGTTTTGTATTATTGTGACTTACAGCTGCATATGGTTCAGAAAATATCCCTTCTACATGATCAATTTTTGCTGTTACTGCGCTCAAAGATGGGACTTTAAATGATGGCGTCAAAGTTTTTTTCACATTTCAGCTCACATAATCAGAGACTATCTGATCTAACTGTTCAATATTGGATATTTTTAATCAATAGCATTATGAGATGTAAGTTTTTTTAAAAATCAAGCCTTTTCTTTAACCCCTTGATGCCTGAATTTATTTACAAGTATATTACAAAAAATATTTGTGTTTTTGCTTTCCTGCTAATGCTAAACGAAGTGGAGATTGTTGATTTATCTATTACACATTGAACAGATTAATAATAATAATGAAAATAACAGATATATAATAATTTCGGTCCTACCAGAAACCAGTGCTTGCAAAAGGTTCCTCGGTATGTATTGAATATGTACAAACCGGCATTGGGGGAATGGATACACTGTCTCTGCAAATTCACGACGATCAGCATCAAGACGTTAATAGTTACTGAAGTATTGTTGCTCAGACAAAAACTCACATTTCAATGTGGAAAAAGGATGCAGAAAGAGAGTCGACATGCAATTAAAAAAAAACAAAAAACTTTTGTCTCGGAAAGTATTTGATATTTTTAAACTACCAGAAAAGGAAATGTGGGGAAAAGTGCATCAGAAATTGAAAATCTAACTTAGATTTGGATCTTAAAACCCCTCAAAGGATTTCTTAACACAGATGCTTTTTTTTAATTTTTATTTTGCCAGTTTGATGAATCCAGCTCTGCATGAAATGAGACAGAGTCCTGGTTCATACAGTCTTACATACAGCATGTTTTTGTCCTGATGTGTGAAATCCACTCAGTTCAAGCTTGAGTCTGCTCCTCCACCACTGCTTGTACTGGTCTCACTTCACTCTCCATCTCGTCCTCCACATTTGTTTCTTTCTCCTCGTCCTCCACTGTCAGCGGTAACCAGGACTCTCTGTGTAACCTTTCATTCCTTTCCACCTCCTGAACGCTGGGTGCTGACGTTACCTGCATGTACAGCGGCAGGCGCTTGAATTCCGCCTCGTTTACATCGTAGTCCTTCATCTTTGAGTCCAGGATCCACCAGCGCCCGGCGAACCCGACGTCCAGCACCCTGTGAGGGAGCTCCCTCCAGGGCACCGACAGGTTGGAGCACTGGGCCTCGTACAGCGTGGCGTCGGGGTCGTAGTCGGCGCGGTACATCAAGGAGAGGAGGCCCAGGCTGGCGTGACGGAGCCGACCCTCGTTACGAAGCTTCACCAGGCTCTGTACGTGGCCGTCGGAGGTTCCGCTGCGTATCCACGGCGACAGCAGCCCCAGCTGGTTGGAGCGCTCCAGCAGGTCGGCCTCGAAGGACGTTCGGTCGGGTTTAGTGTAGAAACAGGCGTAGGCGCCGCCCAGCAGAGTCCCGTACACCGAGGCTTTGAGCGGACGCTCCCAGGCACCGACTACCATCTCCCTGCACGCCTCCTTATAGTCAGAGAACAAGCTGCGACACCAAACACCTCAACACAGGAGAGAAGAAGAAGAAGCTGGACTTAACATCTGTCAGACGCCACCCATCAGCTGGAACTTTGCAGAATTAACAATACAACATTCAAACACACACACAGGTGCATTTCATTAATGTTTGTGCCTTCATCAGAGGTGGAAATAACAAGGATTTCTACACAACTTCCTTATCTGCACTTTAAATGTTGCAGTAATTTTAACTATATGACTTCTGATGTAACAGTAGCAATAATCCAGCTGTTTTACTGTCGTATAATTTATATATGATGAATATTTAACTGTTTATCTTCCATGTGAACTAATACTGGAGAGAATTTCACACAATTAAAACTGATTTTTAACAAAATTATTTACATACACTACCAGTTAAAAGTTTGGACACACCTTCTCTTTCAATGCTTTTTAATTATTTGTATTATTTTCTACCTTGTAGAGTAATACTGAAGATTAACACTTTCTTGTTTACAACATAATTTCAGATGTATTCTTTTATAGTTTTGATGTCTTCAGTATTACTCTACAATGTAGAAAAGACTGAAATAAAAACCAGCGAATGAGAAGGTGTGTCCAAACTTTTGACTGTGTAGTGTACGTACACAGTTTGTAGTTGTTATTCAGGTTCAGTTTGCAGCGACAGTGAGTCTTTACTCTGAGTTTAATGAATATTTGCAGCATCACAGAGCAGCAGAATGAATATAAAAGTGTTATACGCAACAGAACACAGCTGTATTTTAATTATTTACATAGAAGTTATCCCTGAAACGAAGGTAGAATTAGTTTAGATCTAACCGCTTTCCTAAACTTCAGACAGGTGAGCTTTCATACAGTGAGTCTATCAACTACATTAAATCATTTGCTTCTGCTAAATCCTGAGCTGAATATTATTATACTGTAAAAGAATGATTTGTTACATAAAGCCTAAAATATTTTCTGTCACGATATTTGCAGCAGTGACATTATTGTGTGTATGGATGTATTCCAGAACAGTACCTCTCTAGTCATTAACGACCAGAAATGGCAACGAAAACACATTTTACTGAACCATGAGTTGCTGCAGTTCAATTCTCATCACACATGGACATAATTTATAATAGTAAAGAAAAAAAGATGGGTGAACCAATATGTGAGTAAAGCACGTTTTGTGAGGTTATACTTCATAAATAATATTACCAGTGAACTAGGCAGCAGGATTAACTCATGTTTATCCTAACTTACACGTTCAAGCCTTAGCTAGCTCCGGTGTCCCTGTAGCTTCTCGCTAACCAGCTAACTGCTCAGTTTCTCACCGGCTTTGCTGTTCTTCAGCTTCTCCCAGCGGCTCCTGCTGACCGGAGCAGCCGCTGCTTCAGCCGCAGCACAGAGATTTCTCCTCACGACTCGAAACGAAGCCATTCCAGCTGCTGTTATTCACCGAAGACGGTCACCTTCAGGCAGAACTCACATCCTAGTGATCCAGCAGGGCGCTCACATGGAGCCAAAATGGCGTCCGAGGGTGACTCGGGTTTTACTCTTCCGATAGGGAAACTCGCTCGCGATTGCAAAGGTTCCGCTTGAATTACCAAAAACTGTATTTCCACAAGAGGGTATTTCTAACTAGGCAGGTTAAAAAGAAGAATAAATTTCACGTAGCAATTATCATTTTTGCACTACTGTGTTTATATATTCCTTTCTAGCTTGTAAATATCTGTATATATTGTGTTATATTTATTTTTATTACCATTATTTTTTTCCTGTTCTTCTTTCTGTAGTTTCTTTATTTTTACTATTATCTTTCCATAATTCTAGGGTGACACCAACAGCCGAAACCAAATTCCTTGTATGTCGTGTACGTACTTGGCCATTAAAGCGGATTCTGAACAATAATAATAATATGAATGTAATGTAAATATAATAATCAGATATTAGATATTTCCAGTTGTTATATTTATTGGTTAGAGGTTAAACAAGCAAAAAAAAAAAATAATAATAATAATAGATGTTGCCATAGACTGTATTTCCAAAAGTGGGTATTCCGAATTAGTCAAGTTAAAAAAGAAGAATGTATTTCATGTTCAGTTAGTAAATCATTTTAAACCCAGATATTGATGTGAATCACTAAATATGACTGTAATTGTCAATGTACATTTTTCTCGATTTTCACAGGTGTAAAGAAAATTATAGAATTAAAAAAATCTGTGACAAAATCTCATTTATTTGAATTTTTATAGGAATATATGTTTGGAGATATCGTGAAATTGCGTCTCAGCTGAACTTAGTTTGAACCGTAGCTATTTTCTAAAAGAAAATTGAAGTTATTTTTTGTAATGATTTCAAATAACCAGTTTTATTTTTATAAAGTCTGTTCCAAACTGCTTGTACATTTATTAAGCTTGTATGCACTTTTATTCGCTCATTATTAATTCAATTCTTCTTGTTATTTTTTATTCCATCTACATTTTTTCTACTTCTAGTGTTTTACGACGCATATTTGTTGGTTCGATTAAGCTTTTAAATAAAGTTATCTTTAAAGGGGCACGATCACGTGACTGCTTTGTTTACGCGGTGACGTGTCCCGGAACTACTGTGTGGATCGGTAACGTTAGCTGCTGAAGACAGGCTGCGTGTTTCTGTCATTTCCAGCTTATTAAACCCATACAGACAGTTATTGTGTCATATTTACTGTAGATTCCTTCACATCTTCAGACTAATGCAACACAACATCGCTGATTGTTCCTAGCTGCTGTTAGCTGCCGTCATCTTGCTGAGGACAGGTTGGTTCTTTAGCTTATGTCTCTGGTTCCAGGTTGTTATTATGACCTGCTCATTTAATGTTATATTTGACTGTTTACTTCACAGGATTTCCTGCTGGGTATCACATGTTAAACATATCAGCTAACTGATTATCTCGTGTCCTTCCAGCAGGGAGCTTTAATCATATGAACGTTTTTAATCGATGTTCATTCTCTGTTAGGTCTCACATGAGGTTGCTCTCTGTCCACTGAAGGGATGGCCAGTCCAAATGATCTACAATTCCAAGGTAAGGATCACAGAATTCAAAATTAGGTGCACGCTGGTGTTCCAGGTGAAAGCTTTGTGGACTTTAACAGGCAGGATTTTAAAGCTGAAATCTAGTTGTTGTGGCTGAATAAACCAGAAAGTTCTACTTCCTGTAGTCTAATCTGTTTTTTTTTCTCATGTGGCTGTAAAAGACAAAAAAAAAATGCCTAAACTGTAGTGAATAATTCGAAGACAGAGAAATAAGAATCTCTGAATTTTAGGAGCTTCAGTAAAAATCTGCTGGACTTGATTCTTGATTTTTACTGAAGCTCCTACCATGACCTGGATGACTGAGAATCTTCACAGACATGAATCTGAGTCATTAAGACAAAACTATGAACAGATGTGACAAATTAAAGAAAGAACAAACATAAAGCATCCTAGTAAAGTGTTGTGCCGCCACGTACCACCAGAAGAACTAGATAGATAGAACTTTAGTACAGCTTGGCATTGATCCTCTAAGTCTGTGGAACTTTACCACAAGGATAAACATCATTCTTAGAAAAGATACTCTCTCATTTGGTGTTTTGATGGAATAGAATAGAATAGAATGGAATGGCAGTGGGGAGTTCTGACACGTAAGTCCAAATCCTCCCCAACATGTTCAGTTAGGTTGATGACTGTTAACGCCATAGCACCTGATCTACATTATTCTGGTCCTCATCAGACCATTCAGTGACCCCCTGTGTCATCCTAGAAGAGAGCACTTACATCAGGATAGAAATAAAGAACAAAGATGATCATCTTTGTGGTGAACTTTCTCTCTGAGGGGACAATTTGGCACCAACCATATCAGCAAAATGTCACCCAACAGTATAACAAATCCTCCAGATCAGATTTCCCTTTAATTTGTCACCTGTGTGTATTTTCAAAAGGATTTGTTGTTTGAAACATCTGATACATTAACAATGATGACACCTGATGGTCATCTCTTGGTATTACACATATATACAGAGATCCTAATTACTACTTCTGACAGTGAGCTTTGTGTTATAAAACTTTTAAACTGAGCAAACATTCTGTTTTTAAATACTGACACAACGTGGCGAAAACATTCTGTAATCAAAACCAGAAGGATGCTGCTCTTATATGAAGTTTGGCAGGTTGAAGTGAAGCACAGAGTGATCCTGCAGTGTTCCTTCTAATGAGTTCACTGTTGAAGAGCAACCTCAACAATAAATTAAAAAGTCTGGGCATGTTTATGTTCTGCTTTAATTAGTTCACTTTGTCTTCCCATCTCCAGCCTTTAAAATGAGTGGATAACCAGATCTGATACGCTCTGGATCTGGACCCATAGCAGTAACAGTACTAATCTGCTGTCTGTTTTGTCTGTAGAGTTTGAGGAAGCTGCAGAGCTGCTGTCTGCAGACCCAGGCGCCTCCACACTCAGCATACCTGCCACTAACTCCCCCACCTCAGCATCTGGAGGAGGAGAGGATGTAAAACTGGACCTATCGGAGGATGAGGAGGGTCACGAGGAGAGCTCAGAGGTAAGGATTGTTTGTGTGACACGTTGAGGTTGATGTTTTGAGTGGACAGCAGCTGACAGATGTCTGTTCTTTCAGCTCTTAGGAGGACAGAAACCAGGTGGCAGCTTCTGGACCTTTGAGTACTATCAGTCTTTCTTTAATGTGGACACGATGCAGGTAGGAGCCACTCCCCGTCTGTAAATAGACTCTGCATACAGGCACAGGTGTGATTTCTCAGCCAGTTTTAAGCTGCATTGTTCTTTTGTTTGACTCTCCATCATGTGATGCAGGTACTGGACAGAGTAAAGGGGTCAGTAATGCCGCTACCTGGAAGAAACTTTATTAAACACCACCTTCGGAGTAACCCAGATCTGTACGGTGAGCCAACAGAGCGGGATTCAGTTATTGGACATTTAGATTTTTATTTTAGGTTCTTATGTGTGAACATTTTCTGTGATTTTTTTAAGAGGTTGCACTGTTATGTGTTGTAGTTTGATATCAGCATCCTGAAAAGTATGTCAGGTTTACAGAGAATCTGGAGAAAACAGATAGAGACAGGAGCTATGATTGGTTAGTTTGAGCTGCTGAAAGTGGTTCAGAAGTACTTAAAATTGGTGCAAAGTGGTTTAGAAGTTGCCCAGAGTGACTCAAAATGTGTCAACAATGACAAAATGAATGTGGAGATAACAGATAGAGACGGGAGCTATGATTGGTTAGTTTGAGCTGCTTGTGTTTGTGGAAGTTTTTTTTTCTCAAGACGTCTCTGATGCTGGTGGAAACTGTTTACAGTGACAGAAGGTTCTTTTTTGTAGCATACATACATATTACTAGACATCTTTACAGTACTCTTCAGTAATGAGATAAAAGAGAAGTTATGTAAGGAATAATAATATCTAAAGCACCCCACACTAAACTCCTGCTCCATCCGTTACTCGGTCACAGACTGTTGACGTTTTTCCAAATGATTCTGTTTCTACCAAGGCCACTCACTGACAAACTGCATTATGTAATCAAACTAAAAATACCAGCCATTAATTTACATTTTCTGCTAGCTTTAATCCCACTTTCCTGTTTTGAAAAGCACAAATGTTTTAGCTGGATGTTGCCTAGCGATGGAAACAACAGAAATGATGGCACTGGTTAAAGGTTTGGACACACTGAGTCATTCAAGGGTTTTTTTCTTAGAGAAAAACTAAAGTCATCCTGTCTACAAAATAATAAATGGAGTTATGCTGTAAGGAGAAAGTCTAAACAAATAAAACTTTATTTTTTTGGAATTATTGGTTTGCTACAAGTGGTAATACCTTGGTTTTCAGGTAAGGTACGATTATTATCAAAAGTAAACTGGTGAATATCTCAACTACTGTACTTCAACATACCATAGTAAGAACTGTTCAGCTAAAACAAACAACAGTCCATCAGTGCTTAAAGACTTGAAAGTTAACCAGGTTGGAAAATTTCAAGAACTTTGAAAGTTTCTCAAAGTGCAAAAATCATCAAACAGAGAAAGAAAGAAAGTGCTGCATTAGATGAGCTCCCCATCACACCTACTCACCTACAGCCAGCTGAGATTGTTTGTGATGAGTCAGAGCACGTGATGATGTGTTTTCAATGTCCTGTACAAAACACAGAAGAAAGTAAACTTTTGTTCATACCTGTACATAACATGTTTAACATCTTCAGATGTGATGAATCAACAACTCAAAAATGATCCAAAACAACAAAAAATGTCCAAAATGACTAAAAAGTGATACATAATGGTTTAAAAGTTGCCCAAAATTACTCAAAATCTGTCCAGAATGACAAAAAGTAGTCCAATATGAACACTGTAGTAACACTGCAGTTGACTTTGTCGTCTGGGATATTTGTCTTTCTTGCTTCTTTAAAGGACCAGGACATCCTCAGTTGTGGTCGTGTAACTGTGTGTTTGTGTAGGTCCGTTCTGGATTTGTGTGACGCTGGTGTTCTCGGTGGTGATCAGTGGGAACCTCTCCACCTTCCTCAGTAAGAAAGGAGACCCTAACTACCACTACAGGCCACAGTTCCACAGAGGTCAGTCCTCCACAGCCTCATCAGTGTGTCTCAGTGTGAGTGTATAACACGTAGTCTACTGAATCATCTCTCCATCTTCTCTTCTCTGACAGTCACCATAGCTGCAGTCGTGATCTTCATGTATGCCTGGCTGGTGCCCGTTGGTTTATGGGGTTTCCTGAAATGGAGACAAAGCACCGAGAGGCAGATTGGAGGTTATTCCATCCTGGAGACTGTGTGTGTTTACGGCTACTCCCTGTTCATCTACATCCCCACCTCAGTGAGTCCATCCTCTGTCTGCTGCTGGTAGATGTTAGTCAGAATCAGCTGCCTTATGGAAACACGTCTGTCTAAATCATTCCTCATGACCGGATCTGAAAGCCTCCAGTCATGAAAACAAAAGTCTAGTTTCCTCTCAGACCACTGCAATTACAATATGCTGAAAGGTTTGGTTAGTAGAATAAAACAGGGTTTTATTATATTATAATAATATAACAAAACCAGGCTTTAAACAATATTATAATAATATTATAAAACCAGGTTTAAATCTTATTTTAATATTAGAATAAAATCAGATTTTATTAATATTACAATCATAGAATAAGACCAGGTTTAGATATTACAATAAATACTAAAATCAGGTTTTACTAATATTTTAGTAATATAATAAAACCAAATTTAAATATTATTTTAATATTGCAATAAAACCAGGTTTTATTAATATTATAATAATCTAATAAAACCAGGTTTAAACAATATTATCATATTATTTTAAAAAATCCAGGTTTAGATAATATTATAAATAAAACAGGTTTAAATATTATAATAATATAGTAAAAGTTGGTTTAAATATTTAAATGTTATTTATTTAAATGTTTTATTGTGTCTGATCCTGTGAGGTCCAGAGGTAATACCACTGGTCCTGTTGCTCATTTAGCTTCATTTGGAGTCTGTTGAACTGAACTAAACAGGAGACCTCGGTAACAAACATCTAACTCCGTCACCTCCAGGTTTTGTGGATCATTCCATACGAGTGGGTGCACTGGACGCTGATCCTGGTTGCCATGGTGATCTCCGGCTCGGTCCTCGTCCTCACCTTCTGGCCCGTCGTCCGCGACGACACCAGGGTGATGGCGGTGGCCACGGTGGCGACCATCGTGGTTCTGCACACGCTGCTGGCCGTCGGCTGTAAGGTCAGTGAGACGCCTCGTATCCAACGGACGCTTTGAACCTTTTTAACCTCGACTAAACACTGAACCGCTTCTCTTTTTCAGCTCTACTTCTTCCAGACAGCAGACCCCGTACAGAAACCTACGACTCCTCCTCCGATTCATGTAACACTGAACACCACCAAACCCCACTGACCCATCTAGAGCAGGGACGGAAGAAGTGAAGGCCGTCTGATAGATCTGGATTAAAAACTAAAAACCAAGTACATTCTTTCTGAGGCGATGTTGATTATTGCCGTGGTGTGAGTGCTAGTCTGCTTCCTTGATGAAGCGCTGGGTGGGTGAGTGTGTGGCTCTAATTTATCCTGAGGTGGTTCAATGCTGACTGAATGAACCACGTTTCTACTGTGACGTTTCAGAATGTATTGCATCCTAAAGGTCTGGCATGACTTCCTGAACACTGAAGAAACGCAAGTTAAAAAGCAGAACAAGAAGGCAAGAACGTCATTAAACCATTCCTAGTTAGATAAATCCATTGTTGGTTTGGTACAGAAGGTTCCGATCCAAGAAAGTGATGAGAAAGCATCTAGACCAGGGGTGTCCAACATGCGGCCCGTGGGCCAAAACTGGTCCTCCAATCCGGTCCTCAAAGCGTCAAATTTTCAGAGAAGACATTAACTGCAGATTGTAAATTAGTAAAACTATAAATTTAAAACAATTTCTAGACCATGACAAGTTGTTTGGATCAGAAAGTGAAATACTAGGTTGTTCATTGTTCTTTTTGTCATTTTGTCTCGTTTTTGTAACATTTTGTCTTGTTTTTTGTTTTTTGTCTGACTTTTGTCGTTTGTCTCATGTTTTTGTCATTTTGTGTTTCCTTTTTGTCTCACTTGTGTTTTTTTCTTATTTTGTGTTTTGGTTTATTTGTTGTTTTGTGCATCGTTTGCGTCATTTAGTGTTTTTTGTCTCGCTTGTGTTGTCTACTTTTTTGTCATTTTATTTCTCGCTTTTGTCATTTTTGGTCTCATTTTTGTAATTTTTTGTCAAATTTTTGTCATTTGTCTATTTTTTTTCTCTTTGTTACTTTTTTGTCAAATTTTTTGTCTCTTTTTGTTTTGTGTCTCATTTTTGTAATTTTGCATTTCATTTTTTAAATATTTTTTCTATCTTTTGATCATAAAGTAAAATCCTGTCATTCAGTTCCAGATACCTGCAACTAAATGTTGTGTTCCTTTGTAGACACTCTGTGATCTGGAAGTTGTAATGTGGAAATTATAAACTGAGGCTGAATGTTGCTGAAATTGAATTTATTTTTCTTCAGAAATTTCAGGTTGTTCAGGATGTTTTGTAAAAAGATAATTCCTTTAATGTGACCATATTCAGAATGGTTTTTTTTTTTTTTTGCACTAAAACAAAGGAACCATTAGGAGTTGTGGTTATTTATAGGTTATTCTGCTGTGGTTTTACTGGTCCGGTCCACTGGAGATCAAACTGGGCTGAATGTGGAACCTGGAATAAGATGAGTTTGACATCCCTGGTCTAGTTTGAACACTGTGCACCTCCCCTCTAAATCTGCTGAAACTAAAATGCTTGTGGCTTGTTGTGACCAAAGCAGCGCAAACTCAGTTCTGTAGACAGTAAAATGCAGCATGTTCTGTATCCAATTGTTATTACTTTAATTAACTGTACAGTTTATAAACAGGAAACTGGATCCTGAACCCGGTAGAGAAAGGAAAACACTCCAAGTTGACAGACGTTTTTGGTGAGCTGTAAGTTCTAGATATCCACAGCAAGTCCACAATGGTGTAAAAGTTGCTCAAAATGACTCAGAATTTGTCCAAAATGACTGAAAAGTGGTTTGAAATTACTTAAAATTGGTCCAAAATGGTTGAAAACTTGCCCAAAATGACTCAAAATCTGTCCAAAATAAAAAGTGATTAAAAATTACTTAAAATTGGTCCAAAACGGTTTAAAAGTTTCTGTAAATTCTGGATATCCACAGCAGGTCTCTCCCAGCAGAGGAATCATCACATGAACGTTCAGTTTGTAATCCTAAATCATCGTTTATAGTTACAGATTGGATGGACTGTGTTATGTAGGTGTTAGGTCTGTGACAACAGAAGGCGTCCTGGACACACTCCTTTGGTTCCTTCATTCCCTAAAGGTTGAAGGAGCGTTTCTTTTCTTAGCTAGCTCTTTATTTATGAAGTGAAAGCAATATGTGGTGTTAGTTTTTTTATGTAATCACGTGTAGAGAGCGCCCCCTGCTGGGATGGAGCTGTTGTGCCAATTAGAGATCTAGAATTACCTTCGTTTGTGTGTGTTGATGGTGAATTTGCCAAAACACACACTAAGAAAGAGTCACCTTGGAGTGCTGCCCTGGTTTTTACAGTTTAGAAAATAGTAGAAAACTGATAAATTATGGCTATCACAGCTTCTCAAAGCCCAAAGTGACCTCTTCAGGTTACTTACCAAAAGACGTTTGATTCACAATTAATTTACTGCAGAAGTCAAAGAAAAACATGATGTTTTATTATTCTAGATTTTAAGGTCTATACACCTCATTGGGCTCCTGTTATCATTAAAAAATCAAAGATGTAAACATTAGCAATAGTTCTCACAGGAAGTAGAATTTGCCATCATTCATTTTATTATTTTTTGCTGCACTTTTTCCATTTTCACATCATGTTGGTCAAAATGTAACCCGAGGAGGTCAAGTGTGGGAAAACTGTTCACTAATATACAATAATATCTGTGTCTTTCCCTGGCGTGTAAAGCGTTACTTTAGTGCGACACGTCAAAATGGCTTGTTGCAGAAAGTCAAGGTCACCTCATGACAAACTCTAGTGATCCTCTAAACGCTCATCTAACACCAGAACACGTCAAATCATCCAGTACTTCCCTCCAAAACAAAAACATGGCTACTAACCCTAGTTCCAATGAACATGGTAACGTTTTACCTGCTAAACATCAGCATGTTCTCCTTCTGTTAGCATGCTGACATCATTCATGGAGCTGCTAGCATGACTGTAGATGCTTCCTCGATTAACAACATAAGCATTAAACAATGCATCAATATTTAATCATTTCCATTCAGCGAAACCTCAGTCTCAGATATGCATAAAGCAGAACCTGCTGCTCAACATATCTATAGACAAGGATCAGCATAAAATTGGTCTAAAATGGTTTAAAGTAACCAAAATGACTCAGAATGTGTCCAAAATGACAAAAAGTAGTCCAAAATCACTAAAAAGTGGTTCAAAATTACTTAAAATTGGTCCAAAATGGTTTAAAAGTTGCCCAAAATAACTTAGAATTTGTTGAAAATTACAAAAACTGGTCCAAAATCACTATAAGCATTAAACAATGCATCAATATTTAATCATTTCCATTTAGTGAAACCTCAATCTGAGATATGCATGAAGCAGAACAAGCCACTCAACATATCTATAAAACAGGATAGAAAGTTCTGCGGTGTTTCCTCCTAACAACTCATTCTGTCACGTGTGAAGGAAGCCATCCCAGACTGTGGAGAACAGGAACGAACTGAAACTGGAAAGGGACTCATCGCCTTCCTAAACCTTCCTGAATGGCTTCAGTTGCTTCTTTGAACAGATGATCTATTGTAAAGTGAGGAAAAGGTTTATGTCTACAGAACTATTTATTCTCTGCTGTGATGCGAGTTAGAGTGTTTGTTAATAAAACTTAGAATCTTTGCTCCTTCTCTTCGTTTGTTTGTGTCATTAAATGTGTACTAACTGCTCTGTAGTATTTCCTGTATGATTTAAAACCCTTCACCACTCAGAATTGGAAGAGTGACACATCTGGAGCTGAAAAATGAGCTTCCACCATGGAAAACTGCAGTTCCTCAGATGTCCACTAGGTGCCGGCTCCAAAAATGATTCTCTCTCTATAGAACCCAATGTTAAAATGCTCAAATTTACAGCAGAAATGAACGTGTTTACAGCCTGGCACAAAAATAGTTTTGGTTTCTATAGCTAATGTCTGTCCATAGCAGCTGTAGAGGGGTTGAATCTTTTCATAGAATTCACCCGTGTATATCGTATTAAGGGTTAAAGTTATGAATTAAGAGTGTGGCTGCTTTGAGTGACAGTTCTACTATGACCAGCTTCTCTGACGCTGCTCCTCTTCGCTTGTTTTTGCAAATAAGGCACCCATATACCCTCTATACAAGATGGCAGTACCTATAATGAGGTCCCCCACTGGTTTGTGGACTGATGTTTTGAACCTTCTGCATCTAGTTTGACATTTGGTTGGATCTGGCTGCTAACTTTCAGAGCAATACAGTAGAAGAGTCCAACTTCCTCTAGATGTAAATCAATCAAAACATAGACTTTTATACAATCTGACTCTAGAAAGGATGTTTGTTTAACCCTCCCGTTTTCTTCATTTACGGGCACCAAAAAAATATTGTTTACTGTCTGAAAAAAATCCAAAAATTCAGCAAAAAAATTCCCCAAATTTCTGAAAATTTGCAAAACCTTCAGGAAGAAAAGTCCCCCCAAAATACCCCAAATTAGGCAAGAAAATTCTTATATTTTCAAAAAATGAGCAAAAATCTTCCAAAAAAATCCTAAAAATATCTAAAGTGATTCCATATATATCAGTAAAACTTCTAATATTTTATTTAAGAACATTCACAAAAATTTTTTGTGAATGTTCTTCAGAAATTTTTAACATTTCTTTCTTTCCACCAAAAAATGTTCAAAGATTTCCCAGAAATGTTGAAAATGTGGACATTAGAAGTTTCACTGTGAAAATATATTTTTTTCTCCACATATTCAACCTTTCTGTTGAATATGTGGAGTTCTGTGGGTCAACGTTGACCCACAGAACGAGGGTTAAAGCCCTGACATGTTGGCTTCACTTTGAAGACTTGGAGGTCTCAAAGGTGTCCATTTCTTGATATACAGTCTGTGCAATCAAAGTGATTGGGTTACCTCACTGGAGATTTGTCTATTTTTAAATATAATCCATGTGTTAAATTTGGACTCGACCGCACAGGGTGACACATAACATAACACTGGACTTAGCTTTGATTTGTCTCACTCGACACAGTCTTGATAACCTTCAGAAATCCCCCTGGACTCGTCTTTTCCCAACTGATTGGAACTTAACTGACCTTAGACCAGACTCTGACTAGTTTCGACTGACGCGAGACTTGTCAAAGGCTCAGAACATACAGAAACCAGCTGACAAACTAACACCTTTTGGAAGTAAAAGATAAGCTTTTCCCTCGCATCACCACGCTGATTCCACCACCCATGTTTTGTTTTGTTGTTTTTCATCATCCGCTGCTAAACGAGAGGCTTCTGCTGACTCAGTCGGCCTCATGATCATCTTAACTCCTACTACATCTGAGTCACAGAGGAGCCTTCCCACTTTAAGGGAAAAAATAACTCCAGGCAGGGGTGACGGAGAAACGCTGTCAGATGAAGCAGCCGGCAGAGATTGGACTCCTGTCCTGTTGGGTCTTTATTGCACAGAATGAAGACATGATGGGACCTGATTGATTTGAGACTGACTGTCTGTAGGGGGAACATCCTGGAATAAAACAAAATACAGTAAAGAAGGAAAAATGAGCCTCGTAGTCAGGGAGAATAATCACAGCTATGTACAGACAGAGGAACAGTATCTCACAGCTGACTTGTTGCCTTCTAAGGACTTGTTACCGGGCTTCAACTTGAAATATGTGCAAAAAAACCTCAAAGTGTTGTATCTGGGGCTGTAAATGTAGGCCAGTTACCCTCATCTGCTGTGTAAGCATCTCTTCCCTCAGCTAACTTTCAAAATCCCCAGAGCTCCGATCAGGACTCAGCTGAACTTTCCAGAGACAACACAGAGCCCACTGACCCACTAAGACTGGCAAAAAAGATGAAAGAACGACCAGACGAATTCTTAACGTGTTCTCAGCCTCATCAGCTCGAATACGTCAACCTCTAACGTTCTCTAATGAGGCCCTGATCTCAGTTCAGTTCACGTTTCCATCAAACTCCATCCATTCATGTCGCTTTCAAGTTAGTCTGTTTGTTCGTCTTAATTCAAACCACGTCTCCGGTGTCAGGCATCACTGGAAACAGCTGCCGGAGTTCATTAAGGAGACAATAAAATTAAAGTGAAGCATTTCCACACACAACGCCAAGCATCAACGAGCGTTAAGCGCTGAAAGCTGGCCTCAGACGGCTCTGATTCATCGTCATGTTTGCACCGTCTGTCATCAGGCAGCTCCTGCTTCAAATCTGGAATTCTAGTCTGGGTTTCATTTCAGCTCCTTCCTGTACAGCTGCTGGTGTTCAGACATTCGAAAACAAAAAGTTACCTTTGGATGGAGCCAGGCCATTTCCCTGTTAGCAGGATTTACACCAACTGTTGGCTTCATGTACGATCCCAAAATATCACAGTATTAATTTCATGTGAGAACTTAAGAGTATTAATATATACAGTACTGTTCAAAAGTTTGGGGTCATCCAGACAAGTTCATGTTTTCCATGAAACTCCCACTTTTATCCATGCACTAACATAACTGCACAAGGGTTTTCTAATCATCAGCCTTTCAACACCATTAGCTAACACAATGTAGCATTAGAACACAGGAGTGATGGTTGCTGGAAATGTTCCTCTGTACCTCTATGGAGATATTCCATTAAAAATCAGCTGTTTCCAGCTACAATAGTCATTTACCACATTAACAATATCTACACTGGATTTATCATTCATTTCATGTTATCTTCAATGAAAAAAAGTTCTTCTTCTGAACGGTAGTAGAAGTACTGATAAAATTATCATTCAGTATCGGTACCAAAACTCAAGCATTGCATCAGCATTTAGCAGAAGTAGAATTGTCAGAATTTAACCGTCATCGGGTTAAATTAATCACCTGTATTTTGGTTAAGAGTCTTGGTTGCAACTCTATTCAGTGAGTGCAGGAATCAGAGTAACTCATGATATAATAATACTATCATGCTGTATTGTTCACGATAATGATGGTAACACAATACAGCCATTCATTACTAGACAATCAACTATGACACCTCACAATATCTGTGTAGCGTAAGGGGCGAAAAAATCCCCTAAAATGGCAAAAAGCATTTGCTGCACTGTGGTGGAGTTTTTCCTTCCTTCACCTCAGATTTAGTGCCACCAAGCGGTTGGTCGTTGGCTTCCTTTCAGATGGCCTACATGTTCAGAAGTATTGATACTTGGTGCTGGAATCCCGATAATGTTTAGTTTTAGCTCATATCAGCTCTACTAGGTACTGCAGCCTGAGCTGTAGTTGTACAGGTATAATCTGTATGATTACAGTTGGATACCTAGTGGAACCAGTTTTTCCAGATGTGAGGATCTAAAACCTGTAAAGATGTGATGCTGATTTGGTTCTTATGGTTCTGCTTTAGTTTATCACGCTAACTTTTAGTGTCGGAATAATAAAATGTTACATTTGTCTGCAACAGAATTGTCTAAAACTATCCTGTCTATAAATTCAGAATACGTTCCTGAGTAGTTACCACTTTTACTTTGAAGCAGCCACTTCAGGCTGATTTTTACCAACTATGCTGTTGGATTTGCAGTAATACTTTATTAAAGAGCTTCTAAGATCTTGTGGATGTCTTTAGGATGGGGATTAGTGCCAATATGTGGAAGATTTAACATGCTGAGTAACGGAGAAGTAAAATAAATAAATGACTCTCTGCAGAATGAGTAATGAGTAAATGCATTCCTGTTTTTTGAGTAATCACCCCAAAGCTGATTGGTAACATCTGCTATAGGACCAGATGGTTCAAGTGTAGCTATGCATATCCATAGCACCAAAGATTTAACCGCAGTCACTGCTGAAATGTGAGCAATTATCAGCTGAACAGGCACAGCTTGAGCCACATGGAGCAGCTGTGCTCACAGATTTAGAGATCAGCTTCTTAAATTCAGTAATGAGCAATAAATATAATCATGTAAAGTGTCGTCTCACTCTCTTATAGCTGGAATCTGCACCGTGTCCTTAAACTGACAAGTAAATCACAGCTAGGCAGGCCAAAAAATCATCTGAAACTAACTGAAAGGGAACAAATAACTTGACACAAGCAAATGCAAAAGTTATTGCCAGAGAAAGAAAACTTGTCAGGGGAACATAAGACTTAAACGAAGAAGAAATGCAGCACTTACTGACGGGAAACGAAAAATGTAACGCAAGAGACGGAAAAGTTACTGAGAGGAAACTCAACATGTAACAACAAAAAAACACCTTCAGAGAGAATGAAAAACACAATACTTGAGAACGCAAAACTTAGGAAAAAAAACTTGAGGGAGTGAAAAATTTGAGGGGAATTTGTGGGGAACACAAAAAGTAATGAGTCACAGTCAAAAGAACACCACCTCATTGAGCGGGAACAGATATATCGTGCAAGAAGAAAAACTTAAGGAAAATCTTCAAGCGAAAGGAACACAAAATTTAACACGAGTCGAGAAAAACCTACGATGAATAAATGCAAAACCTATTGATAGAGAAGGTAAACTTAGTGAAAGGAAATGAAAAACTTCATACAAGGGAGCACAAAACTTAATGTAAAACTTTAAACGGGGTCGTCCTTCAGAGGAAATGAAGGAACCAAAGCAGGAGCAGTGATGATGATTTCTTAAAGCCCTTCTTAGGATCTGTTCTCTGTCCAGACATCTTATTTAGGGTGAAATAGAAAGTTTTGCAAGCTTCACACAACATAATCTCGTGTGTACCTTGGAAGTAAGTGGTTCTAATTCTACCACTGTTACTATTTAACCATCAATTATCTATTTTTCTGGATATGGGTCGTTTTCAAGATTTACATCTGCTTCCTCAGACATTAGCTTAAGGTGCTTTTCCACTAGCACCTACTCTACTCAACTTACGATGTTTTCCATTCCAGTTGAGTACCACCTCATCGTGGGTGGAGTCATCATAGTACGGCGGCCCAGAAGTCCCTTAATGTCATTTGTGTGCAACACAAACGCAAAACTGGAGGACATGGAGGCGATGGTACACCTGCTGCTCGGTCTAATTTTGCCAAGTTCCGTGAAGAGCAATGCGCAGTCGCTGTTGCGTTTTTTGGGGTTTTTTTAAATGGCGGGTTTGGTTTACGTGAAGGAGTGGCTCTTGTGTGTCGTCGCTCCCTGTCCAATCAGTGGCCTGCACTCTGTAGACGTCACATTATCGGCTTGACTCAGCTCACTGGGAACCCCGGCCCAGTAGGAACTAAAATAGTAGCTGGTACCAGGTACTACGTCCTGATGGAAAACCTCAGAAACCAAGTAGAGTCGAGCCGAGTAGATGCTGGTGGAAAAGCGTCATTAGTGGACAACATATATGAGCTGATTTAATTCAGCGATCAAGAACTGCAGCTGCTGTAAGAACTTGTACGTTCCATACTGAGAAAACGCTGGCGACGGTCTATCTGTGTCTGAAGCAGAAGAGTCGGTGTCAGACAGTGAAAAGGTGTTATTACTGGTTGGTAAACACACAGAAATGACAGAACATGACACACAGTCTTCCTCATACATGATCAGAGTGGATGCCACTATTCAACTACACAGCAATGATTCCATGACAGAAGGGACATGATGGCTAACGGCTAGCTAGCACACGGTAAACATCTGGCGTGTCCACAGTCTATTAATTAAAAGTACTACAACACCTGATTCCAGGATGGGTTTTGGAACAACTTTGCCACATTTAATTTGCGCTCTCTTTTTTTTTTAATCGTTTGTTTTTTGTGAAAGGAAAAATAAAACAAAAATAAAGACAACAAAAAGGTTAATCCTACAAAGAGATTTTTTTTTTTCCATCAGCTCTCTTACAACTCGCTAAACTCAGAAATTCCAATAGTTGTGACACTGGAAGCAATGCATAAATGTGTCAGTCCTTCTTTCCTTGACTGATAAAAAAGGGACGAGGGCGCGGGGCGTGTCGGGGAGATGATATGTTGGAGGTCATACGTGGTGAACAGACGAGGAGGGAGGAGGGTGGACAGGCCCCGGCTCCCACGCCTCCACATCGAAGTCTCTTAGCGACAGTCTCACAGTCTCAGAGGAGGTTGGGGAGGATGTAAACTAGGACGCTGCCGATCCAGCACAGCTTCCCTCCTTCTGGCAACCGGCTGGCTGCCTCCCGGGTCATCGGTCCTCACTGGTTCGTTCATCGAATCTGCTTCCTCCAACTGTGCCGGAGTGATCTGGCTCAACAAACGGCTGCTGCAACGTCCTCTCAGCTAGAAACGGCTATCGGGGGAAGAAACCGGGCGACGGGAGCAGCAGAAAGTGCGTTTCATGTTTCAACAGGACTGAAGCTTGAACACAAGTTTTTTACCAGACTGTCCTGTTGGTCACCTTCCATGTCGGGCATCGAGAGAACTCTGGAATCATCCACTAGTCGCTAATAGTTCCTCTGGATGATCACAAAATCAGATGCTTTGCCTCCACAGAAATTAGCAGATTATGTAATTGTGTGAAAGCAAGGTTCCACTTTCCCTCTAAAACTCCATTTAAACTTTATTCATTCAACTACTTCTATCACGTTTTGAGTACAAGCAAGTGCAACAACTGAAACGCTTTGTGCAATTCACTGTGCTGACAACAAACACCCAGAGTTCCTGTACTGACAGCAGGTTTATGGCTCATCCTGAGGTCAGACCAGCTAAACACGTTCCTCCAAACAGGATCACACGATTCATCACGCAACCGACTTGGTTTGAAGCATTCTGAGGCCTTAACTCTGCCTACGAAGTGAGAGAATCAGACCCTGTAGAAGCTTCAAACTGTCCAGCATCACAGGAAACATGCTGGTTTGCCATCAAACTCGCAGATTAAAAAAGTCATTTTTTATTATTAATTTCAATGTTTGAACTCGGGGCTGAAACTGGAGGCGGGACAGGTAATCTAGCCGACATAAAACGTCTTCCACCAGCTCCTAGTAAGTTGTGGTACCACTATGAGGACAGGACATACACCCCGCCCTCCTACTGCCAGACAAGAAACAGAGGAGGAAAACATTTCTAGTAAAATTTCTCTAACGCAACTAAAACAACTCTAGCAGCTACCTGGTGAACACAGAGGAGGCATTCATTATTGTAGAAAAACTGATAAACGGTGCAAAACAGATGGTGAAGTTTGGGCTGTCAAAATACAGGGTTATTGAAAAAGAATGAACCAATTCCATTATGCAATATTTTAAGAAGGAAAAGCAACAGAAAATTCCAGCCAAGTCACAAGTATTCTACTCATAATCAACTTTAATTTGATGTTTAAGGTCATCGAATGGCAGCAGCGATCCACGTTGAACATTTATAAGACAGGAAATAAAAGTTGATTGTGAGTAGAATACTTGTGACTTGGCTGGAGTTTTCTGTTGCTTTTCCTTATTAAAATATTGAAATTGGTTATTTTTTTTTGAATAATCCTGTATTGTGTTCATTCATGAGTTCATTGTAATAACTTTCTGGTTTCACATTCACCGTTTAAGTTCATGCAGCTTTAAAAAGAGAGAATAACTTCCCCTTTACGCGACGCTCTACTGAGGCCAACTATCACTTAGGCGTAGCTAGCATCGACATTTCCGGTCAACATAGTGATGCTGAGAAATTAGCAAACAGGATTAGAACCAGCGACAGACGAAAAGTTCTTAGTGGTTCCTGTTTATCTCGTTGCTCAACATGGAAGGTGACCGGCGCGTTGTTCTCCCAAAACTTTATGTGAACTTTAGCGGAATACAGCAACACCAAAGCTTCTGAGCAGAACTTGAAGGATCAGTTTGTCCCAGTCGGTAAAAAAAAAATCACATTTTCTACGGGTTCCTTAGGGTGCCGAGCCATGCAGGTGGTTTCAGTTTCTGATATCTCTGCCTCTGCCTGAAACCAAACTGCATGAGTAAACTAAGATAACGCAGGGAAAATATGTTTTTATGTGACTGAAGGAAGTGTTTTGTCTGGCGTGAGTCAGTCTCTTCAGAGGAGCCTTGAAGATCGGATCCGATATGAAAAGCTGAGGTGGCAGCCCAGCGAAGAGCACTGATGATGAAGATGATGATGATAATAGTGTCCTGCTGCACAACTGAAAAGCTTCGCTGTGGTGTGGAGGATGGTGGGAAGGGGATGATGCTGGTATCTGGCAACTCTGATTCTTAGGAGTGGACAAACACTTTAAGGGTCATGACACACATTAAAAAAATAAACGGAGGAAGGCGGTGAGTGGAGGGACATGTTGAGGGAGGGAGGTGGGACCCAGCTGCTGTGCATCTCAGACGTGGTACAGTCTCAATGAATCCAAGAAGAGGGATGAAAGGAGGCCTCAGCTTTCAGCAAGACAAGAGTCTGGACGGATACGAGAGCGTTCGACCGTTCATCTAGCGATGGACTGAACAGAGTAGAAAGAGGGCGATAAATGAGGGAAGAAGTGCCAGCACAGCACTGGTTTTGGTATACTGGTTTTGGCTGCGGTTGGTGGATCAGTCAGGGTTGGAGGGTGGTGGTGGGGGGGTCGGGGATCTCTTGTCATGCGGGGAGGTCAAACAGGTCTTCGTCTTAACTGCCGTAATGCATGGTGTTGCTGGGGATGACCATAGGCGAGGCCATGGAGATGGCAGCACCCCCCATGGTGAACTGGTTGGTGACGGGATAGTAAGTACCGCTGCTGCTGGGACCCGACTGGCCCGTAGTGGCTCCTGAAAGACACAACAAAGCACTGGATTCAACACTCCCACTGAGGATGCTCGCACAGAGACCTTCTGTTAAGTGATAAATACTAGGGATAAAATAATGCCTGGATTTCACCAGCATTTACTAACAGAGGGAAGGAGGGAAGGTGTGAACTGTTGTTTGAGCCAACTTAGTAACATACTAGTGCAAATATGAAATAGTAGTATTGCACTAGTATTTCATATTTGCACTAGTATGTTATTAAGTTGTGTTTTTTTTCTTTCTTTTCATTTATTTTTATTACTTGTTCTACACTTACATATATTTATTTATCCGTATTTGTTTTATTTGTGTTACTTATCTGTAATTTCATGTTTTGACTCAATTTCTTACATCATTGCTGCACTGCATGCTCCATGTGCCTTTTTAATTGCCCCCTGGGGACAAATAAAGTTTTCTGAATCTGAACAATAAAAAGAGGCCTTTTTTCCCATTTTCCTATTTTTATAGACAATGTTTCCATCTGAAAGCCTTGTTGCATCTGAGAATGCATCCAATTGGGGCATCACAATAAAATTAGACATGATGTGTTAATTCCACCACAGGAGATATGTGATGGTACCTAAAATTAGTGAAATAGCCCACATATATCGGTATCGGTTGATATCGGAATCGGACATTGAGAGTTGGACAATATCTACATATCAGTTATCGGCAAAAAATCCAATACCTGACATCCCTAATAAACGCTGATTTGAATGTTTTTGCTCAGGTTAACTTACCCTGGACAATTCCTGTGCTCATGATGGAGCCCATCCTGGAGTGGGTGTGGTTTACAATCCCTGTGTTCACTGTGACCAATCAGAGAGCAGAGCACAGTCAAGGATCTGTATCAGTGCAACAGATTTTATCATCTGTTGCTACCGAGAAGCTGCTACAAGAGCCCCTTACAATAGCGGCCCCCAACCACCACCGGGCCACACAGAAATAGAAAATAGAAATAGAAAGGAGTCCACACAGGGTTTTATTTTGAAAAATGACTTCCTGTCATTTCCGTCTGTGCTTGTTTCCTGCACTGAAGTTTTTACGCCCGACCATTAAAACAAGCGTCTCTGGAGAGTTTATTTAAAAAGAGGGAGAGGCTGAGACAGAAGTAAGAAGTAAATACATATTTAGCAATAAAAAAAAAGTAATTTCATTCTTTTAGAACACTTTTTTCAATTCAAACACTATTATCATTTGTTATGTGCGCGATGACTGGTCTTGCTTGAAACTGGTCCATGGTGCAGAAAAGGTTGGAGACCGCTGCTGATCTGTCAGATGTCAACCAATCAGAAGACAGACTGTCCTCAGTGTTTGCCTTCTGATTGGTTGAGTGGTATTTTAAGAAAAGTGAAGTTTTTGCAGCTGCAAAATATTACACACCGAGACTTTAAGAAGCTCGAATAGCTGTAAATGTTAAAAGAAGATAACGTGTCAGCAGTGAGTGGAGGGATAAACTGAGTGGAAAACGTCAGCTGAAGAGAAGGTGGACAAAGAAATCAGTGGCTTTTCGAGGGTATAAAATGAGTGAAGATGACTGAAGTGAAAGCAGCTGAAGAAAATTCTGTACGAATGTGTTAAGTGTGGAAAAGCTTTCTGAGGTTAAATCAACTTTGTGAGCAATAAAAGGAGCTGAAATGTCAGCTGACAGGAAGACGAGTGCAATGAAGTGATTAAAAACTCATCTGATAAACAGAAGATGAAAGTTGATGAGCAAAAGATGCGAAAGCATAACAGCAAAAGTGTCTATCTGTGCACTGTAGCATATTATTATTGTCTGTCGGCTGCATGAGATGTTCAGAAGCTCCGATTCGTACCCAGGGGGATGAGGTTGTTGTGAGACACTGACGGGCCGCTGCCGATGACTGTGCTGAGGTCATAAGCTGCTGGCATCCCTGAAGGGGAGAAACGGGAAACAAAGCAATCAACATTTACTACAGACTGACAGCTCCTCTCATTATAAACAGCTCCTCTCAGCCTGCTGACTGTCTCGGGTCAACAGCAGGGACGAAAGTCATTCCCCACCAGCACAAATCAGGACGCTACTTCTGCACAAACACCACCAAAACCCACAACATACTGCTGGCTGCACAACAGATTTAATATCAGAAAGGAAAGAAGTCTGTAAGAAGTTCTGTCATCCATCAGTGTTTCTCAATCAACACTTTGATTTGTTTGTAAAATTAAATATCCAGCATCAAATTTCCATTTCACTGTTATCAGAGCGGAAAAGATTTACTTGGAATAATGATTTAGGGAAGAAATAAGAAAGGCAGAGCGGGGACACATTTCTTTGCAGTCACAGGATTTAGTTCAAACTTAGACAATATACAATAATTTACCAAAAAAATAAGTGGTAAATGAGAACCTCTATTGCTTCATGCATGCTACACAAACATCCAAACATCCCACTGCAGTGAATTAAATATGAGAGACGATAACAAACAGGAATTGTAGGGCAGAACATTTGATTCAAAACCACAATCACAATTCAAAACAATGCAATTCGCAAATCAGAAAGGCTGCAATTTGGAATATATGTTGAGCAGTGAATCTGTCCAGATTTTGGTATTGTTCTTAACTTGATTACAGAAGATGCAATATTTAGATTTGGGCTGTCCTGACATCAGGTTTTCACAGCGATACGTACGTTCAGGTTCAGTGTCCAGCTCTCGTCTGTGTTCTCCAACATGATCGATCGATCGATCGATCTAGCTATCTAGAGTCTAGCTATCTAGAGTCTATCTATCTATCTATCTATCTATCTATCTAGAGTCTATCTATCTGGAGTTTATCTATCTGGAGTCTATCTATCTAGAGTCTATCTATCTATTTATTGTGTAGTTTTATCAAAGATGTATGGAACAAAGTGATGCTCTATGTCTCATGTTGATCCTTTGTGCTGGCAGGGGCATCTTACGGTATAAAGGTGTTATTTATGGACACAATGACTACAACACTTCATCATTTTCCTATTAGCTTAAGCACTCATCTGTTAAACAATTCACTTGTCTACTTTTCTTAAGAGGCCTCTTCACTTATCAGTGTGTAAACATCTGTTGGTATCACACGTGTAGATACACATGTCGGACGAGTTAGAAGAAAAACAAATTCAGTTAATCAGATTTTCGTCGTTTCGGGCCTCTCCCGTAAACTTAAATCTGTCAGGAATCAGATGTTGGTTGGCTTAATTGTAAAAACACTGATCACAGTCACCCCTGGATGTAGTCTACAAGCTCCAGCAAACTCACTACCTGTTTCAGTTCAGGTTACACTACTGATGACTTCATGTTCTTACCTGAAAACGTCCTGGAAAATGCACTATTGTGACTTTTTTAAAACCTCAAATTCTCTGCTTTTTCCACCATATTTAGGTAAAGCTTCTAACAGCTGGAAAATCTGAAGCTGGGTGCCTCATGTTTCATCTAGCGGTGTTTCTGTGTGTGTTCACCTGATACAGCCATCCCCTGACTCATGCTGTAGGCCGCCCCTGTGTTCCACATGTTCTCAGATGGGGAGGTGTAGTGTGAGCCAGGAGGGGGGTTGGGGGTGGTGCCTGTGTACCTGCAAACACATACAGACACTCGTTGGACGTAGAGAAGACGGAGAGCGTTCCCGCCACATACTGTGTGAACGGCGTGCTGAACATTCAGGCGTGTTTGTCGCAGTGAAGAAATCAACTCACCTGAAAAAGGGGTTCTTCAAGTCCAGGAGGTTGCTGGACTTTGATCCTGTCTGGTCCACCTGGGCAACAATACTGATGTCGTAGCTTTGTCTGTTGGGGAGGAGATTATTAGACACATTAATGCTAATTAAACACATTTGCTTTCCGGCAAAGCATTTGATGATAAAAATCAATGCCACTTTAATGTGTCCAGTAAATATGCAGCCACGTAGCCTTTCTCTGAGCAAAGGTTACTTAATCCATTTAGCAGCACATCCGAAGCTCATTGATTAACAAATTCTACTCATTTTAATCCCAAAAAAACATCTGGGATGTCAGTATATATATATATATATGTGTGTATACGCATAGTAATATCACATATTTACCTCCATAAAAAAGGCATATATTCATGTACAGGCTTCAACACCAAGTCACACATACTATAGTGTAGGGATGTCCGATATTGGCTTTTTTGACGGAAATTGATATGCCGATATTGTCCAACTCTCAATTTCCAATTCCGATATCAACCAATAACGATGCAGATATACATGAACTATCTGACTAATTTTAGGTAACATCAGAATCAGAAAGCCTCTATTGCCAAGTGAGTACACACAAGGAATTTGACTTGCTGTATAGAGAGCAGTACCTAGCAACAACAACTGACAGTAAAAGAATAAATAAACAAATCTAAATCTGTGTATTCTAAATAAGAAATGCTACTAGTATAAGAAGTACTGTGTAAAGTAAGTGTAAAACCAGGGTAATAAAATAGAACACATATCTTCTGTGGTGGAATTAACACATCATGTCTCATTTTACTGTGATGCCCCATTGGATGCATTCTCAAATGCAGCAACTACTTCGGTTCAAATTATGGGAAAAATGTCTTGTGAAACTAGTAAATATATATATTTTAATTGTCTCAAACAACAGTTCACACTCTCCCTCCCTATCTCCCTCTATGAGTCCGGTAATGCTGGCGAAATCCAGGCATTATTTTGTCAGTGTTCATGATAGGCAAAAAAAACGATAACGATATTAGTTGGATTATGTTCATTTTGTTGTTTCTTACTATAAAATAGCGTTACTTTGAAACCGACAAATCAATAAGGAAAGTATGGTTTTACCTTACTAACATGTTTCTGGACAAATAAAAATAAAGACATAATCACCATTCCATATATCTGAGGGATAACAGAACCCATACAACGCATAATGAGAAAATACAACATCAACACAGCAGTAAAACCACACACAAAACTCCAGCAGCTATTAGTCCATCCAAAAGACAAAACAGAACCGGACAATAAATGCAATATCATTAATGAAATTCCATACAAATCATGCTAGAAAACATACATTGGCAAAACAGGCAGATCATTCAACACAAGAAGAAAGGAACACCAGACAGAATGTGGAAAGGAAACAGCTGGACGACTCACAAGAACATAAAAAGAAAAAGCCGATCAAGAAAACAAAAAATCAGCCATCAGGGATGACTGCAAGAGAAACGACCACATCATGGACTGGGACAGGGAGAGGATTTAAAATCGGAGACCACCAAACACAAACGATGGATCAAGGAGGCCATCGAGATCAGGAAGCAGGCGAGCTGCTCCATGAACCGGGACGAGGAGCTACACCCTCTAACACCTAGGATTCCATCCTCCAGAGACCACCGGACGGCAGGGGGCGTGGCCTATCTGACAGATTCTGACAGATCTGTCAGATCAGCCACGTGATAAAAAAGAACACATCATCACATGCCAGATCGCTCTGCAGAAGACTGCAGATGCAGTTGAAACATGTCAGCAAGGTACAACCATACTTTCCTTACTGAGTTGTCGATTTAAACGTAACGCTATTTTACAACAACAATAATATTGGTGGGTCAATATTATCGGACATCACAACTTTAGTGAGTGCCATTTATTGTAATATTACATTATACTGCAAAGTAAGTGCATGAACTACTAGCTACTTAAGCATGAACAGCTGCAGGAAACATAGACGTAGTTGTTTCCAATGATAATAGTATTTTCTGTGATTGTAGGGTTCATGTTTGGCTAGTTTCCGTGTGATTGTAGGAGCTCCGTTCATGTTTGGCTAGTTTCCTTGTGATTGTGGGAGCTCCGTTTATGCTTCGGTTGTTTATTTTTCATGGATGGACGGCTCACGCTGATGACGTTTTATCCTTGAGCGTTCACGTCGACTCATGTACATCATAGGCAGAGATTCTGTTGCGTTTTCATCGTGCAATCTGTACAGAGCAAAATTCAACTCTGACCTGAGACTGTGCAGATCATAACACTTGCCTTGGTCATGCAATGATTCACATGATAAAACTGAGTCTATCTTAATGGAAAATGTCCCACATAACATGACCAAAAACATAATAAAAAAGAAAAAACCGTCACAGACAACACCCAAGTTTTTCACTCATTTACCTGAAACCACATCAGACGTGTCAACATCAAATAAAAGGATGGTTTGCTGCCGTGCTACTCTACCTAACAATACTACAAACATGTGAATCAGAACAACAGAGGCTCTGCAGCCGATCTAAAATATTCATGTTCTTGGTTTTATTTTTAACTTCGTGAAGCTGCATGAGGATCCGACTGAGTTCAAAGTCTTGTGAAACTAGTAAAATCACTTTCCCGCAACGTTCTCCAGTCTGGTTGCCATGGGTACAAATGAAAAGAGATTGTGAGCTAGAACTACTGAACGTCTTTAATGGTTTTGTAAGAATGTGAAAGTGCCGTGATCTTGTTTGCGAGCAACAGCCAGCTGCCGTCCCTGTGCTGCTGGAAGCATCTATTAACATTTTAACACCAGCTCTGTACATAAATGCTTTGGTTTCTTTGCTCTTTTCTTTTTGCAAGACTTTCTCAGTTTATTACATTTGATTCAATTGCCTTTAATTTGAGAACCAGCAGTGTGAATTACCTCTTGTTGGCCACCAGCAGTGCAGTGCCGGACAGCGTGTCCCCAGCCTTGGTGAAGAGAGGAGACTGCAGCAGACAGCGCACCTGATACCAGTGGGTGAGAGGCTCTGTGGGTGCCGTGGACAGCCATACCGTCATCCTGCATAGAGGAAAAACAAGGATGTTTAAGTCGAGACAACTTCATGCTATCAGTGAAACACATTTCTTTAGGTTTAACATAGTCTAAGTGCAGATACCAGCTCTATCTGCTTGACTTACACTGATCCCATGAATGCCACATCAAACCAGAAAGCCAGGCCGTGCACCAGGCCTGAGTGCATCATGTGGAACTTAAAGGGAATCTCTATCCTGTGACCACAAAGAAAAGATTCATTAGAGAAAAGACGTTCAAACACAGAGCCATATTCACATGTGGAATCAGACACACACCTGTAGAGATCGTCTTCTTTGGCCTCCAGGAAGTTAACCGTGTATTTGACCGACTTGGCCATCAGAATACGGATATCAAATGTGTCCTGCAGGGAAGAGCACAGCAACACATCATCACAACTCTGATCCAACGCTACTGTTCTGAGGTGAACCAGAAACTCTACCAAGGCTAGAAAGACTGCCAGTAACATCTTTTATATCACTTCTTAAAACTCACTTTTATAGACTTTAGCTTTTATGTGAGGTTTACTTTTAGCTTTACTTAGTTTTAGTGTTCTATTCTGTACTATATCCTGTTTATTTTAGATGTTCTCTCGTTTTATTTTAATTGTAGTTGCATGGTTCTTTGGTGTGATGTCTCTCTAATCTTTTAATTCAGATTTTTTTTTTATTCTTAATTTTGAATTTTAACCCTCAATCTTAGCCTTTAATTTTTAAAACTTCCTCGTTCTTTTGTTTGTTATGATTGCTAATCTAGCTAGTTATTCATTTCATTCATTGTCATTTTTACTATTTATATTAATTGACTGCTCTGACTTGTCTCCTATAGCTTGTTTGACTGTCTGTGTTGCATATTTTCACTGTCAAAGCACTTTGCTATATAAAAAAAGTCATTATTATTAATATTATAAAAAAATGTCAGTCAGTCCTCAAGTGAAAACACAATATTATACTCAGACGGTCTTGATATGGACAACGTACCACAATTGGCTGGCGGAAATACTCGTCCACCGCTGCCCCTCGCAGGGCAGAGAGGTCTACGCCGTGGAAGGAGGGCTGGTACCTGAGGGTCGAAGAAGAAAGTCCAGAGTTAGATGTCTTAAGTCAGCCCCAGTTCAAAAGTTATTGAAGTCCAGAACTGTAACCACAACAATGTTTTTGGCGCAATCTCAAAAACGCTTTAGATGGAGACAACCAAACATTTTGAACCCGTTAAGTTGTACAGAAGCAACACATTTCTCCAAACGGGAGCTGGATTATGTAACGACTACACACAACTAAGAAATTTCTGTGCTGCCATAAACATAACTCAAGCAGAAAACCAGCGTAGTTATACGGCAGTCAGAGGAACAAATACAGTTAATTAGGCGTGAAGAGATTAAGCCATTTTACACACTCAAATCCCATTTAAAAATGACAGAACAACTGATTAGAGATGGTGCCGAATCAAATGTTATGCTCTTATTATGACTGTTCTAACTGTGGCCAAAACATAACATGCTTAACATCATGTTTGATCATGAGAGTAATCAAATTTCATTCAGAGTTAAACAGGAAAAATACACAAAAAATAAACAAATAAATATATAGCACCATAATTTACCAGACCTAACAGATGTTCAACAGTGAACTGTAATGGAGGCCCAGAAAAACAGAAAACTGAAGTGACATTCTGAGCATAAAGTTCGACAAAGACGAGAAGGAGTTTGACCCCGATCAATCGAAGGAGAGTTTTTAGAAGAAGGAACGTGTCGGTGGGACGTTGACGATTGATCGATTGATAATTTAACCGAAAGATGAAAGACAGTGTGTTGTGGGTCAATACTGCTGAGTCCAACGCTGAAACAAACATTTAAGTTTAAAATAGTCACTGATTTAGTGCCTGATTATTTAACCACAAACACATAAACTGTCTGGATACAGATCCCTTAGAACTCATGTTTGAAGATACATCAAACATTTTACACTGCAAAAGCCATTTATCAGCATCTATTACTATGTTTTGGTTACTTGGACTCTGGAGAAGAGTCGACACAGCATGAACAAAAATGAACATTATAATAGGCTGGTCACTAAAAATTTAGGGCGTAAGTTAACTCAACTGCTGACTTCTTTTAATATTACAAAAGCAGAAGCTTAAAAAAACAGTATGAACAAATAAACAGCTGAATATAAAAGTGACAGACTGTGGTTTCATTTTTATGGGGTTGTACCTTTACAAATGCAGGTACAATCGGTTCCACTCTCGGTAATAAAAACAGTGTCCCTTCCAAAGCTGAAACACTCGCCACAGGCACAACAGGTGAACTTGAGACGGAGCGTTTCTTCATTGTCAGTCACTGAAAACGCATGCTCCCTCTCTTGCTCAGCGTTGCAAATCGGCAACCAAAAACTGCCAATGTTTCAGTGTGTTCCCCAGTTTATTACAGCATTAAAAGCTCCACAAAACATAGAAGAAGATAGACAAGCAGCAGGATAAATATCCTCACGTTACACACCCAAACTGGTATAGCAACACACCTCTAAATGACTGCTCTGACCAAGATGAGATGCCTCGTTGCATTACAACCTGTCAGCCAAACAAAGAAAAGCATGCAGAGTAAACCTGTTTGAAATCTGACAGAATAACCTCTGCCTTCACTGTGGATTCATCAACGCTGAACATGAGAAATTACAATGTGGGAGTTCTTCAGTGCTTTCAAGTCCTACACACTCATTAATGCCTACTGTAAGCACACCAGATTCCCTGTGGAATAACACGAAGTCATAAACCTGAGCAAGGACTGATAAACATCTTTATACTGCTCTCTCCTGAGCCGACAATCAAACTGAAGGTCTGACCTGATTTCAAAGCTGATTTGAAAACAATGCATTATCTCAGAATCATTTCAATAGACACAGCTGAGGTCACAGGAATTTGCTTTTGGTGCATAATTGGTCAGACAGCTTGTTTTAGAACTGTTAGCAACACCACATGAAAAAATTTAGTCAATATTTAACAAGATTGGCAAAGGAGGTTTAAGTGCAAGTCCATCCAGTGGGGTTAAAGAGGGTTAAACAGTGTCTTTATTGAAGTGGGAAAAGGTGTTTTTCAGTTCAGGATGTTTTCACGTCACCTATGGAGCAGCTGAAAGAGATGATGGTGTGATGAGAGGGGTCTAAGAATGCATTTTGCTCTTCTGATTGTGTGAATTGTCATGGATGTTCTGTTGACGGTGTGGTACAGTTTTGAGCTGCCAAATTCTTAGATCTGAGGTGAGGATGTTGTCAATGACGACTGCGTAGAACCGAAGGAAGCAGCTTTGTTTACTTTGAATAGTCTGTGCTGTGCTTCTAACATAATGTGGCCAGTATTCTTTTTTCCATTTGCTGATGTTGGTGCTAAGAAATCCAAATAAGTCAGTGATGATTTTACATGCTGATGGAATTTATACAAGAGATTTGGGGAGAAATCTGTGTCTGGTTGAGGTGGAGGTTGGGTTACTGTTTGGGCAACCTACTCACAGTATATATATTTTTCTTATTATTATATTGTATTGTCGGCATATGGAATGTTAATTGCTTTGTGTAGCTGGAAAACAACCAGGGTGCAAGGTCGCAGCACAGGTGATATAAAAGACCATTAATCTTAAACCCTCTGTCATGTCCTACTCTAAATATAGTTGTATTGATCTGCATTTCTTAACCTGAGGATCATAAGCCCTTGGAGGACATGGGGAGTCTGATGGAAGACACAGAAAGGCTCATAAAATAAGTTAATATGGCTTAAAAGCATGCAGTATTGATTCTGATATCAGTAACAGTGGAACAGCTTCACCTATAAATTGCTTGGTCATAACACACTGACTCCTGAAAATAACTTCTAATATCTACACATTCCTAGTTCATAAGTGCAACCCAGTGTGTGATTTGTGCTAACGTGCCATCGAAGGAGAGCCTAAAACCTCAAGACCTCGTTCATTATCTCTCGGTAGATCGTTAAAATTGGGAAACCACACAACTCAGGTCGGACTTTTTCCCTGCTGTGCGCTAAAGAGACTCTTTCAATTATGTGTGGGAAAAGAGCAGCGGTGCAGAAAAGCAGCGATGATACCAGCATCAAGTGAGGCTAATGGTACAGAACTTATGGCAGCAGATGTAAAAATAAAACTGAGTCTGATATAAGATGAGAAGCACAAACAACCATTTTGTTGATGGAGAACAAATTACTATGGATTGCGTTTTGAACAACTGTTTGGCACGTCGTTAGCATATTGACTGGAAGAACTGTGTGGGAATCTGATGCTACACAAGCAATGACCACACAGACAAAAGTACAGATCATTGTGCTGCTTGTGGACAAACTGCAGGATATAAAAAGACAAGCTGGGGGCTAAGAAATGCACTAAATAAGTGCAATACAATCAACTTCATCAAGACAGTGGAGCAAAACAACACCAGCTGCTGCACTTTTTTGAGACCAGAGTGGATCAAAGCCAGTTCTGGTACAATTTTCTCATGAAATCTGGCTTCCCTCACAGCCTTACTAGGTGACATTTTCATTCACATGTCAATGACTAGTTTCTGGTCATTTGTGCTATCATGTTAACTTAGTTAACAAGATGTAACGTCTCATTTATCCACTGCTACTCCACTGCTATTCCAGTTCCAAACTAACACACTGACAAAAAAATAAACACTGTCAATTTAAATATACTCAAATTACATGCTCAAAAATGACCGAGGAGTTGGCTACACAGCAATTTTGAGCTCTTACTTGTTGCTTGATTCAATATTTTAAAATGTTTCAGCAGATTTGCATAAATTTATGAGGCCTCCCACTTGAGCTGCAGTGATCCTAATTGCAAGTTCCAGAGGTCCACTGACACAGCTGCCTGCATGAGTGTGGACTGTCACATTACAAGGACAAATACAACAAACACTACACTAACAAAATACCAGGTCTCAACACGTTCTTAAGGTCATTCAGAAGGAGAGCGAGCTACATTAAACAACCAATAGAGTCATCTCACACACGTAACATTAGATCAGCGCAGACAAAATGCTATAACTGTGCAAGTTTGACTCACAAATAAATTCATAAAAGAGCAAAGAAAACAACATCACACTGCAGAGCTTCAAAGCACAGCTGTGGGAGATATTAAGACTATTATGTGTGAATAATTGTGGCACAAAACCCAATAAATGCGGAAAGGTTATGACAGCCATCTATGCCGCATTATTGCAGAGTCATATTGAGTAAACGGTTCACCCTGAAGTTAGATACAACAAAAACGCAGCAAACAAAGGGAGGATGCATTCTATCATAGGTAACATTACACTATTGGGTGCAATGTTCCCTGTTGTAATCCTGTATAGACCATCATTAAGACCCTGAGGCTGCTGTTGGAGTAATAGAATTTATCTGAGCTCTGTTTTGGTTGCATCTGTGACACAGTAGAGCTGCCACAAAACTAACTTAAGACCTTTCTAATACTGTAAGACCTATAATTATCTTTATTTTACAACAATACCAGGGCCTTTTTAGTGGACTGAATCCAATGTTTCTGAAGATTTTTCAAGATGAAATGCATCTCAAGAGTTTTAAAAACATTGAAACAGAATTAACTTGATGCTAAAAAATGCCACAAAGTATGTTCAGCTTACAGAATGCCCAAAGTACCAGCTGCTTTCCCTCCTTACCAGAAGTTGGCCTTGGTGAACTGTTCCATATAGAGCTGCTCGTCTGTGAAGGGGGCCAAGTGGACGTCTCCGATGGTGGGGAACATTTTACCTGAAACACCCACACAGGAACGGACAGTCAAGAAAACTAACGTACCAACAGCATTACACAACACAGAATGAAATGTGGCATCAAATCAAGTGGGAACATTAAAGCATGTTTGTATGTACTCACTGTAGCCTCACTTAACCAATCAGGTAATATCTGGGACTAAAGTACAGACGTGCAGTGCTTGCTAAAGGTTGCTACTGCTACTCTTCTTTCACCCTCCACTCTAACATTCAACATCTATTCCCATTCTCCAGAGCCCCAGAACGCCTCACCATTGGGTTTGAGGAACTTCTTGGCATGCAGGTAGCTCTCCAGCATGCGCTCGTTGAACAGCATGTAGCCCATGGGCTCTGAGATGATAATGTCCACCTGCTCGGGCAGCGTCACCTCCTCCACCTTCCCCGGGATGACGACCACACGCTCCCCTAGACGGTTACTGTTCACCAGCACCTGTAAGGGAGAGGATGCCATCATTAGGGCTGAAAATGTTCCTTAAAGAAGCAAACTGAGCTGCTTCCTCTGTGAATGTGCAAATGAAAACATGATCAGAGTCACTGATATTAGCATGAATCTGTGTACCTCAGCATGCTGTGCCATGGTGCTGGCCTCCACAGCGTAGACCTTTCTGGCTCCAGCCTGAGCTGCAAAGAAAGAGAGAATCCCCGAGCCACACCCCACATCCAGCACCACCTGAAGAAAAGACAACAGGAAGGACACTGTCACCACCAGCAGCACATTACAGCTGTGTTTGCATCCAAACACTGAGCATCAACTCTGGAGAGATGATCGACATGATTCCATTGTGAAGAAAAAGTGAAACAAATACAGGAGGTCCTCAGTTTACGTCAGAACTGGTTCAGTGGAACTAGTTGGCGAGCAGAGTGGACGAATACGTCGTCACGCGGCGCTATAAGACAGCTTTGTTTACATTTGCCGCCACATTGGATGATGCTACAATCTCTAACTTCATTACGGCTCCCAGCTTAAGTCAGACTTACAGTTGACATTTTCACCGGTATTTTCCTACAAAGTTGTGTTTCAGTGTGAGCTAATGACTGTTTTTGTTACTGTAGTCGTACAAACGTAAACTGATCGATATCGTGATGCATATAACGGCTTTGTTTACATTTTCACCGGAGTTCCGACATACAACAAAAATCGACGTCACACTGTAGGAACTAGGGGTGGGAATGTTTGGTCACCTCACGATTCGATAACGATTCAGGGGCTACAATTCGATTATAAATCAATTACTGATGCATCTTTAATTTATGTATATTGTAGAGTGTCTGGACGGCCGTGTCGGTGAAAGAGCATCGGGATGGGATGGTGTATCTGAGCTCCAATGTCTGCAGCAATGCATAGATTACATATAGCGTGGCTCTGGTCCAGTTTGCTTCCACCGTCGACGTTGTAGAAGCCGAAGTGTTTCCACACGTCTGCTTTTAATTAGAAGGAGCTGCATCGAAGAATCGGCAATTTCCCCCACCCCCAGTAGGAACGGAACTCCGGCGTAAGTCGAAGACCTCCTGTACACTGTTTCGATGAATACATAACAATGTCTAGTAAAAAAATAAAAAATAAAGTGTGATGTTGAGCAAATCAGCCACCAACTCCAATAACGTCAGTAAGACTTTTTACATTTTTGTTTGCCTCTAAAGCAGAAGACTGCACTGGGATCCTGCGAGACAAATCTGGTGGTCGATTTACTGCTACAAGAAGGACGTCAACAAATAGGGTCGAAAAAGCAGATTTGTTCGATACAAAAGCAAAGCACGGCAAGTCTGATGTGTAGATTAAATTTCCTAGTCGTTACTGATGAATATGGAAAGGAATTGGACTTTTCTGTGATAAATCTGCCACCTTTGGGTTTGAGTGATACTTGTTCCATCCTCCCTAGTCAAAGTAAGCACCTCCTCCTGCTCATATTAAAAAAGATATTGTGAGCATACTGCCCTAGAATGACAAATAGTAATGAATGTATTTGTACCTTTGCTATGTTATTACCAACAGGTATGCATTTCTCTATTAAATGTACTTGGTAAAATAATGTGTTTTCCCCGAGGGACAGGAGAAGACACACAAATAATGACAGTTCATACCGTGGGATGTCAATGTTTGCAGGTGCATGTGGGAGTGGAACACACATATTGCAGGAAGAGGATTAAGAAAACAGTCCCATGTGGGACTGTCCTCCACGAAGAGATTGTTTGTGGCATTATCCTCACACGAATGACTCATTGCATCACATCCATTTCAAATGTACCTTAACCTTTGTTAAATGGTGCATTTATACAGCAAAAGGAAATTACCTTATCCTTAAAGTCAGTGTGGTTCTGGAGAATAGCCCGCTGGTAAGTCCCTGTCCGAACATAGTCCTGCATCATGTTCTGTTGCTGGGAGAGGTAGCCATAAAACTGCAGGGACACAAGGAGAGAAACGGTAAGAATCTGGTGAGTTCTCTTCAGGACTATGAAGTCAATATCGTACAAATCAACAAACCGATGTGTCTGGACATTCAGAAAGAGATATTTCAGTTGGATTGGTTTTGCAGAACGGTAATACAAGTTAATCATTTTTATTAACAGAAGACAAAACACACAACATGAGAGATCCTCTAAACCTCTTTTTGGTTGGAATAGTGTCTAATAGCTGAGCCAGGAACAGCACAAAAATCAAACCAGATAGCATCTAACCAGGTTCAACTGCCTTGCTACACAACCACAGTCTACCACCTTTAAAATGAGGATGACAGCATCTTTCTCTGTTTGACTGGTTGATTATTCTACAGCTCAAGGTGTAGGACAAGACGAGTGCATATTTGTGGGAAACACACAATATCTCTGTAGTAAACATACGTCTGAAGCTCTTTCTGTGATGTGTGGCAGGCAGCAGCCAATGATTGAACAGAACATTCCTGCTTTAGGCAAATAGTTTGAAACTAAAATGCTCTGATAACTTAAATGCAAAGCAGCTCTCTATATATTCAGACTGAGGTACACCACATAGCGACTGGCGTGCACAGACATGGCACAAAACCAACACATTTCTTCCTTTAGGGAATCAGTTTACTCCCTCAGAGGACAACACAGAGCGGTAATATACAGAGCAGGTCTGCATGCAATGAGAGCCAAAAAAAGGTTCTTTTAATGCCTCCTGGAATGGACTTAGAATCACTTTTAAAAACAAAATTATTCAGATGGTGCCAAAAATAGGCTATTTTCATGACTCAATATTCCTATAATGAGTAAACTGTAATAAATAGTCGGCAAAGAACAAAGTAGGCATGGTGGTAATTATTATTCTTCTGTATTCTAAAGGCACAGTGGATTCAAAACACTTTCATGTTTGAGAATCTACTGCATAATCTTCCATGGTTTGTGTAATCTGATTTGAGAGCTATACTGGTGTGTGAGTGTGTGTTTGTGATGTCTGTATGTCTGTGATGTGTGTGTGTGTGTGTGTGTGTGTGTGTGTGTGTGTGTGTGTGTGTGTGTGTGTGTGTGTGTGTGTGTGTGTTTTCCTCTCACCTGGAAATACTGTACAGCAGAGGACTCCTCTGTTCTGTCACTGAAGACTGAGTGCTCACTAAGATGTCCACGACAATTCTTCAGGAGGTTATAAAAGGACTGAAAGTCTGAAACAGAGAACAAACACTTTTTATTTTTTGTTTCACAAAATTCAGTGTTGTTTTAATTTTACAATGCATTAAATGGACTTTGGCTGCACCGATAACCGTTACTAGCTGATTTTAATCGGCTGTAGCCAACAGATAATTAACCCTCATGACGTCCTGCAGGTCAAATTGACCCGTTTTAAAGTTTGAAAATGTGGAAAAAATATATATTTTCACAGTGAAACTTCTGATGTCCACATTTTCAACATTTTTGAGAAATCTTTGAACATTTTTTTGGTGGAAAAAAAGAAATGTTAAAAATGTTTCTTAAGATCATTCACAAAAAAAAATCAACCAAAATCCATCGAATTTCACTGGTTTTTGGTTGATTTTTTTCTGAATACTCTTCAAGAAAATATTAGAAGTTTTACTGATATATATGGAATCACTTTAGATATTTTTAGGATTTTTTGGACAATTTTTATTCATTTTTTGAAAATATTTACAAGACTTTTCTTGCCAAATTTGGGGGATTTTTTTTTTTTCAATAAAACTTTTAAGGGAAACTTTAAAGGAATTATTGGAATTTTCTTCCTGAGGGTTTTGCAAATTTTCAGAAATTTGGGGAATTGTTTTGCAAAATTTTTGGATTTTTTTCAGACAAGGAAACAATATTTTTTTGGTACTCATAAATGAGGACAACAGGAGGGGTAAGGAAGAGAGCGAGGTCTTTCCAGAGTGTTCCCTTGATTATTTAGGGTTAAACAATTGTTTGCTTTATGAGTAGCAGCAGCAGACTTTCTGATATCTTTAGATCACTTATTTAACTACAATGATTTGTCAAACGGGATCTTTTTGGTTGTTACGCTGTGATTTTACTGGTCTGGCCCACTCGAGATCAAATTGGGCTGAATGTGGAACCTGAACTAAAATGAGTTGGACACCCCTGTGCTAAAAGAAGCAAAAACTACCAGTTTCTTTACAAAAACTACCAATTTCTTTAAAAAAAAAAAAAAAAAAAAAAACTTAGCCTCCATTGGCAGCTGGTGATCCACACTGAAGGAGTGAACGTCAACAAACATCACTGTTCTTAGATTGCACCATGGAGCTAATTAGTTCTAGTGTTTAAAGTATGAAAAATTATAAGGTTTTTAACTAATGGCTGCTGAGTTTGGATGACAAGCAAGACAGTGGTTAGAGTTATGCTTCACTGTTGACTTCTAACACCACAAGAGAAAAGGCTTTTAGGATGAAAGTGTGTCTAGCAAACTGTGCGAGTGTCAGCTTCCCCCTAAACCAAATAAAGACGATGACCGAGCTGCTAACTTTAGCCGTCGCTCTGATAACATCCACAACAACTGAGGGGATGTGAAAACAAAGATGTAAATATTGGTTTGTTCCTCAGCCTTTGAAGTAATGCCGGGTTTCTAATCTAAGTAGAAGGCTTTTTTAAAATAATTTTTCACATTTTGACACCAATGCAACCTCATAAAGACAAATAAAATTATGTATTGAGTAAAATAACTGAAGAAATGAATGAAGTACAAGGGATATATTTCATCTGTACCTCTCATTGTTATATTTAGGGGTACTAAAAATGAATACAAGTCTTGTCAAACATAGGGTTTGTGTGTGTGTGTGTGTGTGTGTGTGTGTGTGTTTCAGTGACAGGCAAAGTGAGTAAACTACATTTAGGTAGAGATTTGTCAGAAAATCTGGTCAGCTCTCTAAGTTACAATTTCAAATGTTTATAGCTAATAATTCACAAATCATTGTTGTCCAGACTGTGCAAATTCAAAGTGTACTTTTTGTAATGTGCTTTTATTGTGACTTATTGTCCTTTATTGTGAAATATTGTCCTTTATTGTGACCTACTGTCATTTTATTGTGACCTAATGTCCTTTTATTGCAACTTATTGTAATTTATTGTGACCTAATGTCCTTTATTGTGACCTGATGTCCTTTTATTGCAACTTATTGTAATTTATTGTGACCTAATGTCCATTTGTTGTGACCTATTGCCCTTTTATTGTGACCTATTGTAGTTTTATTGTGACCTTAAGTCCTTTTATTGTGAAATATTGTCCTTTATTGTGAAATACTGTCCTTTTATTGTGAAATACTGTCCTTTTATTGAGAAATATTGTCCTTTTATTGTGACCTACTGTCCTATGTTTCACTGTTGTGTTTTCTTTGTGTACTTTTTGTAATGTACTTTTATAGTGACCTATTGCTCTATGAGTTAAGCACTGAAGGAAAGTAACTAAGTACATTTACTCCAGTAAAATTGGAAGAACTTGTGCTTAACTTGAGTATTTCCTCTCGAAGCTGTTATGCAACATTACAAAGTTTCAGAGGGAAGTATTGTATATTCTACTTTACTGCCTTTATCTGACAGCTTGAGTTATTTTTAACAAACGTTTTCTAACAAGCTTTTAAAATACAGAACATTGTGAATGATTAAACCAGCTTATTCCAAACTTTCTGTCTTCTGGCATCTCAGAAAAAGCTCTGGGTCACATTTCAGACATCTGTGTGGCTTCACCAAATAGTGATTTCTCCTTCTAAACTTCTTTATTTCAGTGAATGTTCAAATGATTCTACATCTCACCAACAATCAGGAAGAAAAAAAAACAGAAAATATTAGAATTCTTCTTCCATTTTCCCACAAATAAATCCTCAAATTAATCTACTTTCCCTGTACATGAAACTCACTAAATAAAGTAGATCAAGCAGTAACATGCTGCTGTCACATTCATGCTTCATGGTAATATATCAGTCAGAGGCCTCAAACTAGTACTTTCAATACTTTAACAACACTTTGCTCCTCATACTTTTACTTAATTATAATTATTATTTATTAGTCAGTAAAGGACCTGCATACTTCCTTCACCACTCAAATATTCTGCATTTGTTATTCATAGGGCGCATCTGCCTCACAAGCCAGAACAATCCAGATTTCTTTTGCATGAAGCTAGAAATAATTCGCAATAGTTTAGATATTCATCAGTTTGACAAAATCTCTATAAATGGAGATGATTCGCACAGCAGGCGCACAGATAAGATGCCTCCAGAAGGACAACGCAGAACACCCAGAATAGTGGTTGAAGGCTTAGAGGAAATCCTCAGATAATGGCTGAGCTGAAGCAGTTCTGTGAGGAAGAACAGCAGCAAATAAACTTTTAAAATCCTTCTGAACCACCAGAGGTTACTGCTGCTAAAGGAAGTTCAGCCACTGAATAAATCACCTGCTTTTCTCAGCATCACTGAGGTACTTTAACATGTGCACCCAATAAAGATGCACCATTCTAACTGTTGGTGTGATATCTGACTATACTTATGATTTAATGAAGATCAGAACTTCTTAAGGAAGAGAGCGAGGTCTTTCCAAAGTGTTCCCTTGATTATTTACTGCCTTCTATACGTGCAGCCTGTAACAGTCTTACTGTATGGGGGGGTTTTGTACCTGCAGGTGAGGAGAACTGCAGCAGGACGCTGTTGCAGCCCAGTGTGATGATGAACGACTGCTTCCCCACGCGGCTGCACTCCGTCTCCCTGGAAACCGAACACTTGAACACACTCGCCTCCTCTCCTGGAAAGAAAGACAGGGAATGGAAAGAGTTAGGATACTTTCATTTCCCACAAACATTTGTCTAAAAATACTGCCTAAACTTTACTTTAACGGGTAAACTCATTGAGTCGACAACATTTAGGTGCTTTTCTTCTGATACAGACTGCTGAAGAACAGAGTTTAAAGAAAATACAACCAACGAGCACAACTCATTTGAAAAGTGTCTTAATTCTAATAATGTCCAGCATTTTCCATGAAAAGCAGAGAGACTGTTCTGCTGCCTCTTTAACTGACGATTCAGCTCCTGTGTGGGAGAGATGAATACAATCTCAGCCTCTTTACCTCCCTCCATGGCTCACACAGCCTGCAGAGGAATCAACACAAATGCTGAAATCTGTACTATTTAAAAACAGGAACACTTATGCATTACTCTCTCAGATAGTTTTTAGATTTAGTCCTGCGTACGTTTAAGTGGAATAATTCCACACCTGCTGATAGCATCAGCGTCAGGTTTGTCCCCATTTCAGGATTTACATGACTGTTATGCATATATTTCTGTCTACACAGAACAGCAGGAAGACCAGGTTGAATCCAGATGATCTAATTTTAGTATTTTCCTAATGTCAGGAAACCCAGCAAACAGTCCAAAGCCAAACGTGTCTCTCAGTACTTTACAGCCTCCCTATCCTGTCCGTGGCTCTCAGCCGTAAACCCACTGGTTCATGGTGAAGGTGTAAAAGTTCACCACGATCAAAAATATATAACTCTGTTTTAAGATGTAATTTCTTAATTTCACTGTACAGGGATTAGTCCATTTATTGTGGCCTTCTCTCTGAGGTGGAAGTCTATTTTCCATGCCATTTGCTGGTCAGTCTATGTTGATCCACGATCTGTCCGCCTGGTTGCTCAGAGATCCCAACGCTCACAATGAAACCACAGGCTGAGTTTCAGAATTAAAGATTATTTTTAGCCCTGAATCCTTCAGCCATCTGCTGCACTATATAAAACTGTTTGCAGGTACCTATGATGCCAGGTCTGGGTCCACTGCAGCCACCCCTCAGGGTCTTTGAGTCAAATCGTGTGAGAGAAGAAACCCCCGACTTGACTGTGTTCCTCAGTCAATTCGTCATCAAGTTTACTCATATGAAAGCTCCGTGCAACAAAGCAGAAACAGAATGTTTGAGGGTTTTATTGCCATGGAATATTTTGCTCTGTGCATGAAAGATTGACTGTGTGCTGACAGCTGCAGAAAACACAACTAACGCCAGTTTAAAGACATACATGTCATCTTTCCCTCGATTCTACACTTAAAAAATGCAATCTCAAGAAATAAAACTCATGAGGAAAAAATAAGCAAATAACTCTAAACAAAATCACACAAGGAAGCTTTACAGAATCCCTTCTGTTAAAAACGGCCCTATGCAAATATTTCTCCAGGCAGGAAAAACATCCTGGTGGTGCAGTCGGCCCAGCGTGGACCCATAAAGCAGCCTGAGCTAATCCAGCGTCTATTAAGGGATTGAGAGCAGTGCTTCAGATTTAGACAGATGCATCTTCTGGGAAGAAAGCCAGTCACGCACCTCAGCAGATTCTCTTCTCAACCACTAGCGCTGCTGAATAAGGGTCAAAACACTTGGTAACAAACAATGGAAACGCATCTACCTTAATAAAAAAACAGATGATCCATGCAGAATTTATTTGATTTATTTTTGAGATGACATTAATAGTGCTCACAAACCTTCAACATGTATCTAATCTCTTCAAACATAAGGCAGAAATGATGTGGCAGAGCTCTGGCTGACTGACAGGATCCCTTGGCTCTGCTAGATAATTAATTGCATAAAGCAAGACTATTAGGATAATGAAATATATCAATAAAGCTGTGGAAAGAAATGAAGAGGAGATGAGTGATGCTGATTATCTCAGTAAAACGGTGTATGTTTTATATAATGATGTGGTAAGTAGAATGAAATCAAAACAGCACAATAAATGTGATTTTGTGGTGGAAAAAGACAGATTTAGCATTACATAAAAAAGCAGCAGAGGCTCACATGTTCTCACTTCAAGTCTCCATGTGTTTTCCAAGCTTTTCATTCTACACAGCCTCAATAATCACTTTCAGTTTCTAACAAAGCCTTTCTGATATCAATCTGGAGTCTAAAGCTCAAGCTGAGATAACATCAATGACATAATCACGGTTCTATTTGATTACCTTTAACAAGCCGGACAACTAACCTGCCCTGCATGTGTAAATCATTCCACTTTCAAGGACAACACAAGTTCAATTTCTGAAACAGTCAGCCTCAGTTTATTATTTACACAATACGACTTCCAGATCAGAGTGTCTACAAAGGAACACAACATTTAGTCACAGCTATCTGGAACTGAATGATGTAGGATTTAGTTTATGATCAAAATGACAAAAAAGACAACAAAACCAAGACAAAATATGAGAAAAATGAGACACAAAATGACAAAAACGAGACACAAAATGACAAAAAATTTAGACAAACAACAAAAGTCAGACAAAACAAAAAACTACAAAAATGAGACAAAAATGGCATAAAATTTGACAAACAACTTGTCATGGTCTAGCAATTTTTTTAAATTTATAGTTTTACTAATTTACAATCTGCAGTTAACGTCTTCTCTGGAATTTTTACACTTTGAGGGCCGGATTGGACTCTCTGGAGGACCGCTTTTTGCCCGCGGGCCTCACGTTGGACACCCCTGCTCTACAGCTTTCACACATCGGCCTGCTGGCGTTTCTCTCTTCCTCCCTTCGCTTCTGCATTTCAGGGAAACCAGCCCTCCATCCTGACAATATCTAGAAACGTCGACTAAATGAGTCAGTGCAGCTGTCGTCTTTGAACAGAATCAACGTTTCTTGTTTTTCACTAAGCTGTTTCCTCTCTGAGTCTGTTCTTGCTGCCTCAGTCACGCTGCGACTGTACGAGCTCAGCAGTCACACTCAGACAAATGAGACGATCGGTTCTGGGGCTCTGCATCACGTATGTACGATATGGACACGGCTGGACAGGATGCTGCTGACAGGATAAATCATCAAAGAAAGAAAATCAGCCTTTTGTGCCGCGTTGCTGTGGTCTTGCACCAACTTAAGAGGAAAAATGACTAAATTATAGATATTTATATTTGGTAAATGTACTACAATTAGCTAATCTGAACCACGAGCATCATATTAATTTGCATTTAACTGCTGAGGTGCAGCTAATAAGTTGTTTTTGTTGAAACTGAGCTTTTCTTTAGTCCTGGAAATAAAGAAACTGAAGCAACTGCCTTCATTTTCTGCATAATTCGGACAAAACGACATGTTTTAGTTGTAGAAATCTCAGCGGAACCTATAAAATAATGAAAATAAACTGTATTAAGTTGCATGTGGAGAGGAAAATCTGCAAAACTGTACCTAACAAGTGGTGCAAGGTTGTGCTGTTGAAGAAATAAGACACAGTTTTTAAGTCCTAGAGGTGAATGACTATCTTTCCATTGCTTTTTCTGACAGGACATGGAAAATTTAACTGCAAGAAAGCCTAAAACTCTCCTTTGACAACCAATTGCTCTGAGTTGTCCATATTTAACAGATGTTATAGGACAATGATTATCATTTTTTCTTCATTTTTTTGGCAGGTCTCACTCCATGCACATCAATAGTAAATAATTTATCCTTAGGTTTGAATTTTATTGTATTTAAGGAAAATCATAGTCATAATTTTCCTCACTTGGCCGGAGAATAAACTGAATATTTAAGCAGAGGTTGCTGCACCAGGGATAAACAATTCATTGATTTCAAATTGAAAACCCGACTTGAAACAATGCAATTAGTAAATCGCAAAGCCTGCAGTCTAGGACATGCATTATGCAGCAGGTCTGACCCAGGGTTTAAACCGTTGTGTCAATGGTTTTACAAATTCATGTCCTTCCTCCTCGTGCGACAGTCACACTTTAGATCGGATCTCTTGTGGCTATTCTCCATTACATGTTTTAACTCTATTACACGGTGAATACAGAATCGAATCACAATATTTGTCAGAAAAATTGCAATTTCATAATTTCCCCCAAATCAATCAGCACAACATTGATTGGTGCAACTTCACCGTGACTTTAAAGCTACAGCCGGCCAGACATCAGTGAGTTATGGTGCTAGAAGCTGGAAAACCGTCTGCTCGACAAAGACCGACCAAAACTGAAATTGTGGTGGCGATCGAGCGTGAAAGCACACTGTATGAAGAGATGTGGCCACACTGTTAAAAGACCGATTTAGTACTGCACTCCTGCAACAAAGCTGGACTCTTGATGGACATCCTGTTTCAGACACGGACCTCTTTCTGGAAGTTTATCACGTCTGAATAAACACCAGGATCACTTTTCTGTAAAGGCAATCATACCAGGATAGACCTAGTAGCGTTAACATATCACTTCCAACACAGGACGAGTCTGGAATAATGCAATCATGCCGACAGCATTAACCTTACTGACGTGGGACAGTTGTAAATATAGCGTGCCTCCCAATCACAACAGCTCGGGAATGATGTTTAAAATCCTCCAAATTAATCCCAGATATCAGCTAAAAGTGGCAGGTTTGACTGTTGTGGTTTTAAATACCAAGACAACTTAAAATATATGGTAAAAAATGTTTGGAAATCGGTCATCCTGTCACCCAAACCAAAGTACTAGAACCAGGGATTTAACACTCAGCCTCAGGGCTTGATGAGAGAACACCTGACTCTCACCTGATTGGTTTAGATGCTGACTCAACAATGTGACGCAGTTGAGAGATTTTGAGTTTATTTAACCGACTGACAGAAATAATGGCAACATTTATCAGCCAGAGAAGCTGATAATAGTCAGATCAGCTCCTAAACTGCACAAAATATACCATAATTCTAGTCTAGTGTATGATAACACTGGTCTGATTGAGTCTTTTGGTATTTACCAACACTAAAACTGCTAATAAATGCGATAACTGAAGAATATCTGACAGATCAGTAATGAAAGCAGTCGTCTTGTATTTTCTTTCCACTGTATTTGACTACTTATGAAAGTGTTTGGTGTATTTTAGCAGTTTAAGAGCTCAGACTCCATGTAAATTTGAGGCATACATGTGAACAACAATTACAAATCACATTTAAAGCATTTCAATAGGCTATGCTGCAATAATTAAAACCATTGGAGTGTGTATGAACCGAGATGTGGGTAAAGTGGAACCAGTTCTAACAGGATGTGATTTTTTCTGCGATTTGGAACCTGCAGTTCACCTTGAATGAGTCTTTTTAGGCCTCAGACCCCATCGATACAGACTCCACATGGCTTCCTCTGGAAACGCCGTTTTTTTTTTCTTCTTCTCCCCAACCCTAACAGCCGAACCCCAACACCTGGAAACAATCTGCGAGTAAAAATCCGTGGAATTCTCCTTTAACGCATCTAGTAAGCCGTGGCTTCCTAAACTAGATGTTTGCAAAGATAGCTAAGGCAGGGAAATATCATGTTTAGATCAGTTGTGTCCAAGACATTAACTGCAGATTGTAAATTAGTAAAACTATAAATTTAAAATCATTTCTAGACCATGACAAGTTGTTGTGATCATAAAGTAAAATACTAGATTGTTCAGTGTTCTTTTGTCATTTTGTCTCATTTTTGCAATATTCTGTCTTGTTTTTTGCCTTTTTTTGTCTGACTTTTGTCATTTGTCTCATGTTTTTGTTTTGTTTCTCACTGCGTTTCGTTTTTGTCTCACTTGTGTTTTTTGTCATTCTGTTTCTCGCTTTTGTCATTTTTTTGTCTAATTATTGAAATTTGTCCATTTTTTGTCGCTTTCCAACTTTTGTCTAATTTTCTGACTCTTGTTTCTCACTTTGGTCATTTTGTGTCTTGTTTTGTCTGTTTTTGTCTGACTTTTGTTGTTTGTTCATGTTTTTGCTGTATTGTGTTTTTGTCATGTTTTTCCTTTTTGTCTCGCTTGTGTTTTGTCTTATTTTTGTCATTTTGTTTCTCGTTTTTGTCATTTTTTTGTCTAATTTTTGTGATTTGTAAATTTTTTTGTTGCTATCTGACTTTTTGCCTCTTTTTTGTTTTGTATTGTTTGTCACATTTTTTGTCATTTTGTTTCTCACTTGATAAACTGAGGCTTAATATTGTTGAAATTTAACTGATTTTTCTTTATAAATTTCAGGTTGTTGATAATATTTTGTAAAAAGATTTTTAGAATGTACTTTTTTGCACTAAAACAAAGGAAAGGTTTGGAGTTGTGGTTATTTATAGGTTATTATGCTGTGACTTTACTGGTCCCTTGAGATCAAATTGGGCTGAATGTGGCCCCTGAATTAAAATGAGTTGGACACCCCTGGTTTAGAAGCATAATCAGAAGAACCCCCCGTTTAGATCTTTACATTTCTACTACCTTTGATGTGGTTTAACACATTTGGTCTCAGATGGAAAGCTGAAATCACACATGCGCCTACTTTACACCGCCCTGAGGGACGTGTGGGAGGCGATTCTCTCAGTATTACACATTAAAAGTTCCTCAAAGATCTGCACTGTGCTTTTCTTTAAGTCGAGCATCACAGTGGAGGAGGGCCAGCACGGTTTTCGGCCGTTTCTTTTCAGCGGGACATCCCATTGAATGAGAAAAGCTGCGGAGGAGATGCTGGAGGGAAGAAGGAGGCGGCGGGGACCCGGCTATTGTTCCAATGAGAACAAAGCTGAATGCATAAGTAATGAGGGCCCGGTCCCACTACGACACTTTAAAACATCCCGACCGCTTTTTGCCCCAAAAAGTACAAGCTTCCGAAGTGTTTTTCCACTATGAATGGGGCTAAAAAGGGAAAAAATATAGAGCAACGGCCGGAGTCAGGAGTGATGCCCTCCGCTCCGGGCTCCAAAACAAGTCACTGAAGCTAGTTCACATGCTAAATATTCAGATATTAGGGTCTCTGGGGAATAAAATGGAATAAAAGGTTTAGTCACATAACAAAAGGGCATATTTATGAAGCGAAATATCAAGGGTAAAAGACGTCGGATGCGAGCGGCAGCCGCACGTTAGCGCATCCCCGGTGGAGGTATTGTTTAACTAGCATTAAAGTCCTCATTATTAGCTGCCCCGCTCACTGCCGGGACTGATCTCCGGTACGGCGCTAGATTTATGTCGTAGTCCCCGGAGAGGTGGACTTATGTAGGAGCTCGGAGCCTAAAGTTAGCAAACCTCTAAAAACATTTGAGTTTTCAGGGCTCCCTCGTGACAAACAGGGGGAGGCGACGTGGTCTCTTCAAGATGTGTTAGCTCCGCGGTGGCTAGCGCTAGCCGGATTAGCCATTAGCGCTGCGTAGCATTAGCGGCTAAACGAGGGCCGACCGTCCGGGAGAAGCGGCCGCCGAAAAGGTCAACTCACCATTGGAGAGATTGATGAGGGCCGCGTCCTGCGAGGTTTTCACTTCTAGCCGCAGGGGCTGCTGCTCCGAGTGCCGCTGGATGTCTCCGTTCGCGTCTCCGATGGAGAGGAGCCGCACGCCGGGGAACACCGAGACCGCCATCTTCGATCTGGAAGTAGAGACAGCAGCAGGTCGGTGGCGCTCACATCCAACCACTCACCGCTCTCTGCTGGAGGCAGGCAGGCAGGCTGGGCATCGGCGGAGGAGCCCGCTGCAGCAGCGCCACCTGCCGGCTCGCAGCAGGGACTGCGTAAACACCGTGGAGCTGGGGGGAGGATGCGGCGTACGTCATGACGTCACATCTACCGTCCAGGAGCTCCTCATTTGCTGATATATTGAATCTTTCAAAATAAATAATTAAATAAAATAAATCTGTGGATGTTCTCAGTCATCCAGGTCATGATAAGTCTCAAGCAAGCATAAGTTATGGCAACTGGACTAACCTCGTGTGAGTCGAAAACGTTTCACCTCTCATCCAAGAGGCTTCTTCAGTTCTGAAAGCCTGGTGGGGAGTACCAGATATTTATCCACCAGGAGGGTGGTGGCAAAAACAAGTGGACAAAGACCCGAAACCAACAGACTCGTTAGGTGTTAATGTGAGTCGTTAGCCTTTGATGGGCGGTCGTTACCCCTCCCAGCCCTCTAGGAGGGTGGTTGGGGGTCACCTGACTGCAAGTGGGACAGATGGCTGCACCTCTGTTGGTTTCGGGTCTTTGTCCACTTGTTTTTGCCACCACCCTCCTGGTGGATAAATATCTGGTACTCCCCACCAGGCTTTCAGAACTGAAGAAGCCTCTTGGATGAGAGGTGAAACGTTTTCGACTCACACGAGGTTAGTCCAGTTGCCATAACTTATGCTTGCTTGAGAATTAAATAAAATACCTGTCTGAAAATAATTAAATAAATAAAACACCAATCTGATGATAAATAAATGAATAAATAAAAAAACTATCTGATAATAAATAAATAAAATACCTATCTGATAATAAATAAATAAGTAAAATACCTGTCTGATAATACATAAAATACCCATCTGATAATAAATAAATAAATAAACACAATATCTCTCTGATAATAAATAAATAAATAAATAAATAAAACAAAGAAAGAAAGAAAATACCTATCTGATAATTAATAAATAAATTCATAAATTAATAAAATACCTATCTGATAATAAATTTTAAAAATTAAAAAATAATATATGGAACAATTCACAAAATTGTCCCAAAGTTCCTCATAGATGCAACTATAGAGAGAGAGAAGGTAGAAATTGGTGCATAACATACATATGTATTATATTAACATACGTGTATTAATAAAAGAAGAATATATGAAGGAAATATCAGGAGAAAACCACAACCAGACACAAATTAATGTAGTAATAATTTAATGTTTTCAAAATGACATAGTAGCATCTTAAGAATGAGCTAACATGATAGTTTACATTTGGAATATTAATTTAATTTAAAACCAAAGATATTCAGGTTACAATCACATAAAACACAGAAACACATCAAACCTTTATATTAAAGACAATCAAATCAGAAAATAATCAGTGTTTTTTGTCTAAAAGGATGAGTCCATTAGCTTAACTTTGTGTTGACAAATCAGTAAATGAATGGACTCATTATTGCAGCTTAGTGAATTTTTTGTTTTCTAAAACTAAGATGCAAAATTTATACAAGACAGCTTCAGTGACAGAGATAACTGAACTAATGCTAGTGTTTAATTGTTAATATTGGATCACTAAAGTCATTTAAAGGTTCCTTTGTCTCCAAAACTGAAGCCTTTTGCTTTTTTTTTTAAAAAAGAAAATACCAATGCAGTAATGAAAAAACTAATTTTTTTTTGCTTTCACAGTTCTGATTTGTGCTAGAAAGTTGTAGAAAAGAACAAACACATTAAATTAGATTGTTCCAAGCAACATTCATAAACAGAAATCTGGTATCTTCCAGTGTGACTTTCATGGATCTCCTTGTCATCAGATACAGACGTTTTTCATCCACCACTGTTGAAAGTGTAATTCTACTGTAACTGAGTTGTGGTTAAAAGTATTTAATTTGGTCATGAAGACAGAATTATGGCATTAAGGTCTGTTGTGTAACCATATGAACATATATATAATTATAATTGTCTTCAGCAGTGTTGTACGTCACAGAAATCCACATCGGAATGATCTTTGACTCCTTCACAATCCTGCAAAAAAGAGAAAAAAAATGTAAATAAATTTAGCTTGCTGGGATGAGTCTTGTGCTCTAAAAGACAGCAGGATAGTTGTTTAGCAGCTGCAGAAAACTATTGAAAAAGTAGCTAAAGCAGGATTATTCCAGGAAGAGAGGAATGTCGGCACCTCAGAGGAGGACACATGACTTGGGAGGCCTGAACGGGTTGTCACTGGAGGGCACGCCGGTGAGGAGAGGGTCTTTGTGGGCATTTTGCAAACAGAAGGTCTTCAGTTCTGCAGCGGCCTGAGAAACCTGAATAAAACACAGAGATGAGATGAGTTTACAGCAGCTGATTATAGCCACAATCCACTCAGCTGGGGGCAGGTACACTGAGCTAAAATGCAATCTAACACAGCAGTTCTGCCTTCATGAAGGGAACCATGCTGAGGTTTTGATGTCACTGCCTCAACTCAATGCTCATTATACAGCCTGGTGTTTCCATTATTTTGTCCAATCCTTTTATATCAGTGGGGGAAGAAACAGAAACAGCTCTCTGGATAATGCAGAACATACTAAGCTTCATTATGAGAAGGATTTTTTTTCTTTTGTAGGTCTGTTGTACTGGATTGTGTTGGTTTCTAATAAACTGACCACTGAGTGCATTCTTGAGATCACTCACTGAGGATATCCCAGTCTTTAAATTGGTATCTTCAAAGTAATAATATAATTAGGGATGTCCGATAACCAATATTGTCCAACTCTTAATTTCCGATTCCGATATCAACCAATACCGATATATGTGGGCTATTTTACCCTCCTGTTGTCCTCATTCACGGGCACCAAAAAATATTGTTTCCTTGTCTGAAAAAAATCGACAAATTCAGCAAAAAAATTCTCCAAATTTCTGAAAATTTGCAAAACCTTCAGGAAGAAAATTCCAATAATTGCTTAAAAATTTCTCTTGAAAGTTTCAAAAAATGAGTAAAAATCTTCCAAAAAAATCCTAAAAATATCTAAAGTGATTACATATATATCAGTAAAACTTCTAGTATTCTCTTAAGAACATTTTTAACATTTCTTTTTTCCCCCAAAAAAATGTTCAGAGATTTCCCAAAAAAGTTGAAAATGTGGACATCAGAAGTTTCACTGTGAAAATATATTTTTTTTCCACATTTTCAAACTTTAGAATGGGTCAAGTTTGACCCGCAGGACGACACAAGGGTTAACTAATTTAAGGTAACATCACATATCTCCTGTGGTGGAATTAACACATCATGCCTAGTTTTATTTCACAATAGGCAAAAAAAAAAAACGATAACGATAATGACCGATACTACATTTTCATGCCAATATTGGGCCAATAATGTTGGTGGGCCGATAGTATCGGACATCCCTAATAATAGCAGATGTATAATAATGGTCCCACTCCAACCAGTGCTTGCAAGTGAAAACATGATTAAAATTTAGTTTTCCTAATTAAAACTATGCACCTTTTCCCAAACTTCCTACTGCTACATGTGCAAGAAGTAAAGCCCCACTAACAGGGCAATTATCTGTTTATATTTTGTGAACACTGCAAAGAAAAACCCTACCTATGCCACTGGAGCAGCTAGTGTTAGGTGCTTTTTTATGGCCTTTTTAGAATTAAGACAGGAACTAGCTCAAGTATCCACAGCTGCTTTAGTTTCAGGTGTTAAAAGAGGACTGTTTAGGGTTTAGTGGGACCAAAAGTCTTAAGATAGTAGAGGAAAGACACTGCATTTTTACAGAATTCAAACACTTAGTTATTCAATGTTGCAGCGCAGCTTGTTGTAAACTGTTTCTGTGGCTTTGGAGGAGCTTTAAGTCTGAGAAAAGAAACCTGATGAAGTGATAATGATGGGTCATCTCAGCTTGAACAGTAAAAAAGCTGCATCACAAACTGGGAATGTGAAGCTGAAAGTCATTTATCAAGCAGGAAGTGGCTAATAAAACACTCCTAATTAATGATCAAGCTTGATTAAAACTGTGCACTAAAAATCCATTTTTTTTCACTCTGTCTTCATCCAGCCACCCAGCCTCATGGAGCTGCAGCATAAACCCCTGGAGCGCTGCTTCAGACGAGTCCAGTTTCACACTTGGAAGAACAAAGAGTGAATCTCAGAGGCCCTAAAACTGCTGCACTGCTTCCTGTGAGTCTCTGTGGGGAAAAACCCAAACATCTCCGGTTCAAAGCCTCACTGATGTGACATTTATACACCACAATCTGTTGGACAGCATCCCCAGATAATAATCTTTGTCTTACTGGATTAGTTATTTTTTTTCTTTTAATAGCTACACTGTAAAAACTGACAGAAAAAAATCCTTAGTTTTTTTTTTCAGGCTTTTTGTTTATTTTCCTTAGTTTAGATGTTTTGGGTTGTTTGTTTTTTTTAGGTTATTTTTGTTAGTTTCATAGGTTTTTTGTTTATTTTCCTTAGTGTCATACTTCTGTTTTGTTTATTTTACTTACTTTTTTCCTTGAATTTCCCAAAAGGGATGAATCAAGTATCTGTCTCTCTATCTCTAATTTTTAACATGATGTTATAGAAGAATTTTTTTAGTTATCTTCTCTTTCAACAGTGACAAATCCTGCACTTACAAATTGTCTCCATCTGTAACAGAAAAAACAGGCTCTATTTTAAAATGTTCCGGGCTGTAATTTCTTTGTGTTTGATTTTCAATCTTTACAGCGTCATAAAGTCGAGTCTTTGGTTTGTTTTTTGCTGTTTGGACTGTAACTAATCACGAGAAATTTTTGGGGTGAAACTCATCTGTGATTTCTTTATTCTGGGAGCTCCCCCCGGCATGGACTCCCAGCTGAAAACTAGTCTGTTCTAAAATAAGTAGCCGGCCAACAATCACACCAGTCACACAGCAGCACAATCAACAAAGCCATCAGTGTGCTGCTGTCGCTGAGAAAAGTCTGTTTTCTCTGCACACCAGGGCGGTACACCGCCAATAACGTCAACATATCTAACACTAAAACATTAACTACATTAGTTTGGTCTGAGTTGATGCCATTTTTGAACATAAGAGCATTAATGAGAGATCATTTAATGTAGTTTACAAACAAAGAAGACTCTTTTAGCAGGATTTAACAAGAATTTAGAGAATACAGAAGTGCACTGAAATGGCAAAATATAATTAATGTATATTTGACAGATCAATTATGCTCCACATTAAAGCTCAAGATGCGCAAAAGAGCAGATGTTGAGATAAAAAAAAGTGATCATTTGCCAAAAAAAACATTACTTATACAACCAGTTTTATCTGTACTGTGCCACATCCATGAAGTGAAAATACATAGAACTTTATGTCAGCAGTGATGGCATAAGTGCATCGTTGTAAAATTTTATTTGTTTTTGGTCATTTTAGAATAATTATGACCAAAAAGTGTTTGCAGTTTATAGCATAATCACATATTTACATTACAGGCAATATTGATTTTTGGTGTTTAGATTCTAAACAACTTGACTTTTGTGTGGTTTTTATATATAAAAAAAGAAATTATCTCTTTACACAAATATCCCGTGAACTATAATAAAAAAAATATAACCATCATGAATGGAATCAAGTCATTTTGATGCAAAATGAACATTTCAAATGCTGCAATCACTTTTTTTTTGCATTATTTAATTTAAATTAGTCCTTTAAAGCTACTTCAACCAGATAAAACAGCTAGATTAGTTACAATCTGATGTACAGACCAGGTCAAATAATGTAAAGACAGACCAGTAACTGCCCCCAGTCAGTTTTTTTGGTACTTTCTGTGTGAAGCTGAGTGTTGTCTGCTGTTACCTTGATCCTGCGGACGCTGGCCTCCAGTCGAAGCTGCTTCACTGCCTTCTGGGCGATCACTAAGCTGCTGTTGGCGGCGCTGTTGTTTGACATGACTGAGTCCAAATGACAGGGAGAGAAAGTCCAAGTCCACAGTCACACTGATGTTCAGCTCCAGGCTGAGAGAAAACACATGCTCCAGTGAACGCTTTCAAAATAAAATGCCTCTTTACTAAAATAGGATCGGATTTAGTTGAGATTTTACACTTAATCAGCAATGCTGTGAGATGAAATAAAGGAAACATATTAAAGTCATTATCAAAACAATGCAACAATAAAAATATGTTAATTACACATGATATTAATTTTATTTTCACATGTGTTGTTGCTATCACTATAACAGCAACATAAACTTTAGATGACACATAATAATAATAATCATAATAATAATAATAATAAGAAGAAGAAGAAGAAGAAGAAGAAGAAGAAGAAGAAGAGGAATGCATATTATTATTATTGTCATTTTTATTATTTTATTTTTAGTAGTATTTTCATTACTATTGTTGTTGTTATTTTTGTTATTTTAATCATCATTATCCATTTAGTTTTTTAAATAAAAAACAATATGTGTTATTTGAAAAAATAAAATAAATAAAATAAAAAATATTGAAAAAAACAAAACAAAGTAATATGTTAATCATCATCATCCCATTTGTTTTTAAAAAAATTTAATAATGTGTTATTTTTGTATTTAAAATAAAATAATAATAATAATAATAATAATAATAATAATAATAATAATAATTATTATTATTATTATTATTATTATTATTATTATTATTATTATTATTATTATTATTATTATTATTATTATTATTATTATTATTATTATTATTAGTGGTAGTAGTAGTAGTAGTAGTAGTAGTATTGTTGTTGTCATTATATTTATTATAACAATAATTACTATTATTAGTAATAAAATTATTATTATCTGAGACACCTAGCAGGTCAAATAATTTAAAGACAAAAGAATAAATAAATTATGATAATCATTATTATTAATACTAACAATAATGATTACAATTTTTATTGTATTCTTTTGTCATAATAATAATAATAATAATAATAATAATAATAATAATAATAATAATAATAATAATAATAATAATAATAACAGTTAATTTAGAATAGAAGGGCAGATGTTAAATGTTATAATTTTACTATAACTTCCCTTTTTTCATAAGATGTTTCTACTTTTATTGATTTCAAGGGACTTTTATTTTATATTTCCACATTTATAGGCTGCAAACATTGTTCATGTTTTTCATGTGTTTGTTTAACTTTATTCTGCTGCTTCGTTAATTTTGTTTTTGTTGTTAAATAATTTTTTTTCTTTCTATTTCTTATGTGTTCCTGGCTTGTTCTGAAGTTTGTACCTGAGGTTCAGTCATGAGCAATGTTCCCTGTAATTTTTCAGTCTGAGTGTGAGCAAACACACAAACTCCCTGAGCGTCCCTTGGACCACTGTGAGCAACATCAGACATGTGCACTGTGGTCACACCAGCATCACATCCATTCAAGTTACATGGTTTATTAAAAGAATCAAATTACAGCATTTACATTTCTGTTAAAACACTTTGACAACAGGAGCCAGTTGAAGGCTGCAGTGATTTTAGTGACACTACAATGTATAAGAGTGAAGTTATTGAATATTTGTCTCTCTTTACTGTTGCAGCGGTTTTGCAAATTGCAGACGGACCCTGTTCACTCCATAGACACCAATGTTATTCCTGTAGCTTGAAAGACAGCTACTTTTGATAAAACTGGGCTTGTAGCACATTGTCTGCCTTGCAACAATGGGAAAGAGGCACCATTTATGTTTTGACAACCTATATCTAATGAGTTATTGATGCTGGAAGTCCCAATCTGTGAATATCTTTCCAACTTTACTGAACTTGGGGCCACTACCACCTAAGGAGTGATATATTTAATTTTGAAAAAAGCATTTAGCCATACTTAAAGCTTTAAGTGCTTTATTAACACGGAACTAAAAATTTTGTATTGTTTTATTATCACAGGTTCTGTCTGAAAAGAGGTGGCATCATTTTAAACAGTGAAATCAAACTAACAAAATGTAACGACCAACCAGTGTGTAATACTGGATTCTGCAAAAACATAAACAACTTTTTTAAAAATCTAAATCTTATCTTAACACAGTTAATGTATTAACTTATTTTTGTGTGTATGCATGTATTTATTGATTTATTTAGTACTGTTAACATATCAGAATTCTGAGTGAATTTTTCTTAAGATAGGCAAAGGCCATTTATTGATTACATACAGGCTGTTAAATGTTTATTAAAAACTAAAAAGCATTTAAAAAAAAAAACAACTTAGGCATTTATTGAGTCACTAAAATACTGTAGAGTACAGACCACATCAGCATGATTATAAGCATCCTCTGGTAAATTAACAACCAGATACTGATGTCTCTCACCATATGGACTTCAGGAGATGATTAGATGATGATAAACTGTGACCTACTGGTTGGATTCTCTCTGTTCTCATGTTTCTTACATGTTTGTCCCCTGACAGCCGGGTCCTAATGTTTTTAGAGCAACACACCATACTATGACGTTTTTACAATGATGGTTCTACTATGGAACCAGTTTGACATGTTCAGGTGTTCTTTGTGTGAAAACTCAGAGATTTCAGGGATCAGAAGGTGGTTTTCAACTTTCTTTGTTAACTTTCTGCTTCAACTTTAAACTAAATTTCCTTGACTAACCCCACCCTCTGGACTTCCAGGAAGCTGTGTTCCTATTGGCTGTCCAGGTGGCTGCTTGGTGTTATCAGGAACACCTGAGCAGCTCAGTGTCTTCCTGCTTTGTTTAGCTGCAGACAAACATTTCCTCTGCTTCTCTTCACCAGTGAACTGGGTTTGGTTCTGTTGCTTCAGTTTGTTCTTTAGGCGTTGGCTTGCAGCTTCCAGCAGTAAAATCATCTTTAATGTGTTTCTTGGTGTGTTTTAGGGCTTTGTACTGGATAGTTGTCTTGGTAAATGTGGTTCTTTAGCCACAGTTAGCACATGGTGCTAATGTGTGCAGTGATTAGTGGATTTGGTACAGCTGAGTTGTGTCTTTATCTTGGCTGTAGTGAGTCTTTAGAGGTTTCTGGTCAGACACATTCTGTATTCTTGTTTGAGAACCAGCGTTGGTTGTCCAGAAGGTAAGAGTTCCTGTCCTGATTCTCTGTTCTCAGAGGTTCTCTGGTAGGCTGCAGGAGACTTTAGCGTTTGGGTTGTACTAGTTTGGTTTTTGTATGGTTTCATTTGGATGACTATCTTGAGGCTCCTCCATGTGGTTTAGTGAGGTTTTCTGGAACAGTTCTACAAAGCAACCTGCAGCAGAAGAGACTTTGAGAGTTTTTAGGAAGTTCTGGAGAGCAGACTTTAGAGCAGCAGAAACATTTGTCAGCAGTTTGAGCAGGAGAAGGTGAGATTCAGAGTAGAAATGAGACAGAAACCTTCTTGACCCGTGTGGTGAGGTCCTGTACCAAGAGTTTGAGCAGGTTGTGAAGAGTCTGTAGTTCTTTGGTCTGAAAGCACAAGAAGAGTCGACTCATTAAAGGAGAAAACAGGAGATATTGTTGGTTCTTCTGTCGCTCTGCAGTTTCCTTAGACTGAATATCAAATTTATATTTTAAATGATTTCCTATGTGAGCCCAAGAAGACTTCAATAAACTCCCTCCATCCCCTGAACACAACATATTTTATTACCATGTTAAATCTTTTTTTTAAATGTGTTTTTGAGTTTTAATCATAGTTTTAGCATAGTTTTTTTCTCTTTGCTTGTTTAGTTTTGTCATCTGTGTAAAAGGTGCTAAACAAATAAAGCTGAATTGATAAACTGAATAATTGACTAACTCATGATTGTGACAACAGAAGTATTTTCATTGTGATTTAAGGGTTTATTTCATTTTTAAGGTTGGGGTTAAAATCTTGACAGAAAAACAAGATTAAGGAAATAAACTACATAACAAAAAGCAATTAAATCAAAGGAAAAAAATTTAATACAATAACACTTTTAAAAAGTTTCATTATTAAAAAGATTTAAGAAATTTAAGATGTCATTTTCTAATTAAACATTTAATTTTTTAATTCAATGTTTTGTCTTTTTAAAGGTTTAATAATCTAAATAAATGTTTTGCATTTTTTAAAATGTTTAATATTCTTCTTGTTTAATTGTATTTTTTAAATGTTTAATTATGGAAAATATTTTATCTGTAATTTTTAATATTTGTATTTTAAAAATTTTGTTTAATTTCATAATGACGTATTGTATCTTGTTGAATTATCTAATTCAATATTTTGTCAGACAATAAAGCTTCAAATAGGAATTAAACAGGAAATACAATGAAGCATTTAAAAAGAAAATTAAACATTAAAAGGTGATAAAACATTTAAAAAGAAAAACCTTAAATATTTAATCGAAACATTAAATATTGGGAAAGGAAAAAAAACTCAAACAAGCCGATAAAACATTTGAAAAAACAATTAAACATTAAAAAGACAAAACACTTGGAAATCAAATCAGACATTAGAAAAGAATAAAAGGTGAGAAAAAAGCAAAACTAAACGTTTAAGAAGAATCAAACTAAAGACAAAACATTTGAAAAGACACCAGTTAAACTTTAGAAGATCAAATTAAACAGAAGAGACAATAAAACAATCAAAAAGAGCAAAAACAGATAAAGGTTTTAAAGCGTTTTGTAGTCTGAAACGAAAACATCAAGTTGTTTCTTCAAACATTTCCTCTTTCTGTGTTCTTGGTTTGATTGTGGACAGATTTACTAAGAACTTATTTAAGAAAACTGCTTTCCAGATAAAGTCTACTAGTAATTGAAGGCATTTATCAAACTAATGTTACCTTCTGATCTCCACAAACTTTACTGTTCAGTGAAGAGAATCAAAGTTTGTTGAGGATTTCTAAAAAAAACCCGCAGGTGAAGGTCTGAGAAGAACTCAGATGGATGATCTAAATGTGAAATCAAGACTCATGGTCACAAGTTTTAAGGCTTCTGTTAACCAGAAAGTTCAAACTAACAGAGAAGTACTGAGAAACTTTTAAAATTTCAGTCCTCAGACTGTCTGAAGGTTCAAACTAACAGAGAACTACTCAGGAACTTCAAGATTTCAGTCCTTGGACTGTCTGAAAGTTCAATCTAACAGAGAACTACTGTGGGACTTAGAAAATTTCAGCCCTCAGACTGTGTGAAAGCTCAGGTCCTGAGGACTCGGGAGGTGTGGAGGCTTTGGAAAGTCTTGGAACTGAGGGTTCCACCCTCCAGCACAAAGGCTGAAGTCCAACCTCCTGAGAAAAACGGTCGAGTCGAGACTCGAGTTAAAAAAAAACTCGAAAACGACAAAAAATAGATGATAAATGCGCAAAAAAAAGAAGAATTAGTATCTGAGCGTATAGCTCAGGGGATAAGAAGAGAGACTCCCAAGTGGAGGGTCGCTGGTTCAAGACCCGCCACTGGCAGTTTTCTTTCTTTGTCTTTGTCAGGATTTTGATAAAATTTAAGAAGTGTCTGGTCTTGAACCAGCGACCTGCAGCTCCATAGGCAAATCCTTAACTCACTGAGCTACAGATCAGATAAAAAGAAATAAATTCGTCGTCCCTTTGACATCGTAGTTGGTGAAGTGACCACATGGGTGGAGCCAAGGCGGAGTCTGGGTGGAGTCAGGGCGGAGAGTAGGCGGGGAGGTGGGTGGCGGCCTCCCCCCTCTACTCCCCCACCACCCACCACACCTTCCCCCGCCCGACGAGTTCTTCGAGTCTCTACGAGTTCTTCAAGTCTCCATGGGTTTTCCCCAGTTTCTGGAGTTTCCACCAGGTCCGAGGCAGAACAAGTTGTCATGAAGAGGTGTTGAAGTCGGCCAGGATGGACTGACTTTTTACAGCGACTAGAAGAAAGACGACTAGAAGATCAGGTCTTTAACCACCATCCATAAAATCCATGGAGTCGCTTCCGGGAAATGAAAGGAGGTCAACTTTTATCAACCTCCATCCAGATGTTCAACTTGATATCTTTATTTGGAGATTTTTAGCACCACAAACCTTTAGTGTCACACTTTATTATCATTTATTAGGACTTTAATGGAATCCACCAACAGATTTAGTTTTTGTTGACAAACTTTATTCTTGTCATCGTGGGACTGCAGTATTTAAAACTCTTCCTTCTATTTGACCTCATGTTTATTAGTTTTAGTGGAGAACGTTATTTTAGTTGTCAATTAGTCTCTTAAAAACCAAGTAATAAATTGGATCAGTAAAGAGGTTTAAATTTCTTACTTTATCACATTTTAAATATGACAAAAAATATAAAAATAAAGCGTCTTGAGACAATTTGACCTGTAATTGGCATTATATAAATAAAATTGAATTAAAATTGTATGTATCTTGTAATGTTGGAGTAATTCAGCCATACATGTTGGAAAACACATTTTCTTTTCCCATCAATCTGTTGATTGTTTTCTCCACTAATTCATTTCTTGTTTTGGTTTATAAAATGTCAAACCCAAATATATTCAGTTTACTGTCATAAAAACCAAAAAGATTTACATTCATGATGCAGGAATCAGGCAGTTTTTCACTTTTTATCTTAGTTTAATCAGAAAGATAGTTGATAATGTGTGAATTGTTGCAGCTTGTGAGCCATAAAAGGTTTTAATCTTTGGGGCCGAGTGTCAGAAAACATTTAGAAACCAACATCAACAAAACACTCAACAAAGATTTGAACATCATTAAAGGGAAATCCAACTTTTGCATGACAATGTCTAATTAAAGGACATTTATTTCCAACATAAATGTGTGATATTCATCCTCTGGAGCTTTCTCTTCACATCGTCTTCCACCTGGACTGGTTTGGTCGGGAGCATGTGCAACAAACATTTGAAAAAATGCACTTTAACATCAATGAATGACACTGAAGTTTAATCTCTACATAAATGAGACTGAGTCTGGATGTGCTGCTCTGTCATTAACTCCTAAGTTTAGGGAAAGCTCAAACAAAAGAGGACAGTTCAGATAAGACTTGAGAATGAGCTTATTTTGAACAAACATCTCAGACTTTCTGAGCTTCAGCACCTCTAGCAAGATATTTTAACAACAAGCAACTCAAGAGATCCACAAGTTGGAGAGAGTTAGCTTTAGCTGAGCCAAAGAACATGTGGGACGCTAACCTAGCAAACATTTCAGACTTTTCTCTGTGAATTCTGAGAAATAATTTACTATTTAATGACAGAGCTACACATCTTAACTCAGTCTCATTAAAACAGACTCTAATTCAGTGTCATCCATCCATATTAAAGTGCAGTTACCCAAAATGTTTGTTGCATGAGCTCCAACAAAACCTGTCCAGGTAGAAGGCCACTTTGACAAACAGGAAGTGGAAGATTCCAAGTAGATTTATAGAAGGGGGAACCGGACTGTACTAAGTGTGGTCGAGTATAGAGGGGTGTTTTGTGGGTTTTTAAGGCTGATAATGATTATTAGTGAGACATTTGGAGTAGATATTCATTTGCAGTAAATGAAAGTATTTAAAATCTTGGAGTTAAACTTAGAAGAACACAAACTCTAACAGAAAACTTTGTTGATACGTTTTTGTTTTGTTGACAGATGTTAAGTTAAAGGAGTTTTATTCGTGACGTATAACCAATCAAATCAGTCCAGAAGACAGAGCGACCACAGGTAGATAAATGTTCAGAGCCATTTTTAAATTTATTTATTACCGTAAATTAGTAAAAAATAAACTACTGATGCGGCTGCACAGTGGCGTAGTGGTTAGCACTTTCGCCTTGCAGCAAGAAGGTCCCTGGTTCGCGTCCCGGCTTTCCCGGGATCTTTCTGCATGGAGTTTGCATGTTCTCCCTGTGCATGCGTGGGTTTTCTCCGGGTACTCCGGCTTCCTCCCACAGTCCAAAAATATGCTGAGGTTAATTGATTATTCTAAATTGCCCGTCGGTGTGAATGTGAGAGTGCTTGTTTGTCTATATATGTAGCCCTGCGACAGACTGGCGACCTGTCTAGGGTGTCCCCTGCCTTCACCTGAGTCAGCTGGGATAGACTCCAGCCCCCCCCGCGACCCTAGTGAGGATTAAGCGGTGTATAGAAAATGGATGGATGGATAAACTACTGATAATCAGTTAATCAGTCAGCCCACAATTACTACAATTCTACAATGTATGTCTCTTTCCTTAGACTTGTTATTTGTACAATATACGATGTATATGATGGTGTTTTTTCATACCAAAGGCTCTACTATGATGTTTTCTAAGACACATACGATGCTACTCTGGTTGTTCTGGCTCTGGGCCGCTGCACTCCTCCTCTGTTGTTTTCTGGATTGTACTCAGCTGCATGCCTTCGTCCATCCGGCCTCCGTTGACTCGTCCCGCCTGCCGTCTCTGGAGCTGAAGCTGGATTGGAACAGACCAAAGTACAGTCCAATCACGATGCCAGCTGCCTCTCAAAAGGCTCCTTCATCTGGCAGGTGGCGCCACTTCTTCTGAGGGGAAGCTGAGCTGGCCTGACAGAACTTTGGAGATGTGTTCCAGTGGTTGGTGGATGTGTGGGGAGATAGAGAGGGACCTTTGAATTGTTCAGAAAGGAAAACAGGGAACTCATTGGTAGTTTTAGTTTAGGGTGTTACTGTGGTGTGTTTTTGGGTTTTAAGAGGTGAACAGGAAGAGTTTTTTTCGTATTGATTGTCTTTTACTTTGTTCCTGGTTGGAATGCCCATCAATGTCAACATGAAGTTCACTTTTAGTTCTGTTTATTTATTTTTATTTTACTAACACACATTTGCTTTTAACCCCCTCACATGTTGTGTTGTTGTAAACTTACTCTTTCAAATAAATTCTCATCTAACCCTCTGGAAACCAGCGTTTGGACTGTTTTTGTGTTGCTCCTCACCTACTGACAGCTGTGGACTAAAGGCTATACTGTGACGTTTTTAGAGCCACATGCTATACTATGATGTTTGTTGGGCGACACGCTATACTATAGGCTTTTTTAATTGACATATTACTGTGACTTTTTTTTGGTTTAGTTTTTTTGGGTTTTTTTAGCAACATATCAGAATTTGAACAGTTTTAAAAGTTACAACACTTTTACTTGTGCAATGAAATTATTATTCCATGGCATTTTTTTAGATGACATATTATACTCTGATGTTTTCTTGAATAACATACTATTTTGACAATATACTGCACTATGACGTTTTTTGAACCACATATCATACATGACAATTTTAGGCAGCATCCTATCATTTTGCGCTTTTTGAACCACATAATAATCTATGTTTTGTTTTTTTTTTCTTGCCAACATGCTGTACTATGAACTACAGGCCATACTATGTTATTCTTGAGTAAAGCATACTATACTTTGACATTTTCTGAACTACATCCTATACTATGGCGTTATACACAGAGTGCTTTGGTTACATGTTGATTTATAATCTAGATTTTTTTCTGTTTTGTTTTTTGACGGGATTACCACAGACCTGACCATGAACACCATCGACACCCACCTGAGGGAGACGCTGCATAAGATCTCAAGGCTGCTTGGTCGTGGTCTTTCTGGCACGTACTCTTCCAAGATGAGCCAGGCAGTTTAACACTGATGGAATGACACCAGGTCTAAGCCGACAAACTTCCAATTCCTCCTCAACCCATAGTCTCTGGGAAACCTACATGGAGTAAGAAAAGTAGACTGACAAGTAATTAAGTCTGTACACAACATATTAAAAAGAAATCATGCTAATAAATGAAGTACAAAGAACCAAATTCGCCAATATACTGGAGACCAGAGCTATTTAACTTGATAAATATAACCTTGTTTAGTAACATTTCAAGTATTTGAGAGCAGTCCTAAAGAACTGCCTGTAATCCCAATCATAAAATGGGTTTGGAGGAAGAACATAGATGGTAATCTGGATATACATGAGTTAGGCTTTATAACTACTATTGGTAGTATTGGTGGTAGTAATAGCAATGCGACTACTACTAGTAGTACATTTGCTGCTGCTGATACTGGCACTGCTACTACAACTTGTAATACTATTACAAATGCTGATACTACTTCTACGACTCTAACAGCTGTTTATACTACTACTGCTGCTTGTACTTTTAGTATTACTACTACTGCTTGTACAACTATACTACAGCTACTATTAATCGTCTGGTATTTGGTTGTCAAGCTGCTAGCTCGCCTTACAGTTTGCTATTGGCTAACTAGTTAGCTCTCATAGACTGGAAGCTCTCAACAAGATTTCATCATGAAAAAAGAGCCAAAAACTATTCTTACCTATGAAAAGTCATTCCAAGTTTCCTTGTCTCAATCGTACGACGTAGTGTGTAATTGTATGCAGCACAGTGAGACGGCATACTTGTTGTTTCCGTTTTCACGCCGTCTACATCGACGGAATGCACTGAAACTTTTCCCCCACTAGCTTAGCCTCGCTGTAGCACGCAGCTCAAAGGGGCGTGTCCTATCTACTCATTCATATCTATGACAACAACGGTGGCTGCACATAAGGACGCCTGACGTCGATTAGCTGCATAAATACGTATGTGAATCGCATCATTGGCTGCAGCAGCCAGTCACCGGTCACTCACTGACTCACATTGAAAAATAGCACAGAATGAATTGTGACTTGTTTATTTTATTTACAATTTAGGTTGGATTTTTTTTTGTGCGCAGCGCAGATTTTCTGTGCGCGGAGACCGTGTCAGCAGTGCGCAATTGCGCACGCGCGCAGCTTAGAGGGAACAGTGGTCATGAGCTGTAAAGAAGAGAACCACCGCTGGGGGCGCTGATGCAGCATTCTGTGTTGTTTAACCGCCGACAAAATGGAGGAAGAGAAGAAGAAGATGGCAGTTGAAAGGTCAGGCTGGAACTGGTTCCGGAGTCGCTGGGGTCACAGAGAGGGGCAGAAACCTGAAATACTTCCAAAATGCTGCTACGAGTGAGTACCTGAAGTTATTAATTAATTTACCTGTCGGCGTTAATCCCACCGTGAATGAGTTTTATGTCAAACCGGTGGTGAGTGTTGTTAAGGTCGTGTTAGCCGGTTAGCTCAGCAGCTTGTGTAACGTTTGAAGGCATCACCTCTAAACCCGTCATCTAAATACACCCAGTAGAACCAGCCACATGTCACTTTGTCTGCTTTTTACACTCGTTGCTTCATTTGACTACAGCTCAGCATGTTAACAAGTGTTGTGTGTACATGAGACAGAAGTGTATTTAACCTGACGAACATCGTGTTGTCAAGAAGTTTAAAAACTCTTGAATGTTTGAAATTAATACTAAAATATATTGCACTTTAGTCCAAAACATGATCAACAAATCTTGTGGGCCAAATTTCTAATTTGTTTGTAATTTCAACATACTCAGAACAATTTTCTCTCTTTGCAGGATGTTGCTCACAACCAGCTTCTCATCCCATAATATCTAAATGTTTAATATACTGTTTGTTACATAGCAATAATCCCTATTTAATGTTGTTTGAATTGGATGATAAAAATAGAACAACCATATGTTAAACATCTGTTCAGTCAGTGACAAACGGGTGTTGAAAAAATCTTCTAAAAATGTTTTAAAAGCATGCTTTGGTTTCTTAAAGATACTAAATCCACACAAAAATGTTCAATATTGTAACCACAAACAAGAAGAAAGGTTGAATATTTTATCCATCTCGAATGTGTGAAAGTATAGTCATAAAAGCTTTGTTTTGGAATATCACACGATATGTCGATTTTAGAATTATCTCTGAATTAAAATGGTGCGTTTCTGTCGTGCTGAGTTGGACATTTTTTTGAAAACACATTTTTTAAATCATCTATATAAATTATATTCCGCATTAGTTTCCCTTTTATAATATACTTAGATGAAAAATACTGGTTACACAAGTTGACATGAACCAGTTGGACGACCTGATCACGCTGCTTTTACACTCAGGCAACTGTTAGTTGAATAGACCTTTACGGAACATAAAATTCACCCACTGAAGTCTGACAAAATTAATTGTTCACAAAAAAATAGTGCCATTCTAGTGCTATTCCACCAAATAAATGCAGTCATGCTCACCTATTTTCTGTGTACATAAGGCATGAATAGTTCCACGGTGAGAGCATGAGTTCTGTTTGTACTTACTGTGACATGACTAAAATGAATAGAACTCCCAGCTTTGTTTTATCTTCTTGTCCAGTACAAGTTTTTTGTGTTTGTTTATGTCTACAGTATGTTTCTCTATTTGCTTATACACTTTTTTTTTTTTTTTAACTGTTGTAAGGCTAGTATGATATTTATTCCCTTTCACAGGCAAAATAAGCTGGCATTGTTGAATAAAATGTGAATAAACTTTGCAGAAAAAGCGAAAGAAACTATTAGGAGTTTAAGTAAGAAGCAGGTGGACTTTCTTTTTAGGTTCTTGAAGATATTTCACCTCTCAAAACCGAAGAAGCCTCCTGGATGAAAGGTGAAATATCTTCAAGAGCATAAAAGAGTTGCTTTTTACTTAAGCTCTTAGTATTATCGAGACCTGGTTGATTGAATTTCTACACAGACAGCTAAGAAAACATCGTTTTGTTCTGTGTCCTTCAGAGGGCGTTGCACATCGGAGGGTTGACACTGAAACGCAGTAGGTCCATCCATCACAGTCCTGTATGGAGAAACCCTCTAATACCCATAGTGGTGGAGCAGACGGTGAGTGGCATGACTAGAACTGTGCCCGGTCTTCAAAAGAGAGGCAAAATATATCCCACAGGAAGTTTGATTTAGGTTTGCCATGTCTAATTAAAAATGAGCATGAAAACGGATAGATGAAAAATTGGCCTTGTGGCTGCTTCAGTATCAAAAAACTAGTGCTTTTAACAGCACTAGATAAGATGATTTTGTTGATTAAGATTCAAAATTCTCATCCCTTTATATTTTTGTTGCAGGGCAGAGGAGAACGAGCATATGACATCTACTCTCGCCTCCTCAGGGAGAGAATCATTTGTGTGATGGGTCCTGTAAGTGTCTGCCTGGATGCTCCTTTCTCCCCCAGCATGTTTACAGAATGATTTCTAACTTGCTCGTTCTTTCGCCCCTCTGATTAGATTGACGACTCTGTAGCCAGTCTGGTTATTGCCCAGCTGCTGTTCCTCCAGTCAGAAAGCAACAACAAGCCCATCCACATGTACATCAACAGTCCTGGTAAGACAGAAGCACACAGAAGGGTTTAAAGTTAAATCAGCACTGCTTTAGTTTGCAGTTCCCTTTAATTTTCAAATCCAGCATTCATTTTTATTCCATGTTTTCTGTGTTGTTTACTAACCCAACTCTAATCCATGCTAATGTGATCTTTTTCTCAGCAGTAGAAGCTAGATATTTAGCTGCTGTTACTGCTGACCAAGAGGACAAAGTGACTGATGGAAAACAGTCCAAAGAATTAGTCTGATCCTGATAGTAGGAGGTAGAGTGAGACATTCAGTCAAGGCTGAGAATGGGATGAAAAGATGGAAAATAGAAGACATAGCTTTGCTCTACACATTCTGTAGGAAAACTGTTTGATGATATTAATGGCAAAAACGAGAGATAAAACGACAAAAACAAGACACAAAATGACAGAAATGAGACACAAAACAACAGAAAGGAAACAAAATGGCAAAAACAAGACACAAAATGACAAAAGACATAAAGCAACAAAAACAAGACACAAAATGACAGAAATGAGACACAAAACGACAGAAACGAAACAAAATGGCAAAAATAAGACATAAAATGACAGAAATAAGACACAAAACAAGACAAAATGAAAAAACGAAACAGAAAAAGATTAAAGACACAAAATGACAAAAACAAGACACAAAATGACAAAAACAAGACAGAAAATGACAAACGAGACACAAAATGACAAAAACAAGACACAAAATGACAGAAATGAGACACAAAACAACAGAAAGGAAACAAAATGGCAAAAACAAGACACAAAAGTTATGTTTGACATAACAGATCAGCGTGGTCAAAAACACAGCTTACTGACCGATCAGTTATCTTGAAAAAAGGAGCTCAGTGTGACAGAAAGAGGCTTTTAAAAATAAAACTATAAAGGGAAACTTTTAAAGAATTATTGGAATTTTCTTCCAGAAGGTTTTGCAAATTTTCAGAAATGTGCAGAATAATTTTGCTGAATTTTTGGATTTTTTTCAGACAAAGAAACCATATTTTTGGTGCCTATAAGTGAAGACAAGAGGAGGGTTAACTATTTCTAGTGACTGCATGTGCGTTGTAATTCTGGGTAAAATGATCCTCGACATGTCTGAATAAAATGAGTAGAACTGCTGGATGACTCCCTCCCTCCTCCTCGCTGATCCAGGCGGTGTGGTGACAGCTGGCCTGGCCATCTATGACACCATGCAGTACATCCTCAATCCCATCTCCACCTGGTGTGTCGGTCAGGCAGCCAGCATGGGCAGCTTGCTCCTGGCAGCAGGAACCTCCGGTATGAGGCATTCACTGCCCAACGCCCGCATCATGGTCCACCAGCCCTCAGGAGGCGCCAGGGTAAGCCGGTCTCAGCACCCATCTGGAATCGACCCTGGGGCAGTTAGAAAGTCTCAGTATCAAAGTATGGAACCACGGAAATAATATTCAGCTTTCTGTGTCCAGGGTCAGGCCACAGACATCGCCATCCAGGCCGAGGAGATCCTGAAGCTGAAGAGACAGATCAACAACATCTACGCCAAACACACGGGGCAGCCGCTGGAGACCATCGGTACGTTAACAGGTCTTCATTTGTAATCGAGTAGTAAGATGGGACACGATGAAGTGAAGGAGTCACCGAACAAAAACATCCATCCATCGTCTATACACCTTAATCCTCATTAGGGTCGCAGGAGCTGACTTAGGGTGAAGGCAGGGGACACAGAGTCAAACAATCACACTCACATTCACACCTACGGAAAGTTAATGTGTTAAATATCGGAGAAATGGGTCCGATAACTGGGTCAGTGTTTCTAGCTCTTGGGGTGACCAACAGTGATGCCTTTATAAGCTGCAGTAATTAGTTTTAGCAAACAGCTGCAGACCTGCTGGTAAATAAACACTCATTTCTGTCCTCCTTTAGAGGGCGTCATGGAAAGAGACCGCTACATGAGTCCTATGGAGGCCCAGGACTTCGGGCTCGTCGACCGGGTCCTGGTCCACCCGCCCCAGGCCGGCCAGGACGAACCAGAACTGGTGCAGAAAGAACCAGCGGCAGCAGCAGCGAGTCCCTCACCTCAGCCAGAGTCTGCAGCTCCAGAGCAGGCCTCCCCGGGGACAAACCCCCCATCCTCTTATAAACCTGAACCATGAACTCACCACAGCAGAGCAGCCACAGATCTACAAGCTCCTCCTCAGGTCCTGAGACCAAGACCCAGCCTCAGCAGTGTTTCTCTGTTCTTCAGTAGGTCTTTCTTCCTCATATTTAACACATAAATCAGCTCCATGTCCAGGGATCAGACTGGGATGTCTTCTGATGACAGGATAGGTTTTATAGTTCTTCATTTCTGTGGTCTATGAAGTAAAAGTCAAAGAAGCGACTGTAAAGTAGTCAGCAGTCAACTCTGAGTCCACACACTGGTTTGTTTAGAGGAGGGAAGCCTGTTTCCATGACAACACCACGTGTTTCTGTAGCTACCTGTTGAAGACGTCTACTGTAGAGTAAAGAAAACCTGTATGACCTGTATTTGATAACTCATATTTGTAATAAATATGATAATTTTGACCACAAAACACAGAACATGCCTTTTCTTGATCCACAACTGTCTTACATGTAAACAGTGCCTCACCCCAACTTTTAAAAAGTGACGTTTTTCTTAGCTGCGATTTCTAGGCCAGGTTTTATACAGCGCTGACGGTTTCTCTGTGAAAAAAAAGCAACTTTTTAAGCAGTATAATTTCAAATTTATTTACATTACTCAATAGTAAAAGACAATCACAAAGAAAATAATAAACCAACCAACCAAAACTATATAAAATGTGTTCTAAATCTGTTTAAACATTAACACTGTGACAAGATTCTTACTGTGGAAAGATTTCAGACACACCAGGTGTTTAGGAAAATTTAAAACTAAGGACTCAGTGGACAGAAAGTGGAACTAAAGGTACAAGAAAACAGCATTAGATATCTGCTAAAACGCTGTAGATGTGAAACTAAAATTGGCGTGATTGCTTTAGGAGACGTGAAGCATGAAGAGGAATGTTAACATAAACATTTTCCCATCAGGCTTGTTGATCATATTCCACTCACACCGTCACATACAGTCTAAAACCTATTTTCTCTTCCACACTCACACACTCCCCAGCCTGCCGTTACATGATGGAGCAGCTGAACTTGGGTGAGGTGGTCCATCGCAGCCAGCCCAGCCTCTCATCGCTGTAGGGAGGGTAGCGGAGGCTGTTGATCCTCTCCAGAGCCCAGCCTCGCAGCATGCAGGCTCTCCGGTGGCTGAACGTCTCAAAGCCAAAGCGGCCGTGGTAGCAGCCGAAACCACTGGCCCCTGGATGGAGAAAGGAGGACGCTGGTCAGGAAGGCCTTTTATTATCATCGCTTACACTTTCTATTTTATGTGAATTTTTGCAGGTTTTTAATCCTTAATGTGTAAATTACTTTGGTAAATTCACACCAAAAATAAATACTGTAGGTGCTTAACCCCAATATTTAAGCTTGTTAGGTTAATTTATCATATTATTTTTACTGAAAAAGCAACAGCTGTTTCAACCCTTTAACGCTGATCATCGTGAATTTGCATCATGCTGCTTTTATTCAGACTGCAAAGCAGTATGATGCAAAGCGACAAAAAAACTGGACAAACGAAAAAAATGAGACAAAAAATGACAAAAGCAAGAAACAAAGCGATGCAAGTGAGATAAACAAAATGACAAAAACGACACACAAAACAACGAAAAAAGCAAAACACAAAATGGCAAAAATAAAAAAAACAAGCAAGACGGAGAGGAAACAAAACGACAAAAACATGAGACACGACAAAAGTCAGACAAAAAAACCCAAACCCAGACGGAATATTACAAAAACGAGACACAAAATGACAAAAGAACAGTGAACAACATGGTATTTTACTTTATGATATAAAAAAAACAAAATCAGACAAAAAAAGACAAAAAAACAAAATATTACAAAAATGAGACACGACACGAAAAAAACAAAGAAAGAGACAAAAATGAGATAAATGTTTAAAAGTGACAAAAAAATGGATAAACAACAAAAACGAGACAAAAAAATGACAAAAGCGAGAAATAAAACAACAAAAAATAGACAAGCCAAGCAAAACAAAAAGAAAACACAAGATGACAAAAAATGAGAAAAACGACGTCAGACAAAAAAGACAAAATATTACAAAAAAAACAAAACGACAAAAAATTAGACAAACAACATGAAACAAAACAAAAAAAGAGACAAAAAATGACAGAAAAGGAACCTAATGACAAAAAATAGACAAAAAAACAAGTGAGACAAAAAACACAAAACGACAAAAAAAATAGACAAACGACACGCAACAAAAAGACAAAAAATGAGAAAGTTACAAAGCAACAAAAAATGGACAAACGACAAAAACAAGACAAAAAATGACAGAAACGACAAACAAAACAAAAACATGCGACAAACGACGTCAGACAAAAAACAAGACACAAAATGACAAAAACGAGACAAACATCACAAAACAAAAAAGAGACAAAAAATTTGATAAAAGTTACAAAGGGACAAAAAAAAAATTTAACACAAATGAGACAAAAAATGACAAAAAGAGGGAACGAAATGACAAGAAAAAATAGGCGAGACAAAAAGGAAACAAAACAACAACAAAGCAACAAAAAGTCAGACAAAAACAAGACAAAATATTACAAAAGTGAGACACAAAATGACAAAAGAACAATGAACAATCTAGTAATTTACTTTCTGATCAAAACAACTTGTCATGGTGTAGAAATGATTTTAAATTTATAGTTTTACTAATTTACAATCTGCAGTTAATGTCTCCTCTGGAATTTTTACACTTTGAGGACCGGATTGGACCCTCTGGAGGACCGCTTTTGGCCCACGGGCCCCATGTTTGACTCAGAGTTACACAGAAGGCTGCCTGATTATAGTTATTCAGTAGACAACCACCTGGTTTTGTGTCCATAAAGCTACAGCTTAAACTCACCATAGTTCACATTAATAGGATAGTCACATGAATGATTGTCATTGATGAGTCCCACCTACCTACTCCTCCAAAGGGCAGGCTGGGCAGGCTCATGTGGATGATGCTGTCATTAGAGCAGAATCCTCCGCTGCTCGTCTTCTCCATGACCGTCTTCACTGCCTTCAGACAGAAAGAAGACCACCGGTATAAACAGCAGACATCATGTTTAGGGCTCTGAGGAGGAACAGTTCAGTGTTCTTACAGAAGAGTCGTCTGAGAAGGTGTACAGGGCCAGAGGCTTCTCTCTGCTGGTGATGAAGGAGATGCCTTGCTCCAGAGACTCCACGGTGAGGATGGGCAGGATGGGGCCGAAGATCTCCTCTCCCATGAGGACATCGTCTTCAGCCACGTCCACCACCACTGTGGGAGCTGAGAAAGCACACAGACAGGAGCTGATACCTCCTTTATCTGGCATTTATGATGAACATTAAACAGACTAGAGCCATTCAGCCTTTCTATGTTGAATTAATGCCATTAAATCCAGATTTACACAACTTTTAGTCACTTATAAATGACGATTTTACTAAAAAAAAAGCTGCAAGGATTAATCAAGGAGATGTCAGCGAATAAATAATCAGCAACTGTTCTGATAATTGATTAATCAGCTTAAATCTTTTTTTTTCAGGAAAAGAAGTTAAAACAAGACACTAAAGAACATTATCTTCAGCTTAGAGATACACTGATGAACATTTTACCAAGCATACAACTGATCAAAAGAAAACAATCAATAGATTAACAAACAATGTAAACAATCATGAGTTGATCAGATGGTGAATGAACTCATTTAATACCGACCTACTTTCCTATATTTTTACTGTAATTTTACTATATTTTTTAACTCTATTTTTTCTATATTTTTACTGTATTTTTGCTATATTTTTTACTGTATTTTTGCTATATTTTTAATGTATTTTTGCTATATTTTATTACACTACTGTTCAAAAGTTTGGCGTCATTTAAAAATGTCCTCATTTTTGAAAGAAAAGCATTTTTTTCGATGCAGATAACATTAAATGAATGATAAATCCAGTGTAGACATTGTTAATGTGGTAAATGACTATTGTAGCTGGAAACAGCTGATTTTTAATGGAATATCTCCATAGAGGTACAGAGGAACATTTCCAGCAACCATCACTCCTGTGTTCTAATGCTACATTGTGTTAGCTAATGGTGTTGAAAGGCTAATTGATGATTAGAAAACCTTTGTGCAGTTATGTTAGCACATGAATAAAAGTGGGAGTTTTAACTTTTGAACGGTAGTTTATGTGACTGTATTTATTATTTTAGGCTAAATATGAGTGACTCTCAGCCTAACCTACCGATGTATTTCTCCTCCTGGTTGCTCTCTCCTCCTATCACCACCTTGCCGCTGGTCTTTCCCAGCATTTCCATCAGACGAGTCCAGTGTTGGGGCGACACGATGCGGGAATAGTCGGGGCACTTCTGAGGCTCCTTGCCGTAGAATTCCTCCAGAGCCTGGCGGATGGCGGGCAGGATGGCATCCCGGATGGCCGTGGAGCAGAGCACATAGTCTGGAGCCACGCAGCTCTGGCCGGCGTTGAAGAACTTGGCCCACACCAAGCGGCGAGCGGCATAGAGAATGTTTACCTGACCGTAGATGAAGCAGGGACACTTCCCACCCAGCTCCAAAGTCACCGGGGTCAAATGAACGGATGCTGCCTGCAGGATAGAGCGGGCCACGTTCTGAGAACCTGAAGTAGGGAAGAGTTGCATTTAGACGTCACACCAACAGTTCAGTGTTTTCAGATCAATGCATCAGCTGAATTGACTCAGAAAGCTCAGTCCTCCACCAAGGCTGCTCAGTCATATCACTTCCAACGGATGAAATCTTCTAAAAAAAATGACCTTACACTGAGCACAGGTGTGTGTTCTGCATGTGTACGTTATGTACGGATACCGAATCACGTGACCTAAATATGTAGCGGGTGGCGGGAACTGATGGGACTCAGAAACACCCCCACAATTTAATCAGTTGTTCCTCGGATCATTTCTGATGGATAAGTCCTTTCCTTGAAACAGTAATAATACTGGACACTGATGTGAGATTCTGTGCTCCTGGAGGCTTTTACCTGTGTAGAAGATGTGATCGAATCGATGCTTCAGGAGGGCCTTCGTCTCTTCTGCTCCGCCACTAATAACTGCAAAACAGTCCTAAAAAAAACAAGAGTCCAGTCAGTGTCACATTTACTGAGACCAGCTCTCAGGTCTCTTTATGGATGTTCTCTGCCATGAACACTGTGTATAAGAAAGGAACATTTGTTTAGTCCAGTATTCATACAAACAAAAATAGAAGCAATTAAAAAGTGGATTTATATTTAGGTCACAAGCCAAACCTCTGGGCTTGAAAGGAGCTGTTTCCAGACTTGTTTTTCCCTCATTTTGTTCAGTTTTGAAGCAGAGATAGTGGTTCTGGTAATGTATGAGATCTTGTATCTGGAAACCATGATGAGGGAGACGGCTGAGTGTTACTGGTTTCTTTAAAGGACTAATATATCCTCAAATCTAGGAAGCAAATTAGGAAAAATAAAATGTGTTGACTGAGAGCTAATAACTAAAGATGTTTTCCTGCAATTTAAGTTAAATATTAATGTTACTATCGATAGTTTTAACAAAATGCAAAACAAAAACATGAATTTTTGTAAAAAAAAAATACAGGACGTCCTCGACTTACGTCAGATTTTGACCATAAGTCGGAACTCTAGTGAAAATGTAAACAAAGTCGTTCCGTGCATCACGATATTGATCAGTTCTTCATAAAAGTCATGAATACCAACAACTTTCATGCATGTATGAATCATTTTACTAGAAGATAACAGAACATTGTAACGGACTGATGTTGTTGTTGATGTTTCAATGTTTATTGTTCAGTTCCAGATTTCCCTAATGTCAGTGAACGTACCATGTTTAGTTAGCTCACCTCTGATTGGCTGAGAGTCAGCAGTAGAGAGAGCTGGGAACGGCAGCTAATTCTGGAGCTAAATTATGGGGTTTTTCTAGTTATTCTGGCGTTGGCTACGGTCCACAGTAGCCTGTGTGAAGGTTCAATAAACCAGCAGAGAACCAGATAAAGTCTCACTCATTCATCACAGAGGGTCACTACAATATGTTGACCTGTTTTTACAACGTGACCCATGTTGGTCGGTGTTTCTTCCTGTTCCAGCGTTTTATTCTATCTAATTTCACTTCCTTTTCTTCCAAGCATCAGAAGAGTCTGACTTACGCTGGGAGCCATAATGAAGGACAAAAAGTTAGTGAATGTAGCACAATCCAAAAAATAACTGATATTCCAAAGTAATCCTGACTTTGCTTTCTGTCATTCAAAAAGCAATCTTTAGGTGGACAGAGAGCAGGAGAGGTGTTCGTAAAAGCAAACTGGAAAGGAGATAGAAGCTGAAACCAATAGCTGGGAGTTTTAAGAAGTCTGACATCTAGAAATATGGAAGCACAAAATGTAAATGACCTTGATACAGATAGTTAAAGAACTGTGATTACTGAAAATGAAACCCTGAGTGTATCGGTGCCCTCTGGTTGACATATTTCCTTTACCTGATGCAGGTATTTGGGGACCAGCTCTGCTATCAGACTGTCGGTGGCGGTGGAGACCTCTGAAGGCTTCAGGATCACACAGTTTCCTAGTCGGAGAAACACCAAGCAAAAAAACACATCCATGACCACGCTGACAGTCGCTGCATTTTCACATTTCTACAGCTGTTTGTTGCAGTGAAATGTTCTCTTCCAAACTCAGGACAAATCAGGGACATTTTCAGGGAAACAGATTCATTCTGGGGCTCTGCTGGCGTGTTTTCATCATTTACATTTCAAAAAGCTCATTATTTTTCTTATTGTGGATATTTATGCAGCTTCTGTCTCCCCAAAGGGTTCCAACTCTGCTCTGATTGTCGGCTCTCTCAAATTAAACCGACCCTGGAGTCTGGAATATACACAGTATAATAGTAGTTCACTTCTCCCCCTTCACCTAAAATGTCACCTTTTTAAATAACTTCATATAAACCCACAGTGGCCAACAGTTACTGGACAGACGTTCCATTTAATGCTACAGGACTATTTGTTGGCATTTATGAACGATGTGGCTCTTCTAAGACTCTTTTGTGTCAAAGTGAAAACATGTTTCTACAAAGTATAATGCCAACTAATCAAAAACATAACATGTAAGATGAGTGATTCCATAAGTATTTGCCCCCTTTAAGTCAGTATTTAGTTGATCCACCTTTGGCTAGAATCATGGCATTGAACTTGGTCTTAATCTGACTGGTCACATCAGGAAAGTGCAGTTTCATCCCATTCTTTTATGAATGAGTACAGCCAGTTGGTGCTAGAAAAACATCGAAGCAAGGTAAAATCTTTTACTGGCATTGTACATAGTTTCCTCTTTTCTGAAACCCGTCTTACATCAAATCTAGCTGCTGAGAATCCAAACTATTGCTGCAGAAGGCTCCACATGAGACTGACATGCAGGTGAACGGATGAACAGGTCTTCATTGTGTTTTAAGGTGGTGGCATTTCAACAGCAACTTTGATCATACAGGAACCTCCCAGGTCCACATTCCATCACAAATGTTTACATGTAGCATCGTACATATCATCTGCTGTCATCTGACCTCACCAGTCTTTCCACTGACTGATGACACAAATGTTTTCTGCTCTGAGAGGAAGTGATTTTTATATGTTGTCATGATAAATGTCAACTCCAAAGATCAGTCACCCCTCAGTGGTCATTTTAAGTCTTATTGTGGTCATTTTGTGCCTTTTTGTGGTAATTTTGTGTGTCTCTGTGGTCATTTTGCTACTTTTTGTAGTTATTTTGTGTGTCTCATCATTTTGTGTCTTTATATGATCATTATGTGTCTCACTGAGTCATTTTCTGTTTTTCTGTAGTCATTTTGTGCATTTTTGTAGTCATGCTGTTTCTTCTTGTGGTTATTTTGTGTGTCTTTGTGCTTATTTTGCTTCTTTTTTGGTTATTTTCAGACTTTTGTGGGCATTTGAGGTCTTTTTGTGGTCATTTAGTGCCTTTTGGGGTCATTTTCAGTTGGTTTGTGGTCATTTTAGGTGTTTTGTGGTCATTTTGTGTGTCTCTGTGGTCATTTTGCAACTTTTTCAAGTTGTTCTGGCGTTGGCAACGGCTCACAGTAGAACCCTCTGTGCTCATTGTGTTTCTTTTTTGGTCATTTTCAGTCTGTTTTGTGGTAATTTTAGATGTTTTGTGGTCATTTTGTGCCTTTTTGTAGTTATTTTGTGTGTCTCTTATCATTTTGTGTCTTTATATGATAATTATCTGTCTCACTGAATCATTCAGTGTGAGATACCTGCAGCAATGGCTCCAACCATGGGCAGGATGAGGAGCTGCAGAGGGTAGTTCCACGTCCCGATGATCAACACAACTCCTAACGGTTGCCTCTGAACAAAACAGTCATCGAACTTTGTGGCCTGGAAGCAGAAAAAGAAATACTGAAAATAAATCAAGTAGCAGCATAAGGATCGTTCCAGAACTGGAGACATTTGGACACAAAACAACAAAACAAGGCAGAAAACGACAAAAACAAGACAGAAAATGACAGAAATGAGATGGAAAACGACAAAATACATTCACACAACAACTGCATGTTGTAGTATTTTCTACATGGATTATTTGAAATTTGATGTAAATGTCCTCCAGCTCTGGAACGACCCATAAGTCCTTAAAGATATAACGTAAGATCAAGAATATCTGTATTATTCTGGAGGAGCACAGCCAGCAGGAGTCACATAATCATTTCACAAACACCAATAAAGAGAAAATAAAGACACTCTGACAGCAGTCTCTCATCTGTTTCTATTGTTTTATATATATATATATATATATATAGCTCATCTTTTTGTCAAAGGCAGAAATGAAGATGCTTTTCTCAACTTACTTAGAATAAAATCTTGAACCTACCAGGTTTTTCTCGACGTACTCCGGCTGCATCCAGCTGGACAGGTTGGAGATGGTGTGGTGAAGGTCGTTGGTCACGATGTCCAGCTCGGACAGCAACGCCTCAAATCTGGGCTGAAGTTCAAACACAAGTAGGTTTGTGTTCATTGTGGTGCAGCAGACAGACAGCAGCATCAGACGTGAGCAGTTGTATGGTCACGTGTTGGGGGATTCCATCACGGTGTTCATGGGTCTGGATGAAATCTAAACAGTCTCGTACCTTTGCCAGATCTTTGTGCAGCGCCACTACAAACTTCTCCTCGTTCTCTTTGAGCATCGACATGAGCTTCATCAGCTGCGTTCGACGGAACTGTTCCGGCACCGTGACTCCTGAACGAAACGCTGATCGTAACCGTTCCACCACCTCACTGTGGGAGTCCATACTTCCACCTGAGAGACAGAACAAATCTCAGCTTTCAATTAACTGGACATGAAGAAATACAAGATTTCACATCTGAGAGGCTGGAACAGGTTAATGATTGTTTCTTAATTGAAAAATGGCAATTAATCAACACAATGATCAATAATTCATCTCAGCATTAAGGCTCAATCACTCTGAGTCCTTATTAAGGGTTTCTGACAACAACAACTTCAATCATACAGGAACCTACCAGGTCCACATTCCAGAACAAAATGTTTACACATATAAACATTTTTTTTTCTTTTACCCTCTGCAATCCCTACCCAGATCCCAACATGTCCTTTTTCTTTTTTCTTCAAGAAAGGTGCACGCAGCACTGCACAGCAGCCGGAGCTGTCATTGGCAGGGCAGCTCAAATGAAATTTCGTTGTATATGAAAATGTGCAATGACCAATAAATAAAGATTGATAATCTGTTGTCACCTCACCTCACCAGTCTATCCATTGGCTGATGAGTCAAATGTTCTGCTACTGTGAGATGAAGTGAATGTTTTTATATTATATAACAGATCTCATGACTGCCGGTATGTGAAAGGTCGACTCCAAACACCATTCCCCCCTGAGTCCTCTGAGAAGCTCAGAGGAGATAGAGTCTTCTCTGTTGCTGCTCCCAGATTGTGGAATAATCTCCCTATGCACATCAGAGAGGCTCCCTCACTGTCGGTTTTTAATACAAAACTTAAAACCTATTTTTATTCACTGGCTTTTAACACAGCATGAGACTCTGCTTCTGTTTTATTGTGCTGCTGTCTTAATATGTGTATGTTTTATTTATTGATTTAATGTTTTAATTCATTGTTTATTGTACAGCACTTTGTTTCAGCGGCTGCTGTTTTAAAGCGCTTTATAAATAAAGCTGAGTTGAGTTGAGCTGAGTCTGAATCTAAAGCGTCTATTTCCTGAAACTAAAGCCGTGTCCTGGGTCAATAGTTTTTTTTTTAAAAAGGAAAACAAGATTTTCCCATCTGAGAGGCTGGAACAGGTTAATGATTGTTTCTTAACTAATAAATGGCAATTAATCAACACAATGGTCAACAAGAAAAGCAGTCAGAGAGCCCAGTACTCCGCTTAGGATGCTCAGTCCTTGTATGATTTTGATGGATAAAGGTACAGTCCACCAGATCTCATAATTTTCTGCATCCCATTCGTTGTCTATGTGAAACGCACCATGTTGCATGCTGGTCTAGTTATGGTGCGTTTCCAGCTGCGATTCCTGGAGCTGGCCACAGCTCATTTGCATAAAACAGACTCGATTTCTACTTTATACAAATTCGATGCAGAGTTAAAAATTCAACGCATCGTGAAACTTTGGTCAAATATCTAAACTAGTCATCAGTGAACTAAAACCAGGACAGATTCAGCTGCTGCACACATTAGTTCTCACCTCAAATGCTTTCAGAAATACTTTTTGCTGAACTGTTTTTGAATTAAAAGAGAAACTTTATGACTGAGTCGCCATTTTGGTCCGACGCATCTACCGGACTCTCAAGCTGAAAGCTGTCATGTGACCAGTAGTGGTCCGCCTAGTGACCGCCCACCATGCGGGTAATTTTCAGATACGGCGCATTTTTACACAATAGTATGTAATAATTAGTATACCGTTCTCTGTTTACATGCAGGAAAAACACACCAAGTGGACACACGACTTAAGTCCTGACAAGTCCTCAGTGGTGGATTTGTAGTAGGATCACAGTCATGTGATCATCAGCAGACAGCTGATGTAGCGTTCCCTTGTTGTCATGGTTACAGTGACACCGTGCCGCTATCTGGCAATGATGCAGAAATCTTTAACAGATCTCCACATTTGTCCAAAATGATTAGAAATTTGACCAGAACTTGCTCAAAAAATCCTCTTTTCCTGTTCACAATCTGTCCACGATGAGTTAAACATCTAGGATGGCTTAGAAGGGTTCCAAAAATGACTAAAAACAATAAAAACATGTCCAAAATGACTCAAATTTGACCTCATACAAAATCCTCCTTAACTGTTCAAAATCTATCCAAAATGAGTTAATTGTCCAGAATGGCTGAGAAGGGTTAAAAAAAAATTACTAGAAATGGATCCAAAATGACTTTAAAATGTCTTCAAACTATTAAAATTTTCTGTAAAAAGTAGGAATTATTCACAGTTACAGTTTTATAAACATTCAGGGTCCTCAGCGGTGGATTTGTAGTAGGATCACAATCAGCTGATGTAGTGTTCACTTGTTGTCATGGTTACAGTGACGCCATCCGGCAATAATACAGAAATCTTTAACAAATCTGTGGATCCAGACTATAAGCTGCATCACTGCTAAAATCTAACCACTTGGTCCTTGAGTCATTTCTGACCTTTAATGAAAATTTCATCCAAATCTGTTAGTCTGTTTTTGAGTAAAGTTGCACACAGACGGACACAGATCATCAAGTAACTCCTCCGAGGCTCCGCCTCCTTCTCGAAGTAATAATTTACCACAGCAGTGCAGCATTAAGACTGGATCACTCTGAGTCCTAATCAAGTGTTTCTAACTCTAATTAAGAGACATTAACCCTCCTGTTGTCTTCATTTACAGGCACCAAAAAATATTGTTTACTTGTCTGAAAAAAATCCAAAAATTCAGCAAAAAAATTCACCAAATTTCTGAAAATTTGCAAAACCTTCAGGAAGAAAATTCCAATAATTCCTTAAAAGTTTCCCTTAAAAGTTTTATTTTAAAAAATCCCCCAAATTTGGCAAGAACATTCTTGTAACTATTTTCAAAAAATGAGTAAAAATCTTCAAAAAAAAATCCTAAAAATATCTAAAGTGATTCCATATATATCAGTAAAACTTCTAATATTTTCTCTATGAACATTCACATAAAAATTAAACAAAATCCAGTGAATTTCGCTGGATTTTGGTTGATTTTTATGTGAATGTTCTTAAAGAAACATTTCTAACATTTCTTTTTTTACACCAAAAAATGTTCAAAGATTTCCCAAAAAAGTTGAAAATGTGGACATCAGAAGTTTCACTGTGAAAACATTCTTTTTCTCACATTTTCAAACTTGAAAACGGGTCAATTTTGACCCGCAGGACGACACGAGGGTTAATTGAACCATTAGTTAACTGTCAGGTTTGATGTTCAGCATTTCCTTAAATGCCTGAGCAGCTCTTGGATGTTCACCTTCAGCCTCACAGTTCCAGAGAGCTGACAGCTGCTATAGCTTCAACAATCATTCCTGTGGCTACACGTTGGTGAGCTACAGATAGAGAGACACCCCGTTTACAGACCAGATGAGCCGGTTCGACAAAAACACACGGGTGGCAGAACCCAATGAGAACACATGAACCAGACACTTCAACAGAACATACAACAGATAGAAGACAGCAAATCAGTGAGTCTAGCTCTGGAGATGCTTATTTTAATAACTTCAACAGACAGTAGTGGATTTAAGGAGCGCACCTGAAGTCATTTCGCAGGTAAAATTAGTGAAGAAGATCTAAATAATCTAACGACTGTACGGCAGCTCTGGTTAAATGTGCAGAAACAAACATGAACTGATATATTTCCCACAGCTGCACCAGTAGTAATTAATTAATTAACTTAAAAGTGAACTTTTAGGACGATTATTTCTGCAACCTTACAGCTGCCTTGTGTGACGAAAAGCAGCATGTTGTTAGTAATCTCCTTTACAATTAATTAAACATACAGCTGTTTTTTTGTTTACTTCACACATTTCCCGGCTTAGACACGAGAACTCGTGGCCATTCATGCACGAGAAAACATTATTTCAATCCAGAATAAACCTCACCGTGTTCGTGTCCGTTCCGTCTCAAACCGTTCGTCCTCCTGCAGACAGAGCCGGGATGAGCTCTGATTTCCGGGTGTTGTTCCTCCTTCGGTTTCTTTAGAGCTTTGGAAGAAGTGGGAGGGGTGGGCGAGGTCCGTCGAGCCAGAAAAACTGGACCAAAACTAGTCCAACAGAGGGAAATTAACCGCGGAAGTTAACCCCGTCTCCCTGTCTGACCCGGGGAGTGGAGGAGGGTGGATCGATCTGAACGTCAGCAGTACCGATACCAGCGCTGGTGTTGATACTGAACGATATCAGTGTATTAAGATCGATACTTTAATGTGCCAATTACAAAGACCACAGAAAACCTACCCAGGAATTAGTCTGATCCTTAACCCTCCTGTCATCCTGCAGGCAAATTTTCAGAAATTGTGAATTTTTTTGCAGAATTTTGGGATTTTTTTCAGACTAGGAAACTATGTTTTTTGGTGCCTGTAAATGGAGACAACAGGAGGGTTAAACCCTGTAAGCATTTAAAACCCCATCTTCATTCCAGATGTGGACAACCAAATACAGCACTTAACCTTTGTTCTAAACCAGGGGTGTCAAACTCCAAATATTATTAGAAATAATGGAAACGTCACATTTTTCCTTTTCGTGCAAAAAAAGTACATTCTGAAAATGTTCACATTTAAGGAATTATCATTTTATAAAACATCATGAAAAAACTGAAGATTATTCAGCCTCAGTGTTAACAAAAAATGACAAAGAAAGGAATAAAATGACAACAAACACAAGCAAGACAAAAAGGAAATACAAAACGTCAAGTCAGACAAAAAAAAATCAAGACAAAAATTATAAAAATGAGACACAAAATGACAAAAACGAGACAAACAAAACAAATCAAAGAGAAAAAGTTAGACAAAACAGTCAAAGCATCGAAAAAATGAGAAACGACGTAAGCGAGACAAAAAGGAAACACAAAATGACAAAAACATGAGACAAACGACAAAAGTCAGACGAAAAAGACAAAAAAACAACAAAACCAAGACAAATTACAAAAATAAGACAAGCGACACAAAACAAAAAAAGACAGGGGGGCCGGTTTTGACCCACGGGCCGCTGTTGCACACCCCTGCTTTGGAATCTAACTTCATGATATCTGCAGTTTCTGACAGAGTCCATGCATTTATCGACACCGCTGGAGCAGCATTGATACAAAACTTTATTCTCACAATATCAAAATTGACAGACCTACAGAGCTTTGTAGATTAAAAGGAATTAAGAGAGAAAACGACGGTGAATACAGCGACCCCTCCAGCAGGAGTCAGTACATTTCTGGTGTTTATTTGTTGCGGCGCTGAGCGGCGGCAGCACTCGGCGTGTTAAATAGCGACGCACATGACAGTTAAACAGAAGAGCAGAAACAGGGCAGGGGAGCAGGTGAGTGGCCGTTTCATATTTCATTCTGGCAGCGACAATTATACAAAAAAAAAAATCAAAAACAGAGAGAACATATGCGTCGAAGGAATTCCTTAAATGACATAAGTGTGAAATTTCCTACAACTGCATGTCGGTGAAAATAAACAAGAAACACCTAACTCCTTCCAGATACTTCTAAAACTAAATGACAAAGTTCATCATAAAAAAGAGAACTACAGGGGGAGGAGGGTGTTGTATCTACAGAGAGGAGGATGAAGAGACAACAGTCATGGGCCCGGGGTCCGCCTCGCCCCGACACCTTCCACAGCGACCGGAGGCTCCGTCAGGCAGAAAATCCAGCGGTTCAGGCTGAAGCTCTCTGGCAGGTTTTCTGTCTGACTGCTGTGAGTTCAGGCCGACAGAAGCGTTCGGCGGCGGGATGGAGGGCGGCTGGTGTGAAATGGTACCGGAGGCTTCGACGCTCACAGACTTCACAGGAAGTAGTCGGCTACTGGCTTCTTGGAGGGGATGCCTCTGGTCTCCTGCGGCGCCGCCTCGAATATGATGAACTCCCGCTGTAGATGCTCGTCCAGCTCCAGGATGGCCGCCACGTTGCCACATCTGGTTGATAAAAGAGACAAACAAAGGGCTGCGTTTTAATGAAAAGTCATTTAACCCTCCTGTTGTCCTCATTTGTGGGCACCAAAAAAATATCGTTCCTTTCTCTGAAAAAAATCCCCAAATTTGGTGAGAAATAAAAATTTAATAAAATAAAAAATTGCAAATATTTTCAAAAAATGAGTAAAAATCTTCCCAAAAATTCCTAAAAATATCTAAAGTGATTACACATATATCAGTAAAACTAACCTAATATTTTCTTTAAGAACATTCAGAAAAAAAAAATCTACCAAAATCCAACGAAATTTGCTGGAGCATTTTCTGATCTGTTTTTACAGATCAGAACAAGTGTATGACTGCTGAGGCTTTGAGCTTCCAAGATCAATTTCACAAATCACTTCATTCTTTTGTGAGCGAGGCCCAGAAAAGTACAAGCTGAACCCCATAAACCATCATTCAGATGGAGTTTTTCTGTCCTTCCACTGTAATGGATTTTTTTTTTAGCCTCTACTGGTTCAATGCAGAAGATCCCATATAGTGTGTTCATCAGGGTTGTGCATTTGTGCTATTTATTTTATTTACTTGTGTCAAGCATGTTTGTGAGTTGAAGAAAAAGGCGTGAAAACATGCTGGGGAATGCAGTCACCCAGATGCAGGTGTGTGCCGACAGCTGTACTGATTAAAATAAAAGGCAGGTCTGTTGTCAGATCTGTGAGACAAACGGCAGAAAAATGTGGCTGAAATATCTCCTGTGTAGACGGGGCTTTAAAGCTTCAGCCTGAACCACGTTATAGCGCTTATTAAATATAGTTTAAGGCATCATTCAAACAGGAGAGAATTGTACATTTAAAAACAAAAGAAGCTGCTTTCACAATAAAATTCCAGCAGCTGTGGTCACCAGAATGCTACTGTAAAACTATGGTAAAACATTTTCTACATTCATGATAAAGAAATCTATTGATATTGTTGATGTTTGGGTTAAAAAAAAGTGCTTTATTCCATAGTTTACTACAAAAAAAGTTTTAACCTTTAAAAATTTGAAAATTTACATGAAAATACCACATAAAATAAAGTTTGTGCAACTTACTATAACTATTCCAGCATTTTTCCATCATCAGCACAACAGTTCATGTATTTAACATTAAATATGTGTATTTTTAGCAACAATTGCAGTTAAAGCTGTCATAAATATTAAAACACATGTCCGTTCATCAATTTGACCAGTAACAAACTGTATGTTTTACATGTAATAAATGTAGAAATGTTCCTTGTCATCAATACTGCAGCATGTTTCCATTACCAGCACAGCAATATGTACATTTAACTGGGAAAATCTGGATTCTTTTTGAGAATTAAATGCATAAATTACAGTATTGTTCTACATATTATGACATTTTTCCATTAAAAACTGTGCAGAAGTCTGGAAATGTATTTTTTCAAGAGAGAAAAAAATCTAAATAATAAACCCTACGGTTTCAATAGGGTCTTCGCACCATTTGGTGCTCGGACCCTAAAAACACGCTTTTCTCCTGATATTTACAGTGATTCAGTGTTAAATAAGCAGCATCAAACTGTTTTAGAGTTTACACAGTACAGTGGGCTTTGGTGGTGAGTTCTAGCTGTCTTCATTTATGGGCACCGAAAAATAATTTCCTCACCTAAAATTTCTGCAACCCCCAAATTTCTGAAAATGCAAAATCTTCAAGAAGAAAATTCCAACCAAAATTCAGTGAATTTCGCTGGATTTTGGTACTTTTTTTGTGAATGTTTTTAAGAAACATTTTTAACATTTCTTTTTTCCCACCAAAAAATGTTCAGAGATTTCCCAAAATGTTCAAAATGTGGACATCAGAAGTTTCACTGTGAAAATATTTTTTTTCCCCCCACATTTTCAAACTATAAAACGGGTCAATTTTGACCCACAGGACGACACGAGGGTTAAAGAAACATTTTCTTTTTCCACCAAATAAAACCCCCAAAAATGTTGAAAATGTGGACATCAGAAGTTTCACTGAAAATTTTTTGACATTTTCAAACCATGAAAGGAGAAAAACCACTAAGGGGATCCAGTTGGAGCAGCAGACTGACGTGTATGAAGGCCTATCAGATGCCAGAACAAAGACGAAGTAATCTATCAAAGACTTCCATGAAACCGACTCAGAAGTTCAACCTGTTTTTTTTTTGTTGTTGTTTGACCAGCAGGGATGCATGACGCCTGCTGATAACCGCTGCCACAGATCCTATCTTTGCTGCAGTGTTTGTACTCCACTGAAATACCTCACAGTGTTTCTGTGCTGAATCGGTGACATCACGTCTACCTGAGGTCTCCATAGCGACCTACCTGTAGCAGTAGTTGGGCGCCGACCACACAGTGAGCACGGTCTCGTTGAAGTGCCACTTGTAACCCTCCATGACCAGCTGATGTGCTCGACAGATCATGTGGATGTCGTTGGCGGCGTTAAACTGAGCCACCACGTCGCTCCCGAACAGGTAGCCGGCACCTCTGGGACTCACGCCCCACCCTGTGGTGTCTGAAGGTAGGAACAGGAAGCCGGTCAGGTAAATATCTGCTTCTTACACCGCACCACTGAAAGTTATTCCTCTACATCTAACCATAATCACACGACTGTCACACACTTCTGTAAATATGGAGTGTTTAACCCTCCTGTTGTCCTCATTTACAGGCGCCAAAAAATCCAAAAATCCTGCAAAAAATTCCCAAAATTTATGAAAATTTGCAAAACCTTGAGGAAAAAAAATCCAATAACTCCTTAAAAGTTTCCCTTAAAAGTTTTATTTTTTAAAAAATCCCCCTTATTTGGCAAGAAAATTCTTGTAAATATTTTCAAAAAATGAGTAAAAATCTTCCAAAAAATCCCAAAAATATCGAAAGTGATTACATATATATCAGTAAAACTTGTAATATTTTCTTAAGAACATTCATGAAAAAAATCTACCAAAATCCAGTGAAATTTTCAAAAACTTCCCAAAATGTAGAAAATGTGGATATCAGATATTTCACTGTGAAAATGTTGTTTCCTTGTCTGAAAAAAAATCCCAAAATTCAGCAAAAAAATTCCACAAATTCCTGAAATTTTGTAAAACCTTAACAAAGAAAATTCCTTACAAGTTTCCCTTAAAAGTTTCAATTAAACAAAAAAATAAATCCCCCAAATTTGGCAGGAAAATTCTTGCAAATATTTTTTAAAAATTAGCAAAAATATTCCAAAAAAAATTGTAAAAATATCTAAAGTGATTACTTATTTATCAGTCAAACTTCTAATATTTTCTTTAAGAACATTTACAAAAAAATGGATTTTGGTTAAATTTTTTTTTTTTGTGAATGTTCTTAAGAAACATTCTTAACATTTCTTTTTTCCACCAAAAAATTTTCAAAGATTTCCCCAAAATTTTTGAAAATGTGGACATCAGAAGTTTCACTGTGAAAATAGATTTTTTCCCCTACATTTTCAAACTTTAAAACGGGTCAATTTTGAGCTGCAGGACGACACAAGGGTTCAAAGTCTGTAGATACCTTCAGGGTCCGACCACAAGAGGTCACACATGGGCCCATCATGGGGAACCTCCTGCTTTCTGTCAATGGTCCTGATCTGGTCCAGGGTCTGGATGGAGGGAGACAAGCCTCCGTGTACGCAGAAGATCTGAAGAACATTCAGAGAATATACATAGAATCAAATGAAACTGACAGAATCACATGTAGACTCATCATGCTGGTATATTGTCTCTGTGGGAGCTTTTTCAATACCATATCTTTATTTTTTAGGCCTGTTGTACTTTACGTAATTCTTGTGCTTCTTTCTGCCTTATCTGTATCCAGCTGCTCTAACATGTGACTTTCCTTGAGGAGGGATCAATAAAGTTTATCTTATCTTACATCAGAAACTGAGTCAGGTAAGGAGAGAACACATTCACATAGAACGACTTCACGTCCGAGAATTCAGCATAATCATTATTATCGTCTTCAATGTAGAAAAAAATCACACAGTCATGCATCTCACCTTTCCATCGATGATAGCAGAGAGAGACAGGTAGTCGAATATCTCCGTGCAGTATCTCCACACAGTGACTGAGCCGTATTTGCGGAGGCACTCGTCGTAGAAGCCGTAGACCTGGGTGATTTGCCGGGACTCGTGGTTACCCCGGATCAAGGTTATCCTGTCTGGGTAACGCACCTACGGAGCAGAGCAGAAGAAAATTCATTAATAAATGCTTTTGATAGGTGCGCATACATCAGTAACAGGTGATTCTTTAGCCACACCGTTTTCATCTTATTTACAGGAGGTCCTCCACTTACGACGGAGTTACGTTCCTGCAGATCAATGTAAATTGATTTTAGCCGTAAGTTGGAATGAAAATGTAAACAAAACTGTTCCGTGCATCACAATATCGATCAGTTCTTCATAAAAGTCAAGAATACCAACGACTTTCATGCATGTGTGAATCATTTTACAAGAAGATAAAGAATATGTTGCACTGTTTTTACAACTTGATCTAATAATGCAGATGTTCGTTGGTGTTCCGAGCGTTTTATTAAATCTAATTTCACTTCCATGGTGTGTTGCCCTTAAGGCACTCATCGATGTACTTTTATTTTGAAAAAGCCTTTATTTTGAAGTTGTCTGTTGACAGTTGTCGCTTCCTGTCCGCTATTTTGATGGTTAGCTTTTCACAGGCAGGGCTCTCTGCTTTGTAAACACCACAGAGGGAATGTCATAAGTTATTAACTTCATTTTTGGACTGACTGTTTCAGTTAAAATGATTTATTTACATAAATTTATGTTGTTTTATTCTGTGTTGTTGCAGTTTTCACTTTGTTTGTAATGGATATCAAGAAGTCAAGTTTACTGCAACTCACGATTCATTTTGCAGCATGAGTTTAACGAGTTGGACAGCTGCAGCTTTTACCATCACCGTTTTCTTTGCCATCAGAAGAGTATGACTTACGCCTGGGAGCCATAATGAAGGGCAAAAAGTTAGTGAATGTAGCACAATCCAAGGTGGAGTACAACCGGAGAATGGAAACAAAGCCGTGACGACGTATTCGTCCGCTCTGCTCGTTAATTAGTTCCAACGTAACAACTAAATACTGTAGGTGGAGGATGCCATAAACCGAGGACTTCCTGTATTTGTTTGAAACATACTCCTTCCATTCTTGCCAAAAAAACGTGACTGGTTGGGTTTCAGCAGCAGATAAAAACTCATGAATACCTTAAGAGCTAGCAGCAGAAGAAAGGTCTCCACACTGTAGAAGCCTCTGTCCACAAAGTCGCCCATGAAGAGGTAATTTGTCTCCGGGACGTCCCCACCAACCTGTCACAGGCGGAGATTTAAAATAAGTTAACAGCAGCAAACTACAGATTTAATGTAAATCAGTCGTCCAGTCCACATCATAAATAATGCAGGCAGCGTTCTCTGTGGGATTGGACCTGCGTCAACCCGACCTAGCATCAATCTGCCAGGAGCTGCTCACCAACACACCCACATACACAACAACAGTCTGTCCACCAACTCCAGCTGTCCTCCAGGACGCACAACGCAACAAGATGAAGCTGCACCTTATTTATCAAAGCGTGCTCACTCTAATGGCAATTCTGATTAGATAAACATCCAAGGTACAGAAAAACATGCAACCCCTCCATTTATCACATTGTTCAGCCACAGAAGAAACCCAGCAACCAGCATGAACAATAAAACCTGAGCCAATTCCAGACAATCACACATTTTCTGTCAGCCACAGCTCTAAAAGATATGCTAAGGTGTCTTCCTAAAACTAGTGGCCATGCTGTTGCTTCAATTAGGTCTGAAGGATTATTTTTAAACACAATTGTTTTCATACAAAATGCTACAAGATGGGGATAGACTAAACAAACCATCATTTAAGGGTTGTGTTAAGCACTCTTTTGCATCTGGATAAAGTCATGGACGTCTCTCCTGCACCAGCCAGCTAGAAAATTTAACACGTTGACATCTTAAAAAAACAGACGATCAAGTCTGTAGTGAGCAGTATGTAAGAAAAAGAAACTTACTCTAAAGAGCTCTTTCAAGTCATAGAACTGACCGTGTATATCACCACACACCTGTGAGGAAAAAACAGAAGAAACACAGTTAGACCACATTTTACTGACTCCTAGTCAATTTCTCTGCAAACTGGAGCCAATAGATGTACACTTGTTGTACTTGTAGCATTTCTTATTTAGAATTCTCAGATTTGTTTGTTTATTCTTTTACTGTCTGTTGTTGTTGCTGCTAGCTACTGCTCTCTGTACACCAAGTCAAATTCCTTGTGTGTATTCACTCAGCAATAAAGGCTTTTCTGATTCGGATGTTGCCTACCGTGACAGGAGAGTCTACTCTCTGGACATTGCTTTCTTCAACCAGAATCTCTCTGAAAAAAACATGCACACATATATAGGATTATTTCATGTTCTATTACAGGGACAGAACATACAGGAACACCTGTAGTTGTATGAGAAAAGGCTAAAGACATCCACTGTTCTGGCTGGTGTCTCTTCTGTTTGTTTCTCGTCTGATGTCGCAACCAACTCTCATATACAGCTCATTACAGTGTCTAAACAAAAGCAATATCACAATTCTTGAGTGATCTGCCTGCACCTTTTGCTACGTTCTGCCAGGCCAAACACTTTAACACCATTGAAAAGCAACTATAAGCCACACAAAAAATTCAGGCTGAAAACTGTGACCTCTTGCAGCCGCCTGTCAAGCTGACTGCACAGCATCACAGAATTCGGGGAGGCTTTTTAATTCTGCTCCTCCATCAAGACAAAATAATATGACAACCAACAGCAGACAGAACCCACGTTCAAATTAAAGGCTGGACTGATAAATAACTCGGCCCTGCATCCCAATCTGAGTTAGCTGATCATCTGCCAATATCCAGGTGCAATCTGACACTCAATAAATACTGCAAAGAGACAAGAGTACATAATTAAAGGACATCACGGAAGGTAGTTAACAAGGGTAAGATAAGCTTCTATTTAAAAAAAAGGTGACCTGTAACACAGCTTGGGTCTAGTGGCATTATTATTACTGTAAGGTAGGCTACAAAAATATAATTAAAGAGTGCTACATGCTAACTCTACACAGATAAAAATGAAAAACAACTGCAGAAAGTCTTCAGAATAAAACACAATAAAACTTTGACAGTCAATGATGCAATAAAAGACAAAGTTGAGTTGAGCGCATATTATAAACAACTATTCAGTAACTTAGCTTCCTAAATCAACAGGTGTATCATGCGTGATTTAGACGATGCTGTCCATACATTTATCATCTCTAACACTCACACTGTTTTCCCTGTCAGTACAGAGGCCAGTTTCATTCGTTACCTGGCTTTGGCACACAGTGCTTTGACTTCATTTTCCTTAATGAGCTCACAGCGTCTGAGCTGCTCTATCTGTCGGTCCAGGTCACTGATGTCCCCCATTGTCACACACATAGGGAGAGCTGCTCACACACTTCGTTCACACACTCCTCTTCTCACACTCCAGGGGTCACTGAAACACCAGCCTCTTTTTCCTCAAGGCAACGGTTTCAGACGGCCGCGACAAAAACAGACGGGGCTCTTCAGCTCTTCGACGTCAGGCTCTTGATCTGATGCTGATCAGAAGAAGAAACTGTAGGAGGAAAAGAAATGCTGTAAACGGATTCAGAAGCAGCAATGAAGCAATTATCATTCTGCACTACTGTGTTTGTATATTCCTTTGTAGCTGGTAAATATCTGGATATCAATCAACCTAGTGCCATGCCATTCGATCGTTTCGCTACATCTAATCCGATCTTTTGCTTTCTGATTTGTGACTGTTGATCATTCCATGATGTCAGTCCGGCTATCATTTTCATTCTCTGTCTGCCTCGTCCTCTCTTCCCATTAACTTTTCCAGTTGTGACGATATATTCTAGGGTCTCTTTCCTTACGATGTGTCCAAAAAATGTTGCTTGCTGTTTCTTAATTTTGTTCAGCAGTGTATAATTTGTGTTTAGTATTTTTCAAACATCTTCATCGGTTATTCTGTCCGTATCAGATAAACGTAGCTGTAAAACCACATCTCTGCTGCAGTGATTCTGTTTGACATTTTATTATTCATGTTCCCAGATTCACATCAGAACTGGGAGGATGTTAACAGCTTAGAGTCCTCATACGGACTCTAAGCTGTTAACATTCCTTAAAAGTTTCCCTTAAAAGTTTTATTGAAAAAAAAAAATCACCCAAATTTGGCAAGAAAATTCTTGTTAATATTTTTAAAAAATGAGTAAAAATCTTCCAAAAAAAAATCCTCAAAATATCTAAAGTGATGACATATATTCCATCCATCCATCCATCCATTATCTATACACCGCTTATTCCTCACTAGGGTCGCGGGGGGTGCTGGAGCCTATCCCAGCTGACTCGGGCGAAGGCAGGGGACACCCTGGACAGGTCGCCAGTCTGTCGCAGGGCTACATATACAGACAAACAAGCACTCACACATTCACACCTACGGGCAATTTAGAGTAATCAATTAACCTCAGCATATTTTTGGACTGTGGGAGGAAGCCGGAGTACCCGGAGAGAACCCACGCATGCACAGGGAGAACATGCAAACTCCATGCAGAAAGATCCCGGGAAAGCCGGGACGCGAACCAGGGATCTTCTAGCTGCAAGGCGAAAGTGCTAACCACTACGCCACTGTGCAGCCCCATGACATATATTAGTAAAACTTATATTTTAACATTTTAACATTTCTTTTTTTCCACCAAAAAATGTTCAAAGATTTCCCAAAAATGTTGAAAATGTGGACATCAGAAGCTTTCCTAGTTACTAAAATATTCAACATTTTCAAACTTTAAACCGGGTCAATTTTGACCTGCAGGGCGACACGAGGGTTAATACGTGTTTTCCACTGTTGATGAACTTGCATTAGCACAGGTGAAGTTATGCGTGTAAAAATATGCATTATACATTTTCCTATGTATGGAAACTTACGGCCCACGCTATATATTCTTTTGTAGATTGTAAATATTTGTAGATATTTTATTAATACAATTTTTCCCTGATCTTCTTCCTATAGTTTCTTTTATTTATTATTATTATTCTCTTTACATATTCCTAGGGTGACACTAACAAAAAACACCAAATTCCTTATATATTGTGTCCCATTTAAGCTGATGCTGATGAACACAGCAGCACTGAAGTAACCGGATAAACCAGTTTAGCTTCCGATAATTATATAACAAATTCAACTACAGTTTCCTTAAACCGGGTCTGAGCTAAACGACGATCAGAAAAGCGCTATGACATATTAGTCGGTTTACACACAGTCCAGATGACCAGAGGACCTCGGAGAGCTGACGGTCTCCGTCCAGGAATGTGAGGCCTCGGGGCGTAGCTTAGTAGCGAGCTAACCGTTAGCACGTTAGCTTACATCACTGCTAACGACGTCAGCGAACAACTGATTGTTTGATAAGTTAGCCGACCATTTTGTTTGGGAATCTGTCCTACACGCGAGCACAAATGTCTGCCAGCCGATGCCGAACACGTACGCATACTTAACCGTGCTAATTAAATGTTAAAATAGGTTAGGTTACGAAACGCTCTGTGTTAGCGGGCTAACCGGGTTAACTTACTTAGAATACGGCGTCAGTGCTGCTCGGCTAGCTACCGTTAGCGGCACACATTCAAACGATCTAAGTCGACGAAACAAAAGAAATAGTGTTTACCGTGAAGAGAGCGATAGCAGAGGTTTGGGAAACAAACATCAATATGTTTCATTCCGTGAATGGTGGCTTCTCTCGCCGTTCACCGGCCCCACTTCTTCCCCCGGTATCGCCTGTGCCGGTTCGCTCCTGCCGTGCTCATGAACGCCACTGGAGCTTCCGCTGTAGGGAGTGCGCATTGCTCGTTCCCGACAGCCGCCGGTGACGAGCGTCAGCGTGGAGTTCACAGTCCACAGATGACTTCATTCTACAGCAGGTTGTCAGACTCATTCTAGTTAGGGTCCGAGCACCAAATGGTGCGAAGACCCTATTGGAATGCAAGGAATTATTTATTATTATTTATTATTATTATTATTATTATTATTATTATTATTATTATTATTATTATTATTATTATTATTATTATTTTCCGGACTTTTGAATTGCCTTTTTGGCGGCCTTATCATACCCCAAAACGCATCAAACGTGGCATGCTCATCAGGACTGGCGAAAAATTTGATATTTTATGGGAGTTGCGCATGTGTGTGGCAAAATGGCTCCATAGCGCCCCCTGGAAAATTGAAAATTTGGTCATTAGGCCAACTTGCACGATGTTTCATGTACAGCTACAAAATTTTGTATGCATATTCAGCACATCAGGAAACCCAAAAAAGTCAATCATGACCACGCCCTAACACCAACAGGAAGTCGGCCATCTTGAATTAGCTATAAATTTTTCAAAATTAATAACTCATCGGGGATAAGTCCGACAGACGTCAAATTTGGCCAATATATGCAAACACGCGACCTGATGAAAAATTATCAAAATGTTCATTTCATTTCAAAGGGCGTGGCCATGGCGACTCCCAAAAAAATGGATCCTTCGCCATGAAACAGGAAGTGGTGTCTAACTCAGCTGTACATGGTCCAATCTGCCTGAAATTTGACATGTGTGATCAATGTCCAGCCCTGACAACATCCATGTGGTTATATACATTCACAGTCATAGCGCCACCTTGTGGTAGCAGGAAATTGACATTTTTCACACTTTGATGTACTATTCTTAGCACGTTGATCAGATTCACCTCAAATGTGGTGACATAAGCCTGAACACATTGATGATGATTCCCAAAGAAAATAGTGACTCGTCATCAAGGGGCGTGTCTGTGGCATTGCGCCGAATTTCGATTTCTCGCCATAAAAATTGAATTATTAATATCTCAGCTGGAAATGATCCGATCCGGACCAAACTTGATGTGATGGACACCAGTCCGGTTCTGAACACATCCACATTCATAAATTTAGAAATACTCATAGCGCCACCTATTGGCAACAGGAAGAAATTGTCATTACATTTGCACGTGCCATTGCCTGATACTTTGTCATATGATTCTGAAAATTGCTTCACATTGACGATGGCACAGTGTGAAGATTTTGACGATTCATAAAACGCTGTTGCCGTGGCAACGTATCGTTGCCGGAATAAACAAAGTACTTTTTGACAGGTTAAAAATGCTCAAATGCTCGCCAAAATTACCACACATATCTGGACCGGCAACCCATTTCAGATTTTAGGGAAACTGCACATGTGTTTGGCAAAATGGCTCCATAGCGCCACCTGGAAAATTTCAAACATTTACTACGGCCAGTACGTGTCACCTAGAATTATGAAACTTGGTAGGCATATGTAACTCGTCAAGACACACCAAAATGTAATTGACAGCCATGCCCAAAACCCAACAGGAAGTCGGCCATTTTGAATTATATGTCATACGTTTTGACGATTTTGGGTCATTTTTGTACATTTTCAAAAGCTATAAACTCACATAGGGTAACACCGAGAGAGCTGAAATTCGGCCAGGATGTAGTCCAGGCATGGGTGATCAAAAGTTATCAAAATGCTCACCTTAAGTCTGAGGGCGTGGCCATGGCGGCCTCGTGAATTTTGATGCTTCGCCATGAAACATCAACTGCTGTGTAACTGCCCTAAACATGCTCCAATCTGCCTCAAACTTTACAGGTGTGATCAGAGTCCAGTCCTGATCACATCCATAGGCCGACATAAACTCTCGGTCGCAGCGCCACCTGGTGGTTGGAAGGAAATGCTCTATAACTAGCCTGGACATGGTCCGATCTGCCTGAAATTTTACGTGTGATCAGAGTCTGACCCTGATCACATCCATAGGCCAATATACACTCTCGGTCGCAGCGCCACCTGGTGGATGGACAGGAAAAGCTCTAGAAGTAGCCTGAATATGCTCCAATCTGCCTGAAATTTTGCACGTGTGATCAGAGTCCAGCCCTCATCGCATCCATAGGCCGACATGCACTCTCGGTCGCAGCGCCACCTGGTGGATGTGCGTGGATTCGCCGACCAGCAAGGATGCGAGGACCCGTCCAACGCTGCTTGCAGCTTTAGTTTACTTTTTGATCGCAACAACTTGTCAAGATATGGAAATGATTTTAATTTGATATTCATTTCCACGTGTAGTAATCCTGACACCACAGCATACAAACTAAACAGGAACTATTAAGGAAGAAGTTTCGGTTATCTCCCTGCCTTGTAAATGGAGAAAATTTATTTTTAAAAAATGCATAAAAGTTTTCTTGGTGCATGAACTGTGGCTGCTGACTGACCTTATATTGCACAATGTTCAATGTCTTTAAATATTTTCACAGTAAGGATTCATCTGTCGATCTATCTATACCTGAAACCTGATCCTCTGTATATAGTCTTCTACATGTTTGTTGTTTTTTTTTTTTTAAGAATAAAGTCATCTGTATATAATGCTATGGGCAATTTTTGCACCGTTTTTTTCTTATTTATTCTTGCACTGCCTTTATACTCTTATACTTTCTCCTTTCCTAAGGAAGAAGTTTCGGTTATTTCCCCCAGTTATGTTTGAAATGTAACATTACTTCTTCAGCTCAGTGCATCAGTGATCATATTGGTTTAGTGGTTGGAAGTCAATAAAACATTAGCGTCAGTCAAATTGAATGCGTCAGTGGATGGAAGTGGTGGTTGCCTTGTGCTGCTCTTCACTTGACTGCAGCTCCATGGCTCCATCTGCTGGACGGACAGAAGTGCAGCAGCTGATGGCAGCTTCTTTGACCTCACGCTGCTGTCAGACCCACAGATTAGGGTTTATTTCAGATATATATAATAGAAAATAGTAATTAAAAAATAAGCTGATGTTGTATTTTTGCAGCAGTGAGTTTTACAGGGTTAAGAGCAACCAGTCAAAGGTTATTACTGAGGATTTTAAACAAAAACATTCAGGCAAACAGTTAACATCATAGGGTGCCTGACATGTTTGTTTTTTTTCCGGGTCGATACAGATTTTTTTTGTAATCAAGGAGATCAATAACCAAGATTTGGAATCACTACACATTTGCAGAAAAAATAAAGTTTTTGAACAGCACATAAAGTTAAGTTAAAATTAAAATAATCACGAGTTGCAGCCTTTGCTTATTTATGTTTTACATGCTGAAGTTGTCCTTCAGTGTTTCACTGATCAGATTGTGCTGTGGGCAGGACAAAGATCAGAGGGAGGCAGCTGCAGCAGACCCAAAGTAGTTTCACATTCATTTATCTGATCAGATTTCAGGGGGCTTTTTTTTTTTTTTTTTTTTTTTTTTTAAGAAATGGGACCAATAATTGAAAACATGCTAAATATCAGATGGGATCATTGGTGTCACAGGACATCTGCAGACACAGGTCAAAGATTACAAGGAGTTTATTTAACGAATGAAACTAAAACCAACACAGAAAGGATAACTAAACCAAGGTGAAAACAAAAAGGGGAAACCAGACTAATTGTAGGAGAAAGGTTCTGGTTTCAAAGTCTGTGGTCTGGCAGAGAGCGGAAGAATGAAGAACCGGGCCTTCGTGGATTAAGGTGATTGAGAACAGGTGAATCAACCCCCACATCTGTGAGAGAGATGGATGGATGGATGGATGGATGGATGGATAGATGGATGGATGGATGGATGGATGGATGGATGGATAGATGGATGGATGGATGGATGGATGGATGGATGGATGGATGGATGGATAGATAGGTAGAGAGGTAGATGGACCATAGATAGATGGATGGATAGGTAGATCCTGCAGTGGGGAAATTTTCAGTGTGGCAGTAGCAGATAGGAAAAAAGTAAAAAAAAAAAAAAAAGCAGCACTCAGTGCACAGATATAAATAGATGCTTTCTCCTTAGAGAAGAAATAGAAATGCTTGTAAAAAAAAAAAAAACCCTGTGAAATTGCACATATTGACTTATTTACATTTTATTGCAGTTACTTCATGGGTGATCTGAACTACTGGGAGCAGGCTTGATTGAACACAGTCTGACTGCTGCAGGAAGGAAGGACCTCCTTCAAACATCGTGGGTGAAGCAGTCTGTCCCTGAAGGAGCTGCCGGTGATGGTCCTGTTTCCTGCAGGGGGTGGGAGATGTCCTCCATGATAGACAACAGCTTTGTCATCATCCTCCTGTCTACCACCAGCCCAGGACAGAGCTTGCTTTCTTAACCAGTTTCTTTAGTCTCTTCCTGTCTGCAGCCGTGATGCTGCTGCTCCAGCAGACCAGTCCATGCAGGATGGCTGATACCACCACACAACCATAAAAGGTCCTCAGAATTGCTCCCTGCACCCCGAAGGACCTCAGTTTCCTGAGCAGGTGAAGTCTGTTCTGACCTTTCTTACACCGTGCGTTGGTGTTCTATCTCTAGACCTGTTTGAATGGCTTTATCAATAAATGCTCAAACACATGTTGAGTGTCAGCTCAGCTCTTTGTTCCATACATGTAAATGTTCCTATGTGATTGGTGTCTTGCAGTCAGAGTGTAAAGAATTGAAGCTGTCAGAGGCTTTCTGTGGTGAAGAGGCTGCAGGACATCAGCTGCTCCAACAGGTGAAGCCTTTGTTCTTTGGCTCCAACCAGAAGCAGCAATAAATCAGCATGAGCTGCAGCTTATCCACCTCATAGAGTGTATAATAAAGAAACCAAGAGGTTTTAGTTGATAGCTGTCGCTAGCAGTGTGTTGTTCAGGTTGTGAGGAGAAGTAAAAAGCTTACAGCACGTGGTATTCCCAGGTAGTCTCCCATCCAAATACTAACCAGGCCCAACCCTGCTTAGCTTTGCAGATCAGATGAGATCAGGTGTATTCAGTCTCAGAAACAAACCTCACATGATTCAGATCTCCACTCACACCTTTTATTTGTCGTTTGGTTGCGCCAGTAATAATTGATAGCATCATTTAAGCAAAGTTAGAGCAACATCTTGTAGGACAGGTGGTGTAGAGGTAAGTTTTTTGCCTCCCTGGTACCTTAGTACCTTTATTATCTTCACTTCCTTAATACTTTTGTGTACCATCATTTACGAAAACTAACAGCTACACCCAGTAGGAAGGATAGCGCAGTGGTAAGTTATCTGCCTCTCATCCAGGAGGTCCTTGGTTTGAATTCAGCTCAAGGCTCTTTTTACACTTTGGCTGCATGACAACCTCTTGCAACCATCATTACAACAAACTCCACCAGGGACCTTGTGTGACAGATAGCTCACACAGAGGGTGTGTGTCTGTCATGTGGATGGTCACGGTTCGAATCCCCGCTGTGGTGTGGAGTGTCACTGGCCTGGACTTGACTGGACTGGACTTCGAGGACGGATCTGGGAAAAAGGAAAACCAGGAGATTTACCCATAAGCAAGGCACGAAGGCACGAAGGCACGAAGGCACGAAGGCACGAAGGCACGAAGGCACGAAGGCACGAAGGCACGAAGGCACGAAGGCACGAAGGCACGAAGGCACGAAGGCACGAAGGCACGAAGGCACGAAGGCACGAAGGCACGAAGGCACGAAGGCACGAAGGCACGAAGGCACGAAGGCACGAAGGCACGAAGGCACGAAGGCACGAAGGCACGAAGGCACGAAGGCACGAAGGCACGAAGGCACGAAGGCACGAAGGCACGAAGGCACGAAGGCACGAAGGCACGAAGGCACGAAGGCACGAAGGCACGAAGGCACGAAGGCACGAAGGCACGAAGGCACGAAGGCACGAAGGCACGAAGGCACGAATTTTTTTTTTAAAGTTATTTTTTTTTGGCCCTTTTATCGGCTCTTTATTGGATAGGTGCAGTGTGAGAGAGACAGGAAACAGGAGAAGAGTCAGGGGAAGACACGCAGCAAAGGGCCGCAAGCGGGAATCGAACCCGGGCCAGCCGCGCCGGGGACCAGCCCCCGCACATGGGTCGCCCGCCCAACGCGCCGAGCCACACGGGCGCCCTGGCACGAAGATTTTTGGCAAATTTTGCCCTTTTCTTCTATTCGTCAAGGCGGTGACATCAACACTGAAAGAAAAAAAAAACAATCCACAAAATCAAAAAAAGAAGATAATCTACCTACAACTTTTAAAGAACACGCTAAAAAACACAATACTAAAAAGTCACACTCTTCTCCTCATCACTCATTTTTACATTTTAACAATTTCAAAAGCCACACAAATCACATTCTTCATGTCAAATCACTTCTCTTCACTACAAATGGGAGAGAACAGCAAACAAATAAAATACAACTTATGGCTTAAATATCTTCAAAATCTCTTTGCTATTCCTCTACATTCAAATTCCTCAACACCACTCAACAATCACCTGCAGGATCTCTTACTTCTTTCTTTGCTCTGACAAAACATCTTCAAGACTCTGAGAAGACAACTCATTTTCAACACATTTGCTGCTTCGTCTAAGTGTCCACACACATCTCCAGTCATCCACAGGCCTCACCACTGATCAGCTGCACAAACTTACATGTTAAACTTCTCCAAAGATAAAATACAGGCCCTTCTGTCTGATCACAACTTTTACTGGTGGCTCATATTTCAAGTTCATTTCCTTGCAAAGTCTTTATTTTGGATTAAAGTGGGATCTGTGACCAGGCAGATCACTTGTTTATTCTTAGCATTTGGATTTCACTGACATTCCTGTCATGTAGAAAAATAGAAATATCTTTGCATTGATTCAGCTAAACTAACTGCAGACACTGAGAGGCGTAAAGTTCAACAAATGCTGTTTTTATTTACTTCACTGGTGACATCAGTAGATGCTTGCAGTGAAACCACCACTGCAAATATTTATGCATTTAAGTATTACAACTGAAAACTCCCTACAAACGTCCACTTCTAACACCACAAACATTGTCCAGAGGAAATGATATTAGCTGAACATAAAAACATGTAAAACAGCTCTGATGCTTTCATCCTGAGCTCCACTCAAACATTTCACTGTGCAGCAGCTCAGCAGTTTGTTTAAGAAAAGCATTTAGGTTCAATCTGTGAAGCCCAAAACCCACCAGCTTTGAAAAATGACACCATTTACCAGAGTCACAAACTGTAAAAACAGAAGGAATTGTTGGATTTTCTATGTGAATGTGTCGCCTCTCTAGTTAACTCACCCGGTTACGTCTCCATCCTGACGCTGCTCTGCTGGACCGGAGCTTCTGGACCAGCTGGGTGGACCTTCCTTCACAGATCTTCCCGGTGGGAGTGATTCTGAGTCGGCCTTGGTTGACTGCAAACTCCTTAAAATGGACACATGAGAAGAAATCGTGGACAAATCGATACAACAGCTTGTTCGGTTTGTCCTGTTCTTAAATGGGTAGAAAACTGCTGAGAGCTCTCAGTTCAATTCAATTTTCAATTCAATTTTATTTATATAGCGCCAATTACAGTCAAATTGTCTCGAGACGCTTTACAGAACCCATATGCCTGACCCCCAGAGCAAGCCAAAAGGCGACAGTGGCAAGGAAAACACCCTTTTAACAGGGAAAAAAACCTCGAGCAGAACCCGGCTCTAATGTGGGGGGGACCCATCTGCCTGCTGGCCGGGCGGGTTGAGAGGGACAGAAGAGGTAGAAAGGTAGAGATAGAGGGGTAGAGGTAGAGATAGAGGGGTAGAGATAGAGAGGTGGGGGGTGGGACACAAGGACCATAAAACACAGCCACACATCTGAAGCATCCAGCATCCAGCTCTGGGACCAGGGACACTCGGAGAAAGGACACAGAAAGAAACAGAGTGAATGTAATGCAATAATGGTATATGTAGTAAATACATAGGTAGTTAGAGAAGGGCTCAGTGCATCAAGAGAGGTTCCCCAGCAGTCTAGGCCTATAGCAGCATAACTAGGGGCAGAACTAAGGGACCTCAAGAGGGGAAGTCAGTTGTGCAAATGAAAACACAAGCATACCCCGTCAGGGTCCCCCAGTCAGCCCTAACTATAAGCTTTGTCGAAAAGGAAGGTTTTAAGCCTGGTCTTAAAAATAGAGAGGGTGTCCGCCTCCCGAACCCAAACTGGGAGCTGGTTCCACAGGAGAGGCGCCTGATAACTGAAGGCTCTGCCTCCCATTCTACTTTTAGAGATTCTAGGAACAACAAGTAAGCCTGCAGTCTGAGAGCGAAGAGTTCTGCTAGGATAATATGGTACTATCAGGTCTTTAAGATATGATGGAGATTGGTTGTTAAGAGCTTTATATGTCAGAAGAAGGATTTTGAATTCTATTCTAGATTTAACAGGAAGCCAATGAAGAGAATCCAATATAGGAGAAATATGATCTCTCTTGCTAACTCCCGTCAGTACTCTGGCTGCAGCATTTTGGATCAGCTGTAGATATTTCAGAGAGCTATTGGGACAACCTGATAATAAGGAATTACAGTAGTCAAGCCTAGAAGTAACAAATGCATGGACTAGTTTTTCTGCATCACTCTGAGACAGGATGTTCCTGATTTTCACAATATTTCTCAGGTGGAAAAAGGAAGTCCTACAGATTTGTTTTATGTGCGAGTTAAAGGACATGTCCTGGTCAAAGATAACACCGAGGTTCCTCACAGTAGTACTGGAGGCCAATGTAATGCCATCCAGAGTAACTATATGCTTTGAAAGCAATTCTCTAAGATGTTTGGGGCCAAATACAATGACTTCAGTCTTGTCTGAATTTAGTAGTAAGAAATTATAGGTCATCCAGGTCTTTATGTCCTTAAGACAATCTTGCAGTCTAGCTAGCTGATTAGTTTCATTTGGCTTCATAGATAAATACAATTGAGTGTCGTCAGCATAACAATGGAAATTAATACAGTGCTTCCTAATAATGTTGCCTAAGGGAAGCATGTATAATGTGAACAGTATTGGTCCTAAGACAGAACCCTGAGGAACTCCATGATTAACCCTAGTATGCTCAGAAGAGTCATTGTTGACATGCACAAACTGGAACCTGTCTGATAAGTAGGATTTAAACCAGTCCAGTGCTGTCCCTTTAATGCCAATACAATGTTCTAGTCGCTGTAATAAAAGTTTGTGGTCGATTGTATCGAATGCTGCACTAAGGTCCAATAAAATAAGTATAGAGACCAGTCCATTATCTGACGCTATGAGAAGGTCATTAGTAACTTTCACCAGAGCTGTTTCTGTGCTATGATGCACTCTGAAGCCTGACTGAAACTCTTCAAACAAGCTATTCCTTTGTAAATGTTCACATAATTGATTTGCAACTGTTCTTTCCAGAATTTTGGAGAGAAATGGGAGGTTGGAAACTGGTCTATAGTTGGCTAAAACATCTGGATCTAGAGTGGGCTTTTTAAGTAAAGGTTTGATTACAGCAACCTTAAAAGCCTGTGGTACATAACCTGTTACTAGAGAGAGATTAATCAGATCTAACATTGAGGAATCAGCTCTGACAGAGTGTTGCTCTGACTCCATGTGTGACTGAGGCTGGAGTGAACAGAGCTGCTGCTGCTCAGATGCAGCTTCTTATTAGCACAACAACAGACGCTGCGTTCACTACGTCTGTGGGTGTGGAGCTGATAAAGAGGATCTTCACCACTGACCTGAGCTGCTGCCACACGGTGAGACGTCCAACAGAGTCACTGAGCAGCTGATGATGAAGAAGATGAAGGCTTCAGGAGGAGGTGGAGGAGGAGAAGCTGCAGGGCCACATGAGACACTGAAGAGACAAACCAGAAATGATTCACACACTAGACATGAAGAAAAGAAAACATCAGAGAGTGTAAAATACAAGAATGAGTCCTGAACATCACAGGCGTAACCCGTAGAGCTACATGAGCACACATGTTCTGGTCTTGAAAACGTGTATTAATCCAATAGAAAGTCTAGGGGTAGGGTTAGGGTTGGAGAGGAAGGTCCTTACAGTTGTAATGAAAAAAATAGGGTAATTAATATTACACATAAATATTTTTAATGTTAATACTAAGCAGCCGAATATTCTGAGAAATTAATCCGTGGTTTTTCCTTCAGCCGTTGTAGATCTAGATAACCTAAAGGTACAGTGCAACCACAACGGCTGAAGGAAAAACCCCAACTTTATTCTAAGAATTTTTTGGCTAGTGTGACTTAATATTAAATTATGAAAAAATGTATAATTTTATATCCATGTTTTTGGTACATTGCTACTGTCAGGACCTTCCTCTGTAACCCGAACCCTACCCCTAGACTTTCTATTGGATTGATACACCTTTGCTGACAGCTGACATGTGTGATCATATAGCTCTGCGGGTTAAGCCACTGACGCATGTAGTTGGTCTTTAATGCTGAGGCCCTGGTTCGATTCCCGCTCGCAACCCTATGCTATATTAGTTGTTCTCATTCTTATTTCTACCCCATTGTCTGGCTGTCTCTCACTACGCCTATCCATCAATTAACTGCAAAAGACTACAACACTTATTTACAAATTTCCTGTTTATTTATTAAATACAATTCTTTAATTCTTACATCTTTTTTCCCCCCATACTTTATAAAAGTTTAATTGTCTTAACTTTTTCCCATTTATATAATTGCTTCTTTTTTATGTATTTTCTTTCTTTAATCTTCTTCTTCTTTCTAGAATTTAACACCAACCTTCAATTTTGGGTCATTTTTAGACATTTTGAAAAGCTATCAACTCAAACAGGGTAACACCGACAGATATGAAATTCAGCCAGGATGTACTCCAGGCATGGGTGATCAAAAGTTATCAAAATGCTCCACAAAAGTCTGAGGGCGTGGCCATGGCAGGCTCCCAAACTTTGATGCTTCGACATGACACATCAACTGCTGTGTAACTGCCCTAAACATACTCTAATCTGCCTCAAACTTTACATGTATGATCAGAGTCCAGCCCTGATGACATTCACATGCTGAAATACAGCCACAGTCATAACGCCACCTGGTGGATAGAAGGAAAAGCTCTATAACTAGCCTGGACATGGTCCGATCTGCCTGAAATGTTATATGTGTCATCAGAGTGCGGACGTGATCACATCCATAGGCCAATATACACTCTCGGTCGCAGCGCCACCTGGTGGACGTGCGTGGATTCGACGACGAGCATGGATGCGAGGACCCGTCCAACGCTGCTTGCAGCTTTAATTCAGGTTAGTTCCACATTCAGCTCAGTTTTACCTCCAGTGACCAGTAAAATCACAGCATAAAAACCTATATATAACCACAAGTCCTAATGTTTCCTTTGTTTTAGTGCAAAAAAGTACATTCTGAAAATGTTCACATTTAAGGAATTAGCTTTTTACAAAACATCACGAACAACCTGAAATTTCTTCAGGAAAATAAATTCAATTACAGCAACATCCAGCCTCAGTTTATCATTTCCACATTACAACTTCCAGATCACAGAGTGTCTACAAAGGAACACAACATTTAGTCACCTGGAACTGAACCAGAGAGGATTTTACTTTATGATCAAAACGACAAAAGTCAGACAAAAAACAACAAAAACAAGACAAAATATTACAAAAATGAGAAAAGCGACACAAACAAAGCAAAAAGAGACAAAAATAGACAAAAAAGTTACAAAATGACAAAAAAAGGGAAGAAAATTACAAAAAAAACCCCCAAAATACAAGTGACACAAAACGGAAACACAAACCGAAAAAAAAACAGAAACAAAACGACAAGTCAGCCAAAGAAAAGACAAAAAAACTATGAAAACAAGACAAATGAGACACAAAATGGCCAAAGAACAATCTAGTATTTTACTTTATGATCAAAACAACTGTTCATGGTCTAGAAATGATTTTAAAAATTTGAGGGCCGGATTGGACCCTCTGGAGGGCTGGTTTTGGCCCGCGGGCCGCATGTTTGACACCCCGGTCCTACACTGAATAAAACGAACCACCCCTGAAAATGTGTATATATAAATAGAGAGAAATAGAGTTTCAACTGTTTTGAAAAGGTAAAAGAATACTTCTCTTTACAAGGCAAGAAAAAAGTTAAATACATTAAATAAAAAATAGTAAAACAATCAAAAGCACACAATAAAAACTATAAAATCACTTAAAAGCTACATTTGATTTAAAAGAAAATTAGCTAAAAGCAATATTAAACAAGTAAGTCTTTATTTTGCATCACCCGACTAATTAATGGGAAAAATAATTGGTTGCAGTCCTGATGATAACAGCAATCCTCGATTACATTTTATAGCAAATGGTTGTGAATGAAAATGTAAGTTATTTTTAGTCCAAAGGTGCCAGGCAGATCGCTCTGACTCACAGACACCTCAGTGTTTGAAATGATTAGATGGAATAATCACAGCATCCTATACACACTTTATAGACTTTTCAATGATCTCATCCAGAAGCAGCCCCCGGAATATTTATTTATACACAAATCAATTACACCACTGAAGGAAATCAAAGGTAACCTCATTGCTTTATTCATGTTAAACTCAGGACAGGCTAAACAAACAATATTAAAGCTGTAATGCAGCAGTAGCAGCACAACATGGTTAAAATGTCAGTAGGAATGTACACATTAGTTCGTGAGATGTTCACTGTCCAACAGAGTAAAATCACATTTTCAAACATGTTCTCATCCATTACTTTAAAACTTCAGAAAAGGTGAGGTTTTGGAATAAAAAAAGTTTGCACTACTTGCTATGAAACCTTTTCAGTGATGTCCTTTGAAAACTCCCACTTTTCTCCATGTGCTAACATAACTGCAGGGTTTTCTAATCATCAATTAGCCTTTCAACACCATTAGCTAACACAATGTAGCATTAGAACACAGGAGTGATGGTTGCTGGAAATGTTCCTCTGTACCTCTATGGAGATATTCCATTAAAAATCAGCCGTTTCCAGCTAGAATAGTCATTTACCACATTAACAATGTCTACACTGGATTTATCAGTCATTCCACGTTATCTTCACTGAAAAAAATGTTTTTCTTTCAAAAATAAGGACCTTTCTAAGTGACCCCAAACTTTTGAACGTTAGTGCAAAGCATGTTAAAGCTCTTGATATTGTCCTGGTTTCCATATTGCGACAGAACCGTAAATAAAACATAAAGTTTTAAAAGTTAAAAACACTCCGGTTCCCTTTCATAACGAACTTACAATTGAAGGCATCCTGGGTCACTTCAGTTAAAGGCCTGTTCGAATTGTACCAGTGATTTAAAAGCACAATAAACTCGACAACACATCATTTAGTTTAGAAATAATCTGAATTAAGCTTGATGTTAAAAAGGCACCATAAAAGTTTTATCTACTAGAGAGCTTCTAGCTTCTCTTCTGTTACCATTAGTTCAACAGTGTTAAGCAAAAAAATAATGCTTTAACAGTCAGGAATCAATGGTTCAACATCGTGATAATGGCATAACAGAGATACCATATCAACAGTAGTAAATACAAATAAAACAATAAAAAAAGTTATAATCATAAGTGTTGTCACCTGAGGCCTTTACTACTACTCGTTTAAGTACCATGTTTGGCTTCAGAGATGCACTTTCACATAAAATCAGCTCTGAGTTTACATTTTAAAGCCTTCATTACTGCAAACAAATAAAAAAAATCCTGTGTATTCCAGGACACAGCAACAGTCGGTCAGGGGTTGATGGTAAAATTAATAAGTGAGTCCTCATCTATCTATACGGTTCACTTGCTGTTGATTTGAAATCTGCATTATATACACTTTGTGGAATCAATGTTTGTATGTAGGAGTGATGTCTGCTTTTTTCAGGTCAGTCTGTAACCCATTTCAGTTAAAAAAAATAAAAAAAGTCCATCAAATGCAGCGCACCCACGTCTTGCTTATTCATGCTGCCGGTCAGTGCGTGGGCTCAGTCATAGGGAACAGAAGTATCTGTGGACGGGGAAAGCTGCGAGTCCAGCCAGAGCGATGCCCAGACTGTCTCCTACGCTGGCAGCAGCCATCGCAAACTCCCTGTATCTGTCCTCAGTCTGTGGGAGGACAGAGAGACGTCAGGACGGACACACATTAAAGGCTTACTGTCCAACATTAAACACCGGCAACTCAAGAATACACAGTTGTTTCTGACAGAAACCTTTTGAACCCTCGTGTCATCCTGCGGGTCAAAATTCACCCGGTTTAAGGTTTGAAAATGTGGAAAAACAAATATTTTCACAGAGAAACTTCTGATGTCCACATTTTCAACATTTCTGGGAAATCTTTGAACATTTTTTGGTGGAAAAAAAAGAAATGTTAAAAATGTTTCTTAAGAACATTCACATAAAAAAGATTTTTATGTGAATGTTCTTAAAGAAAATAGAAGTTTTACTGATATATATGGAATCACTTTAGATATTTTTGGGATTTTTTGGAAGATTTTTACTCATTTTTTGAAGATATTTACAAGAATTTTCTTGCCAAATTTGGGGGATTTTTTTTTTTTTTTTTTTAAATAAAACTTTTAAGGGAAACTTTGAAGGAATTATTGGAATTTTCAGCCTGAAAGTTTTGCAAATTTTCTGAAATTTGGGGAATTGTTTTGCTGAATTTTTGGATTTTTTTTCAGACAAGGAAACTATATTTTTTGGTGCCCGTAAATGAAGACAACAGGAGGGTTAAAAGCAAAACAGCTGCTTTCAATAACTCTGACAGAACAATGATTTTACCTCCTTGCTGATGAAATAGAAGGTGTTAACATAAGCAGCTCCACCCAGCAGACCCTCATAGAGGACAATAGCAAACACCAGCCAGGCGCTGGGCAGGAACTGGTAACGAACAGCGAACAGGAGAAACACTGCATTCACCACCTGGAGAGGGCAGAAAGAAGACAGGACTTAGATTCAAAGCTCTGAAGAATCCAAACTTACTGCACACTAAAGTGACTGGTGTATTTCTTCTTATTTGCACAGGTGGGATAGAATATTTCTTAATCTTCTGGGTGCTTTTTAAAAACATTTTTCTGCTTTCTCAGGTCTTTTCCTGTTAAAAATTGTATAAATTCAGTATCACTGCCAAGAAGAGGATTTGGGTCACTGTAAAAAAAAAAAAAAAAAGAGTTCTGAAACCATTCAGAGGAAAAGTCAGAACTCACCTAATCCTAACATATAGAGAAGTGGCTGATACTTGGCCTGTGTTGATATTTCACTCTTTTTAATATCATGTGGCATTACAGCGGCACACATGGCCCTTTATATCCCTTAATTTTTTTATTTCAAGTTGTTTTTTTGGTCTTTTTGCCTTTATTACAGTACACAGTGAAGACAGATAAAGGAATTGTAGGGAGAAGAGTGGGGGAAAGACCTGCAGTAAATGGCCACGAGTCGGACTTGTTTAAGGGTTGCCTGCTCAACCTGTAGAGCTACAGGGGCGCCCATATCGGTTCATTTTATTCACATAAGTTTTTTAAATGTTCCAAAATCCATCTTTTATCCCTGCCCAGATTCCCCTCTGTCCTCTGCAGGCTGTTTCAGGAGCTTCTTACAGGATATTTTCATTCATTTGACCACCTACTCTGATTAGCTGAAGTTGTAACCCTTCCTCTTAAGCAGCATTTTCAACCTAAGGGTGAGCTAGAGATGTAAGACTGTATATAGCAGTCAATGAAGCAGGGTGTGGACCTGACTAGGAAAGGGAATCACCTCCTACTGGACAGTTAACACTAGCTGGAGGATGCAAGCTTACAGGAGCTGCAGCCTTTAGAGAAGAAATAAAGCTTTCTATTACCCCTGCTGGATCAGAATATGTGCTACAGAAAGTCCAGAAGCATGTAAATGTTTGATTCGCTGTATAGAGAAAGATTTAATGCCAGTTTGAGGAGGGGGATATCTGGTGCCGGTAATGGAGGGAAGATTGTCCCTGAAAATGAATTGCAACCTTTTCTGGCTTTGTTTTACTGATGGGGAGTCAAATATACTCCCTTGTCTCAAGTTTAATGAACCGTCAAATTATTAAAACACTCTAGTTAGCACGTCCGCTAACACGAGTCGATCGATCACATTCAGTGTCATGTAAGTCATATTATTGTCTTGGCTGATGTTCGGGATGCTTGCTTGAGTCTGACGAGCAACAAGATGCTGATTATAGTTAACTTAACAGCCACTCGTGTCATTAATATCAATGGTTTTCTGAACGTTATACAGAGAACCTCCTTATGTCCACGCTGCCTGTAGACACCACGGTCCTATTATCACACTTAAACTTGTTTTATGGCTCTTATCCAGGTTGTTTTCTCCTGACTTAGATCCTTGCTGGTGTTGTATCTACTCTCAGATGTGTGCTGCTTTGGAAAAAAGCTAAATGAAACTGTAGAGTTGTAGAACCTACAAGCTGCACAATTTTATTCAACACAATATTAACCATTATTTATTTTCCTAGTGGCAATTAAAGAAATATCTAACCAAGGTTTTGGCAATCGACACAAACTTTCAGATATTTTTTTAGGAAAATGTACGTCAGAAAGCCTCATATGTCCCCCATGATTCTTAATTTCTCACCTGTAGTAACGACAGAGCCCACAGTTTCCTGATCTTTATACAGCAAAGGGAGGACCGAGACAACAACACACCGACCTGGTAGAGCGTCTGGTACCTGAGCACAGAACAATAACCAAACTGAATCCTAGATAAAGTCATTCCTTCAGAATAATATCAATAACGGTCGACTGACCAGCGATACTGCTCTGCATGTGACAGGAAGAAGTTGCGGAAAAACAGGAGTTCCATCTAGAAGAAGAAGAAGAAAGATTTACATTAACTTTTGCTCAGAATTATCACAGAATCCTGCTGTAATTTTTCATGTTTAAATGACCTCCACAAACATGAAAGTTGTACTGAATTTTTCTACTCCAGAGGGGAGTTTGGATCGACCTGCAGTAAGACAACAGCGATGCTAGAGGGCACCAGAGGACTCACCAAACCCTGGTTGATGAAGTACTCAGCAAAGTAGACCAGTCCCAGAGGAAGTACAAACTTCAGCAAACCCTGTTCACAGAAATGGAGATGCAGTAACGGTGTGACCACATAAACGCTCAGATACTCACATTTAATGAAGAGTCCACTTACTTTGATGACCTGCAGTTTCTCCGGGAAGGTGAGAAGTCTGGAGGTCCTGTTTTCTGACACATTAAAGGGGAAGATAACATGGCCTGTGTAGTTATTCAACGACAAACAGCAGGACTTTAGAATTACACTTCATTCACATTACCAGCTTCTTCATATTCTGTAAAAGACAGCTGTGATGGTCCTGAGGTCACTGCCAATGTCACAGTTGGACAAACAGACCAAAACAAACGGTTGTTCTTCCTCTAAGCCTTAAAGCTCCACAGTTATTGTTGAAATCTGTCTATTTTTTTGTGCGTTATCAATGAATAACCCTCTTTTCTAACCATTTTGCTTCTGTTTTGCTGAATTCAATTAGAGTTTTAATGATTTTTCTCATTGACTTTCTTGATTTTCATTGAGAAAACGAGTCAAATTCTAAGATTTGCATGCTGATTATATCATAGTTTGATTACAGGAGACTGAGGCATAAAAAATAAAAACCAAAGCAAAGCAGTTCTGTGTTCGGCTTAATATGACACAAGCAACTAATGCTGCACCTAAAGCTGTTATTAAACTAAGGCGGTGGAAATGTTCTGTTTGTTCACCGTCCAAAAACATCAAATCTGTAACTTGTGAAACAGCAACCAGACGAGTTGAAGGTCGACTGAAGCTGTTCTGGTCTTGATTGTCCTCAGTCTGGTCCAATAAGGTCCAATAAGGTCCAGATATAAGGCTGAATTATAATACAGAAGTAAAATCTAATATCCATCATGTGTTTGTACAAACCAGAAAGGTTTTCTTTGGCTTCACAAAACCCCAATTAGAGCTAATATGCATCGCGAAAGTGGTACGTAACTTTTTTATCCTATAACTGTTAAATTTAATACATTTAAACATGATAACCAAGAAGTACATTTAGGTCTGACACTGTCCCATAATTAATATTTTCACCAAGTTTTTGGCCAAATAAACATAAAATTTTATTGATTGAATATTCTCTGTAATAAATACCAACAGAATAATGGTAATGGTGACAACAACATGTTCCAGATTGGAAAGATGAGATAAGTCAGAGACTTCAGGGTTAAACTTCTGATTGACCCCAGAGTAGTGGATGAACTAAGAAAGGGAGATGAAGCTGGAGAAAAAAAACAGTATCTCCCTCAATCCTGAACCAACTGAAGGACCAGATTTCAGAAACTGATGATGCCATTAAGGGAGTATAAGCATTCCTTTGAGTGTTATCTGTTGAACTAATTCAACATGTTGGCTAATTGGTTTTAATAACCATAAGGGGAAAAAATCAAAAAGACTGTATTCAACATTACCAAAGCAACTTTGTGCAAAAAAAAAATCAACTTATCTGCATCTTAAAAGAGCATTTCCTACTTCAGTGACAGAAGTGTTGCACAAATATTGACCAAACTGTCAAAAAGGAGTTTCATTGGCATCCCAGATTCTTCCTCGTCTGGCCCACAGAAAACCTACCCAGGAAATAGTCTGATCCCTAAACCCTGTGAGCATCTTCATTCCAGATCTGGACCAGATACAGCTCCTAACCTCTGTTCTAAACCTGCACTGTTTAAAGTCTGTGGATTAACATTTTATGCACAATGCAAAAACACAGAAATACAGAAATCAATGTTCTAATACTAGCAGTGCAAGTCGGAAAAATACATTTCTGCACCTTCTGCATCACCAACTGAATGTATGTAGGTTCCCAATCTGCATTACTGCACCTGCACGGCTTCATTTAGTTGCTGAGATTCTAATGGTTCATAGAGAATTGTCAGGAAAGATCTGGTAGAAGGGAGGATATTACCTCAATCCCAAACTCTGAACAGAACCTCCTCTGGTTCAGGTTACTGTGCAGCATAAGGAGATCTATCACTTTAAAGAAAGAGCCACCTTGACACTGACTACTCTGACTTTAGGCTCAACATACCTTGCTAATCCACCAATCTCACTTTATCGTACACCCTCCAGGATTCATGGCCACCCCAAAAAATTCTAACATTGTGTTGCAAACTATGTGGTTTTGTAGAAGATTTGCAGAACAAAATAATGTCAAGTACTGACTGATACTAGTCTAAGGTGCTTTTTAACCTCTTTCAGTTGGTTGCTTTTGTTTTCCAGCTCAGAACTTCACAGTTTTAATTCCCTCAGCTTTAATGGTGATAACATTTTTTGCCAGTGTTTATAGTTCATCTTCATTACACCCAAGAGACCAAAAATAATCAGTTGTTCGAGATTCAGAGGAATAATCCAATTTATAGGAAATCCAGTTACTTGGTGTCTGATTCAGTTTAGCCAAGCCAAACACAAACACTTAATTTTTAAAAGTTTAAACCCCAAAGCTCTATTATTTATACTGTGAGAAGATGTGTGAGTTGAACATCACATAAGAAAACATGCTGTGTATAAAATGTGCACATGGAATACAGATATCAGTGTTTACTGATAAACAAATCCCTTTATCGCTTCCAATGCAGACATAGACGACACAGTTTCCTCGAACAAACCCAAGATAAAAACAGCTGAGGTCACTGAACTATCTGTCTCCACACCAGTCCGAACAATTCCTGCTGGTTTCAAATAATAACCTGCTTAAATAATGTGCTAACAAAAGCTTCTTTTTAATCACCTTAAAATCTAAATCTTTAAAAGAATAACAGAAGGATTTTCTTGTGTATCCTTGCATTCTTGCGTTCCAATCTAACGTATTGCAGCTGATAGATTAGCAGAATCACTGGCCAATAAAACACGTCCTGCTTCTACTGGATCACTTTATTTCAGTAATATCTATTTATCATTTGCAGTGGGGCTTACATTAAGTTTGTGACATTTACCTGGGGGTGATTTCTCCTGCTCCTCTTCCTCTGGATCATCCATCAGCTGCCGTCTCTCCTCTGAGCCCACAGCTGTATATTCAGTGTCGCTGCTCCTCCACTGAGGGAATGAAGGTGGAGGAACCAGCAGGAAGAAATAGCTGGTGAAAAATAAAGAATCAATGAGGGAAAATCATTTCATTAGTGTTGTTGGGTAACGTATTTCCATAGTTTAGCCCACCCTCACGGACATGAAATGTAAAAACGCTCGTCAGTAACAGACACTGAGTTAAATTGAATCTCTATTGGCCAAGTAGGTTCACACAATAAAAGCAATTCGACTCTGTTATTAGAAAATTGTTAAACCTTTTGCTCACATGGCAGTCAAACACCTCAGAACCTGCATTAATTTATTACCACAAGGTGTGTCTCCCAAACCTCTTCAAATAAAGCAGCACCCCTTTCACTTGCTGGTGTCAGAAGTCTGTAAATGTTAGAGATCTGACCTCTAACTATGGCGTATTTCTAATTTGGGTACATTTTCTTGGCCCAATAAACTAAAACAATTCAAATTTCTCACAAAAAAGAAGGGTAATTCTGATTCATACACCAGAACTTCCTTGTTTCTAACCCATTCTGTAATAATCTCATTAATACTTTAGACTCATTCTGTGACAAAAGGGAGTCTAATAATAGATTTAATCGTTTTAGCTCTATAGATCACTGTGGAATTCAGGAATAATAATGCCTGCACCTGTAATATTTCATTTTATGAACAAACTTCTACTAAACTTGTTTTGCACATTGTTTCTGTGTGACTTCAAACATCATGTGAGGCAGAAACTGGATCGTATTACGGATCGTAAAAATGAAACTTGACTGATATCCTAACAAGGAGAGACAACAGAGATATTCTGGACGGTGCTTCTGAACCCTCCTGTTGTCCTCATATACAGGCACCAAAAAATATACTTTCCTTGTCTGAAAAATATCCCAAAATTCAGCAAAAAACTTCCCCAAATTTATGAAAATTTGCAAAACCTTCAGGAAGAAAATTCCAGTAATTCCTTAAAAGTTTCCCTGAAAAGTTTTATTTTTAAAAAATCCCCAAAATTTGGCAAGAAAATTCTTGTAAATATTTTCAAAAAATGAGTAAAAATCTTCCAAAAAAATCCTAAAAATATCTAAAGTGATTCCATATGTATCAGTAAAACTTCTAATATTTTCTTTAACAACATTCACATAAAAATCTACCAAAATCCAGTGAAATTCGCTGGATTTTGGTTGATTTTTTTGTGAATGTTCTTAAGAAACACTCTTAACATTTCTTTTTTTCCACCAAAAAATTTTCAAAGATTTCCCAAAAATTTTTGAAAATGTGGACATCAGAAGTTTCACTGTGAAAATGTATTTTTTTTCCACATTTTCAAACTTTAAACTGGGTCAATTTTGACCCACAGGATGACACGAGGGTTAAGTGCTTCTGTGCAAATATGTCAAAACGTCATCAGATTTTTGACATTTTATGAACAAAGTTGCAAGAAGTTCTACTAAACTTGTGTTGCATATTGTCTCTGTGCCTTTAAACATCATGTGAGGCAGAAGTTGAATCATATTATAGATAGTAAAAATGAAACTTGACTTATATACTAACAAGGAGAGACAACAGATATTGTGGATGGTGCTTCTTCAACACAGATCAACCATTCTTCTCATCTTTTACACTTACCTCACCAGCATGGCAAACGGGACAACCAGCATGATGAGAAGCGTGATCTGGGGCGAGAGGCCGGCTTGGATGAGACCCGAGTAGAGGAGGGCGCCAGCAACACCAGCGCCACCAGTACCGGAGCCCCAACCTCCCAGTACATCCCTGAGGCAGGCGGGAAACCAGCGTCAACAAGTCAGACATTCCCAACTTAAACAGTCTACTACTATTACGATCAACTGACATTTAATTTACTGTAAAACTCCTCACTTTGTGCTCATCTCCATCAGTACTCTACTGTAGCTTACCTTATAATGGTTTGCCATTAATTAATTTAAATTTTATCGTAAAATGAATTTACCATACCATATATTTGAACATTTGTACTTTTATTAATATTTTTATTGCTTTTATTGTGACCAATATTACACTGTAGGCTGTTTTCAATTATCTTATCTCTTTCTTATCAATAAAGTTTTCTAATTTTGTACTATTTGTTTTCTTTCTTTCTGGCAGAGAAAAGCCATCATACAACTACATGAGAACGTAACAACAAAACAAACAAAGCACCAGGGCGTCAAACTAAAAAAGTGATGCAGGTTATATCGTGTGCTGATGTTCAGTGTGCAGAATGTTTGGTGAAGTCGAGATAAAAGGGTAAAAACTGAGCGTTTACCTGCTGAAATATACCGTGAGAGAGAGGAAGGACAGTTCCCCCAGTCCTGCACTGATGCTGGCAAAGATCACGCCTAAAACACAGAGGAAGAGACGTTCGAAAAAAATATTCTTTAGTTCAAAAGAGAAGAACTTCACATGGGTCTAATTTTTCTAACAGCTTGACTGAGGCCCTGATCGTGGACAAATCACTAACTGGTGACTTTAATCTAATAGAATTTTCACAAAAAGACACACTCCATTTCATCAGTAATACCCATAATATGGTTGGAACTCAAGACATCTCAGTTTCTAATTCAGATCCCCCTAACAAGACCACATTTTGCCACCCAAAGTCCACTATGAAGTGTCCTTTCAAAAAACTGCATAATAATAATTATTCCTACTATATGGGAGTGTTGCTTCACTTAAATGGCTGACACAAGGAACCTAGACAGAATTATTAAGTCACTGATCTCAAATTCAATCTCACATTCTCATTGTAAATGGTTTCAGTTTCTGTTTTACATTTTAATCGCGACAAAAAAAAGGCCTGTAGTACCATGAAATGACTTCTACTCATTAACTTCTACCTAAATAATCAGCTCAAAGTAAAGGTTTAACTCTGTCAGAAGCGCCACGTTCACAATTCAGACACATGTGAGCATTTTGTGTTCTCACTGATGGGTAAAATGTTTCGCAGCTGTCATTGTAGAGTCTATAAAATGCAACAAACAGCATGGTGTGATTTATAACAGAAAGGGAAGTACAAGCCACAGACACTACTCTTTATTTTATCTCACAGTGGGGGAATTAAGTTGCACTTCATAGAGCAGAAATTCAAGCTACTGTCAATAACACTGGTGAGATTACATATAGTGAAGTATGTAATAAATCAGGAGAGATGTCAGACCCGCTCTCTGTAGTTAACACTGTATGTAGTCCTAATAAAACTGAAATAACACTGAGATCATTTTAAGGCCCCATCTTGACAAAGTGAAGCCCTATCTGTCCCACGACGACATTGAGAGAGTCATAATGCTTTTATCACATCTAGGCTAGACTACTGCAACTCTCTGTGTGTCGGTTTTCATCAGATGTCTGTTCGTCGGCTCCAGCTAGACCAAAATGCTGCTGCCGGTTTCTAACAGGGGTAAAAAATTAAAATTAAAAACGGGAGCTCATCACTCCAGTTTAAGCCTCACTCCACTGGCTTCTTGTCTGCTTCAGAACTGTTTTAAAGATTGTATTGCTTGTTTTTAGGGTGTTAAATGGGTTGGAACCTTCTTATTTATCTGAGCTTTTACATGTTCCTGCTCCAGTTTTAGCGCCGAGGTCGGTCAATCAGATGGTCCTTAAAGTTCCCAGATCCAGAACCAGAAACTGAGGTGACCGAGCCTTTTCTGTAGCTGCACTCAGTCTGTGGAATCACTGTTCAAATTAGAGTCACTCGGTCTCTTGATACCTTCAAGTTCCTACTGAAGACACACATGTACTCTCTGGCTTTTAATTGAAGTTGAGTGCTGACACCTTGATATGTGTCGTTGTTCATCTTCCTCACAGATTATGTTTTGTTTCCTATTTTGAATTTGTAAAGCACTTTGGTCAAACATGGTTGTTTTAAATGTGCTATATAAATAAAGTTGACTTGATTTGTAGAAATGCAAAGAGACTAGAAACATTTACAATTTCAGCGTATATTGTGCCTACAGGAGCATATCCTGAAATACATTCATGCTTGATGAAGTTTTCTAAACTAAATACTAACTGACAGACACACAGAGAGTTTGAGAAACAGCAGGCTGCAGCTCATTTCTGACACAGTGGGATAAATCCGCCCCACTTGGACAACTTTTATGTAAGACTAAATGGAAATAGTGAATGGAGGTGTTGTCCCTTTTGCTTCACTAGACGCTGAGACGTTGAGGACAAGAAGCTCAGTATTCACCACATGATGTAACCCCAACATCTACTGTCCTTTAACTGACTGCTTAGTTCAGGGGTGTCAAACTCATTTTATTTCAGGTTCCACATTCAGCCCAGTTTGATCGCAAATGGACCAGACCAGTAAAATCACAGCATAATAACCTAGAAATAACCACAACTCCTAATGGTTCCTTTGTTCTAGTGAAAAAAGGTATGTTTTGAAAATATTCACATTTAAGGAATTATCTTTTTACTAAACATTATGAATAATCTGAAATTTCTGAAGAAAATAAGTTCAATTTTAACAACATTCATCCTCAGTTTATCATTTCCACATTACAACTTCCAGATCACAGTGTCTACAAAGGAACACAACATTTAATCACAGGTATCTGGAACTGAATCATAGAGGATTTTACTTTATGATCAAAACGACAAAAGTCAGATAAAAAAAAGACAAAAAAACAACAAAAATGAGACAATATATTACAATATATTACAAAAATGAGACAAAAACAAGACACAAAATGGCAAAAACCAGAAACAAAATGAGACAAACGAAATGAAATAAAACAAAAAAGACAAAAAATTAGGTAAAAAGTTACAAAGCAACAAAAAAATGGACAAATGACACAAGCGAGACAAAAAAGACACAAAAAGACAAGAACGAGACAAAAATGACAACGCAAGTGAGACAAAAAAACACAAAATGACAAAACAATATACAAAACAACGAATAAAGCAAAACACTAAATGACAAAAAAAGAGAACACCACAAGCGAGACAAAAAGAAAAGACAAAACGACAAACAAAACGACAAAAGCATGAGAAAAACGACAAAAGCATGAGAAAAACGACAAAAGTCAGACAAAAACAAGACAAAATATTACAAAAATGAAACACAAAATGACAGAAGAACATTGAACAATCTAGTATTTTACTTTTTGATCCAAACAACTTGTCATGGTCTAGAAATGATTTTAAATGTATAGTTTTACTAATTTACAATCTGCAGTTCATGTCTTCTCTGGAATTTTTACACTTTGAGGGCCGGATTGGACCCTCTGGAGGACCGCTTTTGGCCCACAGGCCGCATGTTGGACACCCCTGGCTTGGTTCATTTCAATCTTTCTCTTATAGTCCTTTGACGCATGCTTTAAAGTGAAGCATATATTAAAAAAAAACACATTCAAATACTTCAACTTGAACATCAGGTCACTGATCGGTATCAATGTGGTGATAAATATTTTCCAGCAGCTGCTTTTGATAAAACTAAAGTGATACTTGGTTCCTGTGAAACAGCCACAGCTGCTCACAGCAGATAAGACGACAGGAAACGAAACCACGGCAAAACAAGTTAATCTAATCCCAGTAATCACCAGCAATGATAAAAGATTTAAGAAAACAGAAGTAGTAGGTTTTACCCAGAATGCTCGTCCACACAGCCGAGGAGAAGGACACGAGGAGGAAACTTGTCGCCGCCATGACGACGCAGAACAACACTCGGACACTAGAATTACAAAAAGGGAATTAGTCAAACCACATAAAGTGACATTTTCACTTTCAACTTTTCACTTATAAAACAGAAAATAAAAAAAACTGCCAGTTTCAGATAATAACCAGCCTTAACTATTGAAGACTAAATAAAGCACTGACGGGCTGAAAATAGTAATTCAACATTCCAGGGACACAAACACAGCATGTAAAATGGAAACTGCTTGAAAATAATAAACTATATTTTTGCTTTTTGACATTCCTAAAGGTACCTGAACATTAACTGTCTGCATGGCTACTTACAACAACCAGAAACACTCTCTTATAGCCTCATCTGGTAAGTTGAAGCTTACATTCATGTGTGACGAGACTCTTAGAATATAGATTAGTGACAAATTACAGGAAAAACCAACATACGACTGAACACCATTCCTATAAAAGATGTTCCCTCATTTAGTGTTATGATGATCATGGCCGGTGTAAAATCTCTCATCAGTTTAATCCAGGTTCACTTATGATACCCATCATTTACATACTTCTCAAACCATTTGCTGACCCCTCCTGTCATCCTGGAAGAGACCACTCCCATCAGGACAGAAATGTTTCATGTCTTAGAACAACTTTGCATTGATTTGCAGCGACCCTTCCGTCTTAGAGGACAAGTGGAACCAAACCATGTCAGTAAAATGAACCACAGCACAACAAAGCCACCAGATCTTCTCACTGTAAGGGTGAAACCTTTAGGTTTTTCCTTTAAATTGTCATACGTCTGTATTTACTGAAGACTGTGAGGAAGTATAGAAGGTGGGAACCCAGCATTAGTGTCACTAAATCAGTTTCTGACCAAAAACGTGCAATATGGTCAGAATCCCTTGTTCTGTTCCTGAGTTTGAATAAAAATGTCATAGTGGAGTTGAGCTTCGAATTTTGGGTATAAAATGTCACCACTTCTTCATTTCATCCTATTAGAGATTCCTTTGAAATTCTGTCATAATTACTGTATGAATTCCTGAGTTTTGACCAAAACTAGACTACCACTCAAAAGTTTGGGGTCACTTAGAAATGTCCTTGTATTTGAAAGAAAAGCATTTTTTTCTGTGAAGATAACATTAAATGAATGATAAATCCAGTGTAGACATTGTTAATGTGGTAAATGACTATTGTAGCTGGAAACAGCTGATTTTTAATGGAATATCTCCATAGAGGTACAGAGGAACATTTCCAGCAACCATCACTCCTGTGTTCTAATGCTACATTGTGTTAACTAATGGTGTTGAAAGGCTAATTGATGATTAGAAAACCCTGCAGTTATGTTAGCACATGGATAAAAGTGGGAGTTTTCAAAGGACATCACTGAAAAGATTTCATAGCAAGTAGTGTAAACTTTTTTTATTCCAAAACCTCACCTTTAGCACATGGATAAAAGTGGGAGTTTTCATGGAAAACAAGAAACTGTCTGGGTGACCCTAAACTTTTGAACGATCTGTATGTGACCTCTGACCACCAAATTCTCCTCGTTTCATCCTTGTGTGTTTGTGAGCATTTGTGCTGACTCTGGAGAAATCCCTTTAAGGCATTTAAAAGATATTGTGTTCAAAAGACCAGGACAGATGGACAATCTAACACCACAGTTGTCATCGACACGGAGGCACAGAAAGACGTCACAGTTCTTGTAATTTGTGAGAAGTAACACTTTCATTAGTAGTGCACTAGAAAAGAGTCTTCACTCTGAAATGTGCAGCAGCTCAGCAGAAAAGCAGGCAACCTTGAGAGAAATAAATAACCATAGTTAGATGTAATGATGACGGTCTTACCCATAAGGCAGTTTGTGGATCACAAAGGGAGCAAACAGCTTGATGACGAGAGTTGGGAGGATGTCGGCCAACAGCACAGCCTGTGAAGAGAATGAAAAAACTCACAGAATAGGACACTCTCCCATTAATAATAAAAAAAAAAACATAATTCCTTTTAAATCACTAGTGTTTATATTCTAAACACATTGAGGCTATTTAATTGTTGAATATCTAATAAGACCTTATAAGTTAGCACAGTCCAGACTCTTAGAAAGTAGTCTTCAATGCACCACATGGCAGCTTTTTTTTACCGCTTCAGGAAATAAAATCTAATTCTAAATTTTAATGCAGACTCTTTGATGCTGGGGCTGCTTTAGCATTAAATTTTTCCAAACTTAAGAAGTTATTTTACACTAATTTATGTCTATTATAAGGTGTCAATTTTGTGGATTAGATATGTTTATGTTGAAGCTTCAAAGCTCGATGACAGGCATGAATTTCCAGTCGTTTCTAGGGTTATTAACATGAATTTCAGTTACAATGCACTCAGGTTCAATTCTGCTCGAAGTCTTCACTGTGAAACAAGGACTCAAGAAAGCCTGACAAATCCTCTCACACAAAAATCCACTCTGACAAGCCACTAATTCTCATACAGACTCATTCATTTCCTTCAGTGCCATACAGTGAATCTCCATTTACCGCAGTAGAGACAGGGTTGCAGTCGTAGCTGCTGCTGTTGCTACTGTTCCCAGCTTGGAAGTCCATGGAAAATGTGACTGAACTCTGAAATTAAAGGAAGAAAACATTTGAGAAGTCAAACATTTTATAGATAGCTGCTAGATTTGAACTGTTACTGATAACAGATAATATTTAAATGCACGTTTACGGATGCCGTGGCGTTCTGCGACTCTTGTTTTTTCAGGATGTCATGGGCGGCACTCAGCATTACCACATAAGCAAAGTTGTTGCACAATCCGAGAAGCCTGCAGGAGCATTCAGAGGAGATGACAGATTATAAAACACAAGCAGATGCATCAATATATCTGATAACTAAACCACCAGCCACAAGGTCTCATGTCTCACTTTAATAAACAGCCAAAGAACTGTGGATCTAAATCATGCGCTGCAGACAGCTTCAGCTGAGCAAACAGGACATGTCTTTATCCTAAGAGCTTTAACTAAATCCACGGCTGGAACTTAATCATAAACACTGCAACTAATAAAAACATAAAGACACTGATTCTTAATTTACTTGTAAATATATTTTCATAGTGCCTACACACTATCCAGGAACAATAATTCATCTGAATTGCTACAAATTCTGTGTAAATATTTTGTTGTTGGTCAGAGCTACTTGGTTGAAGGTGGTTTTATAAATGCATCGACACAGATCAGCTTCAACATTCTGACCATTGACAGGTGAAGACAATAACATCCATCATCTTATTATAATTCAACATTCTGCTGGCAAGCCTTGAGTCCTGACATTAATGTTGATGTTTGACATGTACCACCCTCCTAAACATTGCAGGTCAAGCAACCCCCGACCCTCCATGGCAACAGCAGTCCTTGATGCCAGTTTCCACCCTCAGCAGGACAATGAACCCCGACACACCACTAAAACTGCTCAGGAGTGACCCTAGGAACATGACAGAGCTCAGCTGTTCACCTGGGTTCCACACTCCCCACATCCAGATCTTACTGAGCATCCAAGGGATTCCCAGGATCAGCCTGATCTAGGTAGGACCCACCCTGCAACCCACAGGATCCACAGAATCCACAGGATCCCCAGAGGTTCTGATGAACCACTGGATCAGAGGAGTTTTAGCAGCATAAAGGGACCAACACAGTATTAGTCAGGTGGTCATGATGTTATATCTGATCAGTGTGTATGTGAGTAATGGCTGCAGAGAAATGATTCTCCATCTCTCATATGTCTACCTTTCCTATAGGTAGCCCTAATTAGTGCTTTCACTTCAATATATGAACTATTTGTGGAGAAAAACATAAGTGAATTTTCTTCCCTCCACCTCTTTATGTTGTTAAAATGCATTTCCAATCATGACACAAAGTTAAACATTTTTTTGCAACAGTATTTGTATTTATTTCTGCATTAAAGCACACAACCTTTCATTTCTTCAGTATCAGTAACCAGTAGGAATGTAATTGTGTGAATTCACTACTAAACTATGAGGAAGCTGTGGGCTGCAGTTTCAGTCAGCATTTATTTAATTTTATATATATACATAAAACACTCTACCTTACGAGTGACACTTGATTTTGCCGTCTTGTTTCAATACAGATATGCTAGATTATACCTTCAGCTGAAATAACAGGCGTTTTACATGTCGCAGGCTTTTAAAAAAGCTTGTTTAATAGACATGACACTCACCAGAATCCAGCCCAGTTGCGACGTTGTGCGCCACGACCTGTAAATAAAAACACATTTAGCGACTCGTGTCAGGATAAACTTTGTAATTTTGCATTCCTTAGTTCAGTCAGACCCACCAGTAGAGTCTGGATCTGTGTTTTCTGTCGGATCCATGTTTGTTTACAAACCAGTTAGGTTCAGGTGAATGAAATAAAACCAACAACTAGCGGTAAAAACTGCTCAAACACACAGAGCACATCCTATATTTAGATAATAAAAACCCTAACAAGCTTTCATAAATACACACACGGTGAATTCCTCAACAAAAACGCGCTGTTTTTGCGCTTTTAACTCTAATTCCGCATCACAAATTATACATTTTACCGACGTCACATGAGCGCGGTGTTCAGACTAACGGGGCCCCGCGGAAACAAAACCAACCCGGAACCTTCCCGCACCAATAAAGTACAAAATTTACGATATCATTATTATTTTTTTTTTCTAAGTCAGGTTATGTCAAATCGAAAATTATTATTATTGTTGTTGTTGTTGTTGACATCGTGACACCTTTGAAGAAAAACACAAAGAACAAAGATCTTCATAAAACCAAGATTTATGACGAAATTAATGTAAAATGGGTCAATTTATGGAACAATCTAGATGACGAATCAAAAGAATCTTATTCACACACATTTAGAAATGTAATTAAAACCAGCATATGACTAAAATATAAAGAAATGAATTCAGAGTGTCATAGTGTTTGTTTTGAGAGAAAACTGATAGTGAGAGTGACTGCAGGCCTCTCAGACTTTATAGTCATTTTGTTTGTTTTTAATGCTCATTGTAATAAAAGGGCAGATTACATAAGTTTATTCTTCTTTCTGCTCCTTTTCATGCATGTTTACGCAGATGCACATATCTGACGAATCACAGTCTATAATTATATTTTATTATATTATTATTTTCAAACATTTTTCTTGAAATTTGCACAAAGAATTTTTATGCCACTGAGAATCAAATTTAATGATTTTTAATGCCATTTAAGGCCTTAATTTTCACAAAATTAATTTAATGACTATTAATGCTTTTTAATGCCCCGCAGAATCCCTGCAGTACATTTTTCCTGGAGAACTTTTTTCATGGATGCCTTTCTAAATTCAGAAGTTTTTCATGCTATTGTCATTTTAAAAAATGTAGACTGTGTAAAAAAAGTTTTACATGAAAATAAAGAATCTGTAAAGTGTGCATTATTTACCTTCAGCTGTGCATTTACTTGCAGCTCTTGTGCAGACTCAAAGACTGTAAGGATGAAACCTACCTCATTGAAAACAAAAGTCATTCAGAGGAAAAACATGAAGAAATGGGCCCTGAGAAGCAGCCTACAGAAGTGGAAGAAATACGATGAGCATTTGCACTGATCGTAGCTAGAAATGCTCTGTTGGAGGTAAAATAATAATAATAATATAAATGATGCATTTAAAAACACAAAGCTTCACTATTTAAAGAGCATAAACCCTTTAAAGATAACAACACCACAGAAGCAATACGTTGCAGTAAGAGTATGCAAACAGAACAGGTAGATTCTTACCTTTCCTGTCATCTACAAAGGCACATACTTTTTGAATCACTACAGTGCAATGAATAAAAACTTTTTACTGAAACAGGGGTGAATGTTGAGGAGACATCACATACTGCCTGGTTCAGGGTTAATAGCATATGCATTCAAAACCTCATTCATCAAAGCACTGCAAGTACATTAGATCAGATCTCAGGTTCTTTCCACAGTACTTGAGTAAATATAATCTTTGTGGTGTGAGAGGTGAAGGGAAGGTTGATCTTACTGATAAGAGTTTCATCTCTCCAGCTGTGTATTTAAAGCTGCAGCTGTTCCTTCACAGCCTGCAGAGCCACAGCGACTCTGAGCTCCGTCACAATCATGGCTTTCTGCAAACTGCTGCCTGTGCTGGTTCTGATCTACAACACTGAGGGTGAGAAACAGAAAGACATGATGTAGAAGGTTATTTTCTGTCTTGATTTACCAGCTCTTATTAGTAGGATATATGCTGTGGGTTTCATTATAATAAGTCAGGTTGTCTTAATGGCAAAACAAGTAGCTTCTTAACCCTCCTGTTGTCCTCATTTACAGGCACCAAAAATATTGTTTCCTTGTCTGAAAAAAATCCAAAAAGTCAACAAAAAGAATTTCCAAATCTATAAAAATTTGCAAAACCTTCAGGAAGAAAATTCCAATAATTCCTTAAAAGTTTCCCTTAAAAGTTTGATTTAAAAAAAAAAAAAAAATTCCCCAAATTTGGCAAGAAAATTCTTGTAAATATTTTTTTTAAAATGAGTAAAAATCTTCCAAAAAATCCTAAAAAGATCTAAAGTGATTCCATATGTATCAGTAAAACTTTGCTGGATTTTGGTTGATTTTTATGTGAATGTTCTTAAGAAACATTTTTAACATTTCTTTTTTCCACCAAAAAAAGTTTAAAGATTCCCCTAAAATGTTGAAAATGTGGACATCAGAAGTTTCACTGTGAAAATGTATTTTTTCCCTTTAAAACGGATCAATTCTGACCCAAAGGACGACACGAGGGTTAATTATGATACCAGTGGATGATATATCCACCAGTTCATATGTATTTTCATGCTTTGATGAAGGTAGATAAGCGTTCCCATCCATGTGCTATCTGGTTCCAGGCTGCAGACTGATATGTACCATACAAACACGGGAGAAGCGGATTTCAAACGTTTCTGACACCTGTGCCACACATGCACGTTCATAATGTTCTGCTGTTGTGTTCCAGGTGTACTGGGAGCTGAGGTGAGGAGCTCCATCATCGGTGGGGAGAACGCTGCAAAGGGCAGCTGGCCGTGGATGGTCCACATCAACATGACGACAGCGGACCGCATGCAGAAGTGGCGCTGTGGCGGCACCCTGGTCAGCAGTGGGTGGGTGCTGACGGCTGCACAGTGCTTGGAAGAGTAAGTGGACGGAGACTCAGGTCTGCTATAGACCCAGCCATAGAATAAAGACTAGCTTGTTGTTTGTTGTGACTTTCAAGGATTCAAGGATATTTATTGTCATTGCATTTCTGCAACGAAACTTTGTTGGCACTTCCAAAAAACAAAAACAACATAGTACAACAAACAACAAACAGCTGTATAAAACAAGCATTAAATATATATATACAAGTAAATAGAAACAAGTATAAAAAAGTGTAAAAGTGTGATGGTGCAACATCTGCTTTAAAGTGTCTGATTCAAGTAAAATGCTCGGTATGAAATGGTTATTGCACATTAAAATGATTATTGTCACAATAAAAAATGTATTCAAATTGCAAATGCTTTAGGATAATTGAATAACAAATTCGTAACTGTGACAGTCATTAGTTTAAAATGTAATTAATAATGAAATATTTATGTATAACATATGTGTATACATATATAGAGATGTTAATTAATTATGCATTAAAATTAATTAAAGGTTTAAAAATTTTAAAATGTATTTTAACAGTTAGTTGATTTTAGTGTAATGCATTAATATTTTATAGACAAACACAACACTATTAAATTATTGTCTATTTTAACTTCTAAATCAATCGATCATTTAAAATTTTGCATTTTAATTCAACATGGTGACAGTCCTAAAAGGTGTGCTGTTGACTGCTCGTTAAGTGAATTACTGAACATAAAAATGTACTTAATAATATATTGGACATAAGGATGCAGGTTGCAATTCAGATACAGATAATTCAGTGTCTGAAAAATAATATTAATATAAAAAATGTACATCCTCGAGCTGACAGGAACCAGCAGCCTCTATACATTCCTGCACAACAATTTTAACATCCTGACACACCTTGTAAGATAAATTTGTAGTGCTGTATAAAACAAGCTTAGAAAAACAAAACTAACATATTCAGATTATGTGAAATGCTGCTGAAAATTAAGGTTTACACACTTCTGGTGGTTAATTTGTATTGAAGCATGCGATAATTGATTTTTTTCTAACATTTAATCTACTTTTAGCTCCATTTTTGTTCTCTACCAGCTCCAGAGGAAAACATTTGGCTCTTAAAACTTCTAAATGCTCCACAATGTTAACCATGTAGCTGCTTGCTGTTTAGCACTCTGACCTGACAGTGAAATGAAGATTGATGTCCCACTTATGCTGAACGTTAATGTCTGAATACAGTTTCACAGTTAATGGAAGATCATTAATAAATACAGAATAACTGATTATGTGTGTTTGACCTGCCAGGCGACGTCAGCCTAGTCTGCGTCGGTCGATGGTTTGGGTCGGCTCACTTCACCTGCAGAAGGAGAGCGTCCGTTACATGGCGATAGACACCGTGGTCCGCCACCCTTACTACCAGGCCGGGAGCAACGGCTACGTCAACGACATCGCCCTGATCAAGCTGAAGAAAAAGGTACTATTCTCAAAGGATGTTGCCCCGGTGAGTCTGCCCAGCGTCGACGACGCCTTCGACTCGTCATCTGAGTGTTGGATCACCGGCTGGGGCCAGATTGGGAATGGTGGTAAGTTCATGCATCCATGCAGCACAACACACACACTTCCATTGCAAAGGGTCATATATTCACCACCTAAACATCTTGGACTGACCTTTAGGTGTCTAATACTCAGACAGGAAGAGATTAGAAATACTGAAAATATGAGTGTTTGTCCACCCTTCCCACCCCAACCCTCCATGAATTTTCATATTTTGTTATTGACTTGACAGTTTAATTTTCAAAGAAATATCTCTGGAAATCAACAGCTGTTTATGAATTCACTCTCATATATATTTCCACAATAATGCATATACACTTACTCATTGTGTGCATCTGTACAGTTCCACTGCCGGATCCAGAAACCCTTCAGCAGCTGAAGATTCCCATCATGTCTCAGGCTACCTGCAAGGCCTCGTATCCTCAGCTGACCTCTGACATGTTGTGTGCGGGGGTCAGTAGTGGAGGGAAGGGCGCCTGCAAAGTGAGTTTCAGTAGTTCTGTCAGATAAAATGTAAATCCACCTATTAGATATTCATCTGCCGTGTGGAGGCTCAGTAAGTTAAAGTAAAGAAGAAACAATGCAGACACAATAACAACGATTGTGTGCGTTTTGTGCTTCCACAGGGGGACAGTGGCGGCCCGTTGGTGTGTCGTACGGCCCGGGGCTTCGTTCAGGTGGGGATCATGAGTTCAGACGGCTGTGGTTTCCCAGGCCGTCCTGGTGTCTACACCCGGGTGTCCAAGTATCTGCGCTTCATCAACGACTACATCAAGCAGAGCGAAGAAGCTTCAGCTGAGGTCTAAACTTCCACCTGATAACCTGCTTTACTCCTCACAGACTCTCTCCTGTGTTCTACTGTCACCGTGTGTCGTCCTTACTGCTGGTCGACTCTGGTTCATTTAACAAATTTCTGTGCATTAAAGCTTTGAAGCATCACTTTTCGTGTCACTTTGTGTCTGGATACTTTTCTGTTAATGCACCAAGCATTCCACCCAGCAACAAATGAAGGATTGTACTATACATTCACTGAACTACATCCTCCAGTACTGCCTTCCTCTAAAATATTCAACCTGGACTCCATAAATAGATCCATTTCAGCCATCTTCTAAACACCATATACCTCGGGTTTGACAGTTATATGACATTTTACACTGGAAATAAAGTGTACACATTAGTTTTATCGTCAATTTAGCTAAAGCAAAAATGCCATCTTAGTTGCCGCCTTGTGCACATATAGGACATTAGTGACTTAAAAAATAGATTTTACAGCAATGTCCTGATAAAGGTAGGCACTTTACATAGCACATAAAACATGGAGAATACAGAACATACGGACTTACAACAAATAAGCAACATCACATGCTGCTACTGATGATAAATCAGATAGATGGTAGTTCTCACCTTTCATCAGATGCTACATCTTTGCTGATAAGGAAGCGGAGAATTTTTTTTTTTTATGAGTAATCTTTAAATCCTTGTAGAAAATAAGTCCAGGAAGTTCAACATGAGAAAACAAAGTAGCTGCTTCCCCAGTGTCTATTTGTTTGTCACATGAATAGTTTGGAGAAACAGAGTTTTCTTGAGACTTTGGATGAAATTGAGGATTGACTTGGATATCTTTAACTGCATAGCCTTATTTTTCAAGTAGAATAACAAGTAGAGAGTTTAGATGAAGATTCTTATTTTGGACATCAGTATTATTTTGTGTTGGTGGTTTGAGATGTTCACTGAAGACTGATGGTACCGATAAGAGTTTCATCTCTCCATCCGGTCATATTAAGCTGCAGCTGTTCCTTCACAGCCTGCAGAGTAACGGCGACTCTGAGCTCCATCACAACCATGACTTTCTGCAAACTGCTGTCTGTGCTGGTTCTGATCTACAACACTGAGGGTGAGGAAGACAAACATCATGATGTAGAACATTATATTCTGTTGATTCATCTGTATTCAGTTGGAGAAGGTTGAACTTTCATTTACCAACTCTTGCTAGTGGAATCTTTGTGCTGCCTTGATTGATGGATTTTCCTTTAAAATGATAACATTGTGATATCAAAATCACATGTGTTTAATTTCAAAACCAGTAAAATTGCTCTTTTTTAAATGATGATATTTGTGTCTGTTTGGCTAAGAATGACAGCAGGATGAGCTGGATTTTAACAATGGTTAAACATGTTGGTGAATGTGTTTATATGCTTTCTTACTGAGTGTGATATCACCGTCATCTGTTGGTTAAATATGAAACATCTAGAGGCTCCAGCTGAACTTTGAATTGAGACTGGAGACATCCATCTCTGACTGCTCCTACAAAAAAGAGCATAAAAAAGTAAAACCATAATTACCTTCAAGATGGATTTTGTTTCCTTTGGGCAGAGCCAGGCTGTCTGTATGCTAAGCTACGCTAACTGACTGCTGTTCCCTGTACTTACATGAGGACAGTATCAGTCTCCATCATGGGGGGGACGGATGCTCCTCAAGGCAGCTGGCCGTGGATGGTTCACCTCAACATCTCAACATACGACCGCAGATCCAGGTGGCGTTGTGGCGGCACCCTCCTCAACAGTGAGTGGGTGCTGACTGCTGCACACTGCTGGAATGGGTAAGAATGAGTTTGTGTTTTCAGAAGTTTTTTTCATGTGACCCAAATGATCTTCCACCGTAGCAGCAGGAGACCACTGGTGACTATTAACATGCAGGTCAAGACAACTACTCCCTCTTTTCCCTCAGTCATGTTTCTCAAGTTTGGTGGCAAAGCTGGTCTGTTAAAGCAGGACACCTTCAATATATTATAATATACAGTACACTCTGTCCAAACTATTCCACGTAACGCAATATTACCTGCACTGCTAAGTTTACTACTAGCAAAGCTACAAGTTTCACTGAGGTGTCCAATTTTTGACTGCCGATACAGTTCAAGCAGCAAATGCATTAACTGTGGTGGCAAAATGTGTTTTTTCTGCTGATTCTGTCCACAGCAGTTTGATGCTCAGCTTCTCTGACGTACTCTCGTCTGCTTCGCTAAACTGAGGCTGTTACTAGGGAAAAAAATCTACATGATACCGGTAGATGGACTATATCCATCATCTGCTAGCCTTATTAGCCTAAACCGACAATAACTGCTGGTTGCAAGGTTTACACTCCACTTTATGGCCAACTGTTTAAAAAATAAAAATGTTCACACCACCCACAACAACTGTGACTGATTTAAACAAATGAAAACAAGCCAGAGTGTGTCTTTTTGATCATATGGTGCAGCCAGAACATTATATTCTAGAGAATGGGCTGGCAAAGTGAGACCAACAGTCAGAAAAAATGAAATAACTACGACCTAGCAGGTTCCATTAGGCTGAGAGTCACCAAAAATAATGGACTGATCCAGGAAAACTATTGATGCAGTGCTTCTCTTCTGAAGAAAGAAACACAGACAGCTGTCCAGGCAATGAGAATTAGGTTGAATAAGAGTCAACCAATCCACCAGTTGACCTGGAGACTACATCTATAAATACGTGTGTGTGTGTGTGTGTGTGTGTGTGTGTGTGTGTGTGTGTGTGTGTGTGTGTGTGTGTGTCTGGGTGTGTGTGTGTGTGTGTGTGTGTGTGTCTGGGTGTGTTGCCAGACTACAACAGCCTGATTTTCGTCAATCAATGGTCTGGATTGGCACACATGCGCTGCAAAAGACATCTGTTCGTTACATGGCTATAGATGCTGTCATCCTTCACCCTCACTTTCATTCTCTGAGCAACGGCTTTGCCAATGACATCGCCTTGATCAAGCTGAAGAAAACAGTCATGTTCTCACAACGTGTTGCCCCGGTTCTGCTGGCCAGCCCTGATGACGTCTTGGGTTCATCGTCTGACTGTTGGATCATCGGCTGGGGGCAGATTGGGAATGGTGGTAAGTTCTACACATGAAGCAGCCTGCTGTAGCATGTCTACACTGTGTAAGAGAATAGAAACACATACACGATGCAATTTTCTATACAAACACACAGTGAAGACCTGATTATGTAATAATGCTCCCTTACGGTGCCTTTTGTTTTGCCAGAACACCTGATGTTGTGGTGCTGTGACTATATGTGGCTGCTGCACTACAAGATCAACTGAAAACACAGCACAGTCTTCAGAACTGTTTCTGAACATTAATCCAACCAAATGATCATTTGATGTAACCAAAATGGAATTGAAAAAAACGGTTGAATCGTCTCAAAACTCACAGTTTCCATCCTCAGCCTCTGGTAACCATGTGACTGGAAGCTCTTCTCTAATTGGTTGCTCCAGATTTCCCTCACGGTGCAGCAGCCATTAAGCTCACTATCAGACAATATCATTAGAATATGACCACCTCTTCACTTCTCCTGTGTTCCTGCAGTTCGTTTACCGGATCCAGAAATCCTTCAGGAGGTGAAAATTTCCCTCATGCCTCAGACGAGCTGCGAGGTGGAGCGTTATCAGACGCTCTCTAGGGTGGTGCTTGCAGGCGACAAGGCTGGAGGGAAGGATTCCTGTGGAGTGAGTTGTAATCTGTCAGTCAGCAAAATCAGTGCTCTTTCATAATATCAAACATCCATTGTGTTGAACTGTGGAGTGTGTCTTAACCTACTGGTGCAATTCGTCTCTGAAGAACAGAGAGACCTTTCTTCTTGGTCAGATCGATACTGTGCAGGTGTCCAACTCCAGAGCAGCAAAACTTTTTCAGACTTTATTATTTCCAGCAGCACGTTTCACTGTGATGTTAATCTCTATTTCTTACATACAACCTTCTGTTAGTCACTCATCTCTCACTGGAATTCATCAGTAAATCTCATGAGAACTCGTTTAGAGATGTCACTCTCCCTCTGAAAGCCCTACTTGTCAGCTTTGTTCTGATAGCACTTAGTGATTGGAGCACTTAGCAAGTTCTGCATCTGGAATAAAACGTTCTCCCTCTCACTGAGCAAATCTCGATTATAGATATTCTAATTATGGGCTCAATGTTTGCTCTAAATAACAATCTGATTTCTGATACCATGTTTCCAGCTATCACTAAGTACCATGGGGCCTTTATTTAAGAGTTGGAGTAGTTCTACAGTCCCATCTGAGACTCCGTATGATTTATTTCTCCAAAATGCCCATATTTATCTTTTATGTATCAACTTCATACGTTTAAATGATGAAAGAACCATGCAAAGTACAAAGGAAGACACAATAAGAGTGTGTGTTTTTTGTGCTTCCACAGGGGGACAATGGCGGCCCATTGATGTGTCGTACAGCCCGGGGCTTCGTTCAGGTGGGAATCAGAAGTTATGGGAGTGGAGGCAGCTGTGGTCTCCCAGACAGCCCTGGTGTCTACACTCGGGTGTCCAAGCATCTGTGCTTCATCAACTACTACGTTCATCAGGGCTAATCAGCTCAAACTTGTGGCTCCTAATGCTGGTCAACTCTCTTTAATTAAGTTCTCTGCATTTTCGCTTCAAAGCATCTTTTCTAGTGTTTGTTTTTGTTTGGAAAATTTCCCTGACAAAAAGCCCTTTGCATCCATGAACACGAGCACACAGCTCTACCCCAAACAACATCTTTGTCCAGAGGTGAGAAGCAGCTACATCCATTTACTTTAAGACAAAATTCATATACTTAAAATATACTTAATTGCAACAGCCCAGACTAACTGCACCTTTACTCACAAAAGCAAAATGTGACTTACAGATTGATCCATCAGTATTAGTCAATAATATGCATTAATCACGGATTATAATAATGTGTCTGATTGGAACTTTTACTGTTGATATTTTTGACTTCGTGTAGTCTCTGAATGCTAGCCTATATGAACTTTGTCTTTTGTATTAAAGCTTTTAAGCATCATTTTTTGGCTCATCGTGTGGGAGGCTTTGTTTTGGGGCCTTCAGTCTGTCATATCTATTGTGTTCTGGGGCAGCGGTTTCCAACCTTTTTTGCACCACAGACTGGTTTCAAGCAAGGAAATTTTCTACAGATTGTTCATCGCACACATACATACTAATCGGTTTTATTTCTTTAAAGAAAATGTCCTAAAAAAAAAAAAAAAATAGTTTTTATTGCTAAATATGCATTTACTTTTTATTCTGTTATAGAGTCGAGCAACTCCCTTTTTTTCAAAGAAGCTCGTTTGTTCTTTATTAATTTTGGCAGGGGTTAGATTTACGGCTTCATTTAACAGCCGGGCATCAAAACTGACAGTCAAGTGACAGGAAGATGTAGTAATTTTTCAAAATAAAGCACCCTGCAGACGTCGCTGGAAACAAAACAAAAAACAAAATGTTTTTATTCTTAATGTGCGGCCAAATGACCTGCTGCCTGGTGGTTGGTGATTGATGTTCTAGGTCACAAACTATCGAAGATATTAAATATAAGTTCTTGAACAACAGAATTTAAGCTCAGTTTAGTGGATCTGGCTGTTATTATCTTAGCAGTGCCTGACTCTTAAATTCCATCTAATCCAAACATGAGAAAAGAGTTCTCATGTAAACATAGCATCAAGGTGAGTAAGAAAGGCAAGTTCTCAGACTTACAAAGCTCATCCAGACCAAGTCAACCTTTGTGTAAAAACGTTTCCACTGATGAGTATAGTTTTAAAAACTCAGTTTTACAGCAAAAAGGAAAAGGAGGAGTAACATGTAGCAAATAAGGGAAAGAGGAGCAGCATGAGAGGAAAGAGGAGTAACATGATGAATGGCAGAAGTAAGATGAGGAGAAGGAGGACTAACATGAAGAATACAGGCAGCATGAGGAAAGAAGTAGCAATAATATGAATAGCAGCAGCAACATAGGGGAGAGAAGGAGCATGATGAAGACCAACAGCAACATGATGGAAAGGATGAGTACCACGATGAAAACAGGAGAAGGACAGGAGGAGCAGCAGCAGGAGAGATAGGTGCTGCGATGAGGGAAGGAGGACCAACATGATGAAAACCAGGAGAAGCAAGAAGGAAAGCACGAGTGACATGAGGATAAGAAGGGGTAACATGGCAGATAGTAGGAGCTACAAGAGGAAAAGGAGAAACATGAATAAAATCAGCAGAATGAAGTCCAGGAGGAGCACCATGATGAAACAAAGCAGGACAAGAGGAAGGGGTAGTTATAGGACAAAAAGCATGAGCAATGAAGGAGCAGCATAAGGGAAGGAGTGCCATGATGAAGAACAGGAGCAAAATTAATGACAGGAGGAGCAGAATTATTGACAGGAAAGGAGGAGCAGTAGTAAGGGCAAGAGGAGTACCATGGTGAATAGCAGGAGGAGAAGGAGGAAACTAGGGCAAGAAGGAGCAATATGACAAATAACAGAAGCATTATGAAGGAAAGGAGAGGCAACATGGTGGAAAGAATGAGAAGTAGGAGGAAAAGGAGGATTGCTGTGACGAATACCAGGAGCAACACCTGGTAAAAGAAGAGTGGAATGCAGTACAGGAGGAGCAGCATTAGGAGATAAGGTGCTACTTGTCTGAGGAAAAAGAGGAGCAACATGATGGGAAGGAAGAGCAGTAAGAAGGAAACCAGGAGCTGCATGAGGAGCAGGATAAGGGAAGGAGTAGTAACGGGAATAGCAGACTATATATATATATATATATATATATATATATATATATATATATATATATATATATATATATATATATATATATATATATATATATATATATATATATATGTGTGTGTAAGGGTTGTCAAAATATGTTAATGCGGATCAATCCATCATCATGATTAATCTAATTAAAAACTTTTAAGCAATTCACCCATGTGCAAATGTGCAGCTGATCTGTCACTACTGGATCAAATGCCCAGTTTCACATGTGCGATGGTAAGTCTACTTGAACAAACTGCCCAAAATGCATTGCCAGAAATGTTTCAGGGATTTTGAGTCATTCTGCATTGCAGATGGGTTAATTGCGTTAAAATTTTTTAATCAGATTAATCATGATGATTGTTTAATCCACACTGATGCGTTAATTTTGACAGCCGTAGTTTTAAGACTAGAAATGATCATTTTCATAGAAAAAAAAAACCCTATATATGTAAGTTTGACACACAGATTCTTTTTTTATGGTTTAATCAATGAGCAGAGAGGGATTTCAAGTCGGGTGATAGGAACAATAACAATTACTTGTCTGTGCATTCAGTAAAGAATTGTTTAGGCTAGCTTAACACAAGAATCACAGGGAACTGTTGGCACCTACAGCCAAATGTTTCAGCTTTTAAAAATTAAAATAAAAACAGAGGGAATGAATTATAGCACGTGTTCCCCGGTTAGGAATCCAACCAGAGATCAGCTGCTCATGTGATATGTCTCCCCTTTTTTTCCCAGTTTACATGAACACATTCAAGCTCCCATCTTTGTGTCAAGCTAGACTAAAAACTAGAGATAACTTTCATATTGAGCTTTTTATCTGGCTAAAAGATGGCAAAGAAAAAAAAACGTTCCCAAAATGTAAAGCTTAGTTTTTTCACTGTACGCACAATTACACAGGCAGGTAGCACCTTTAAAGTAATTTCTTTTGGACTGTGTATTCACTGAGCACCACTTTCCCTCCCTCTGTTCCCTCTCATGTGCTCAAGTCTGGACAGGCAGTGGTGTTTATCATCAAAAGGCACAAACATACAGGAGGTCAATGCACTACAGGCAAACCCTTTACCCAAAATAAATAGTTCAGCTCATGTAACCGCATTCAGGACCTTAAAAGAAAGAAATAAAATGTCAAGAAAAGGAATTTTGTCCAACAGCAGACATTTTGACTTGTCACAGGTGAAACTACCGTCATCAACATTTCACATCCATGACAGGGAATCAGTCTACAGAACAGCTGAACCTCCCTTCAGTGGAATGGAGCCGACATTTCTGCTCTGACACGTCAAAATGATCTGACAGTTTCTGAATCTTTTCGCTGTGATGACTCAGTAAGAGCAGTAGCTAAAACAACATCTGAAACTTGTCTTCAGAAGTTCTTTCAAATAAAAAAAAGACGGACATAAAATTGAACTCTTCCATTTTCAGCTAGTTATTGTCCCCAAAGTCCACATCACACAAATAATATGCTGAATATGTTTTACAGTTTTGGCTGTCAATCAGCATCAGTACTTGTCCATCAGTCTCTTCCTGCAGACATTGAGTCTATTTGGCAGCTGTATGTACATCATCTCCTCACAGATCACTGTCTACCTCTGCATGCACATAACAGCCTGGTTAGCTGATCCATGAAGCCTTCCAGTCCTCATCCCCAGCTGAATAAATCCTAGTAGGTTCACATCACAGCCTGCAGACACAAATGGGATCAACTATTCTTCAGTCCAACATGTCTGAAACGTTGTGTGACCCTTTGGCATGAAAACACTTCACAGATGTTGCGTTATTAGAAAAATGACTTGTACCCAGCAGAGACTTTAATGCATCACAGTTCAGAGGTGTATTAACAGCAGTTTGGTTTGTGTATGTAGAGATAGCCTGAGTCCTGCTCATAGCAGCAGACGAGCCTTAGACTGCTCCTGAATATCTGTACATGAATCAGGGAAAGGCTGAGGAGAGCTGCTGCTTCTCTCTGCCACTGATTCCTCCTTCTGCTCGTCATTCTTCTGTTCATCCTCCTCAGCTTTCCGTTTCTCTGCCTTGGTCTTGAACCTCAGCCCGTGGCCTGTTGACCAGAGAAAATAATTACTGTTAGTGGTTAGCCTCCTGTTTCCTATAACTGATTTGGCAGCCGAACAATAACAGAGTTACAGAGTGAGCTGCTCTTTTAAAATTGTTTGATTCAGCTTGATTTACACTTCTGTGTTTAATGGACCTCGTAGGGACAACAGGGCTGGAAGTGCACCTCCATAAAAAGGTAAGTAAACATAGTGACAATATCAAAAGCAGCAACTGTGATTGGTCCACTTGGTGGTAATAAATCATGTTTATACAGTAGGGTTGTGCAAAGGCAATGCTTCTGCAAACTAAATCAAATGTGTAAAAGGCTCTAACTCTATCTGACTTACTCATTTTGCAAAAAAAAAAAGTTTTCTTATCTCTATCAGTCCATGTCCAGACTAAATAAGTTCCAACATCTTCTCTCTTTGCTGTGTTGCAGTAATTTCAGTAAAAACAACTGTCTTTCAACATCTATTATCTCCAACATTGTGGCATTAGAACCCCACTATGATCTAGTGTTTTGTCAGAGCAACACATAGAAAGGATCATAACAGTGTAGGCTCTTAGTGGACTCAGTGCAGACTTTAAGATACACTGATTTACAGTGATAGAAAACGGAGAACAATATCACATCTTTACTTTAACTTTATTAGGCCACTTAATTAAACACGTTAAATATATTAGCAGAGCATTCATTTTCATAATGTGTGGAATCAATAAGAACGTGCTGTGAAGTCCTGAGGGCTTTGAGCACAGTAACACGTTCACCCCACCAACAACATACCTTCATACATAAACCTGTCATGAAATAATGATGAAATGCAGCTAACAGTTACTTTCATTGTCGATCAGTCTGTAGATTTTTTTTCTCAGGTAATCAGGTAGTTGTTTCTATAATGGTGAAAAGAAAGGGCCAAAAACGTCGACCAGTGTTTGCCAGAGCCCAAGATGACGCCCTCAAATGTCTAGTTATGTCCCCGATAAAAGTACAGCAACAGGAACACATTCAATTTACAAACTGTGTGTGTGTGTGTGTGTGTGTGTGTGTGTACTGACTTGGACAGTCTGCCACCTCCTTGTAGGCTTTCTTCTTACAGCAGCCTCGACACAAGTTGAAGACACATTTATTTCCCTGCAGATAAAATAAGAGCACATGATGCATCAGTCTTTATGTTCAAACACACGCAGGAGATTTTTTTTCAGGATTTTTTATTTTTTTGTAATGTGAGAAAACATGCAGAATGTTTCAATAGGTAACGTCTTCATGAATCATCGTTGACACAAAAATGCTTCCAGTTGATTTAAATTTTAGGAGAATGTTCATTTACTTGAGGTAGAATCTCTGACCTCCTGTAATCCCAGCTAACTGGTCAGTCTGTATATCTCCTGTACATCTCCTCACCAGTCTGTCTCCATTCACTAAATTAAACACACTGAGACACCGTTCTAACAGCTGCTTACCTTTGGGTTCCCGCACTGATCACATTTGATGTACTTGGCTGCAGAACAAAAAGAAAAAGGAACCTTTAGTCAGATTTCGAGTGGTATTAAACCAGAAACTGGGCAGCTGGAGTGGAGTAAAACTCACGTTTCTGCTCTGGACAGAAGTTCTTGTTGGGGTTGCGGGATCTCTTCTTCTGCTTGTTTTTGGAGAGCGTGTCGGCCGTTCCATCTGAGTCCTCCAGCGCCCTCTTCTGACACACCGTCTTCTTCACCTCTGACCCCTGGCTGTTGCCGTTGGCGACGGGCTCTTTTGGCCTGTAAGAAGGTATCAGTGGACAGTAAGATAACTGCAGGAGGAACGTCGGCTTGGAGCAGAAGCCCAGGATTCCTTATTTATGCTGCTCAAGAGAATGCAACCTGGAAATTAGTTTGAGGGCCACTTTTGGGCCCTGAAAACTTCAGACTGGCATTTTAGACTAAATGATCTATTATAAATTGATAAAATAGATGCATTAACATTGGATCTGACTCAAGTATGGAACTTAATTTTCTGTCTGTTTCGGCTGAATGTAGAAGTTAATTTGATTTGAAGAGTTTTTATACTTTATCACTGCAAAATGGGACTGTTTTTGTTGTTGTTTTCATTTGAGTTGTTTTTTAAAGCCTTGTAGTTACAGAAATGTTCATTTCAACTGAAAACTGGGACTGTTTTTAAGAAGAAGGTTCAGTTTAATGGACAGTTAACACACTTGAGAAGACGGTGTTATTTAAATATCCAAGAAAAATTCGATTGCTTTGATGAGGACTGTACCGATGTACGTGTAACCCAGGTTATTTTCTGAGACTTTTAGAATTACAGAGGTTCCATAAATGCATCGCCAGCGTGCTGCTTTATGTGTGCATAATTTTATGGAGGTTCCCTGAACACACCTCGAGCAGGTTAGCAGAAGTTTTGTTCATCTTTCCATACAGTTTCAGGAGAGCACGAAGCTCAGAGTAATTTTTGTTGGGTGCAATAATAAAAAACGACTGAAAGACAACTTGAAGACACGAAATAAAGACTACTAAAGGACTGATAACTGAACCAAACGTATATGCAGTATTTTCTGGATATTCAATTGTTTCATTTAAGTTGTTTTGGTTGAATCAAAAAGACTTTTTGTTTTGTTTTCAAGGGAAATGTGTTGAAAATGAAAGCCAAAACTTCATAAACATATACATTCTCATTATTCCAGCTAATTCAGTGGTAGTATGTGCTTCTCCTTACCAACAACTATTTACAACTTTGGGTCTAACATTTATTTTTTTTGAAAAAACACAGATACAGATACCTTAGATATTAAACCAGGGTCAGCAGCAGAGACTTCTCCACCAACTGATAACACGATAATTGTACAAAACGGTAAAAACAAAGTGTCGTAACTCACGGTGGCCTGACGTACGGCTGGCAGATCCAGTGAGGAAAAGGAAGGCCACCCTTCTTCTCTTCTGCATCCTTTCCTTTGGCTATCTCCTCCTGCATGGACATAAACAGCTGCTGTAGAACATTGTCAAGAACCTCTCTGAGAACATCTGGAACAAGGCGACAATAAAATATGAGGAAAAACGAGATGGATAATGATCTCACTCGCTTTCCACACACTGTTGCCCTGATTATATGTTCATATTGATGCTCTGGTTTTCTCCTTCTACAGGTTAAATAGACTAGCTAGTCACACAGTTGTAGTTGGTCCTGATGGCAGTCAGTAATCCAGCCCCATCCCATCCATAAGCTGTTCTTGTATCTAGAGCAGCACTGCAAAAACTCCAAATCTTACCAAGTCTATGTGTCTTATTTCTAGTCAAAATGTCTCATCCCACTTGATTTAAGATAAATTCTCTTAACAAGAGACATTTCAGCAGATGGAGGGACTTGTTTTAAGACAATGCATCTGAAATATCTTGTTAAGTCAAACAATCTGGAAATTATCTTGTTTTGAGTTAAATTTTACAAGAAAACTCTAAATAAGTTTAATGCATCTCAAATTAGGAGGTTACATGAAAGCAAAACCCTATTTTTGAGTGAAAAATTGCTATTTTTTTTTTAGCGTATCTGGCTTATTTTAGGACACCTAAGCTTGACAATCCTGGTAAAATAGAGCTTCAAATAAGTTTTCCCAGCTAATTTTAAGATCTCAATATTCTAAATATCATATCTTATTTCAAGAAATCTTACCAAGCCATTTGTCACTTGTTCTATTGGCAGATTTTTCACTTATTTCAAGGTAAAAGTTCCTTTAAAAAAGCTTTTTTTCTTGTTCTGAGAGGAGCATTTTTTCCAGTGATGGGTGTCAAATTCATTTTAGTTCAGGTTCCACATTCAGCCCAATTTGATCTCAAGAGGGCCAGACCAGCAAAGTCACAGCAAAATAACCTATAAACAATCACAACTCAAAAACAAGACCAAATATTACAAAAACATACCTGGCAGCGCAGCCTCAGCTGTTTGCTGACGTCTGCCAAACCTTCCAGTGTCTTCACCTTGGCCAACTCCTCCCTCAGGTCCTGATGGATCTGCAGACTGAAAACACAAGAGAAAAGCATCTCCTGACTGTTTTTTACTGCAGAAAAGCACCAAATGCTAAGTGAAGTAGATTGTTCTAATTACTTGCAAGAACTTGGCAGTGTGTTTATGACAAGCAACAAGTTTGGGATTAACATTCAGCCTTTTCAGTTATTAGATCGTCCTTGTACTTTGGTAATTAACTCTATATGTAGGTTTCTTACTGCTTTTAACAGATGACTTCACATCTCCTGTTCTGGCTTCTCTTCATCGGCTCCCTGTCTGTTTTAGAACTGGTTTTAAGACTTTACTGATCACTTTTGAAGCTCTCCAGGTTCTTGCCCCTGGCTATATTTTAGACATGTTAACCCGGACGTCCCTATAGCAGAATTAGATCCTCAGGTGGGTTCCTCCTGATCGTTCCAAAGTCGAGGCTTAAATCCAAGGATGACCTGTTCTCCATCAGGACCCTCGGCTTTGGAATGACCTGCCTGAAGAGATGACGCTCCCTGAATCACGAACTTCTTATAAATCACTTCTTAAAACCCAATTTTATAGACTCGGCTTCCAGTAAAATTATTTTATTTCTTTTCTCACACTCTGCCTTTTTATCTTTTAAAATGTCCACTGCTTGTAGTCCCTCTTTCTAACCTCCTGATCTGAATCTATTTCTTTTATTTTCTCTTCAGCTTCTCTTGTGTGATGTCTTCTTTTAACCAGCTTTTTGAATCAGCTTTCCAGTCTGTACGTTTTTGTCATTTTTTATGTTCCGCCTGTCAAAGCACTTTGAGAATGTTCTTCTTAAAGTTGCTATACAAATAAAATTATTATTATATTAACATTATTTTGTGTCTGCTTCTTATAATTTTGTGTCTTGTTTTTGTCATTTCGTCTCATTTTTGTCATTTTGTGTCCCGTTTTTGACATTTTGTGTCTCGTATTTGTAATTTTGTGTCTCGTTTTTGTAACTTTGTCTCTCTTAACCCCCTGATGTGATGTTGTCCTTTTAACCAGCTTTTAATCAGCTTTCCATTCTGTACATTTTTGTCATTTTTTATGTTCTGCCTGTCAAAGCACTTTGTGAATGTTCTTCTTAAAGGTGCTACACAAATAAAGTTATTATTATTATTATATATAGTGATTTTGTCCTGCATTTTGGTTTACACAAACACAAGGTACTGATGGGAAATAATGTTGTTTGTAATCCAGCATTGCTGTTAATACTGTTTGGTATCAGCCTCATTGATTAGTCTCTTTAAGAACTGTGTTAGCTTACTGCTAATTTCCTTTTGCTGCTAGCTGATATGAAGACCGGGTGGCATTAACACAACAGAAAACAAATGTATCGCTGTAAACAGACACAATGATGTACAGAGTTGTCCCCAAATCACTCAGGGCAAAAAAAAAAACATGAAAGATTTCAGTGTTACTGGAAGTTTTACAGGAAAGACATCAAGGCTGAGCCAGCATAACCCAACATGACCAGTGCAACAGAGTGCATGAAGCAAAAGGAGACGTACGTGTGATGCCACAGCTTGAAGAGGTGAGCTCGTACGTAGGACAGCGTGCACGGAGGATACTGCTTCACCACCTCCAGATACTCCTCAGCCATCTCCCACACCGGGGGGCTGCAGCCCTCAAACAGCGCTGGGTTATGGAGGTTCCCCTCTGAGAGCAGCACAGAAACAACACACAGACTGAGCGGTGATGTACAACATGAATCATCTACTAGTGAATACAAGCTGCTACAGAATGAAGCTCCCAACCTGCACTCATGACTCCCTGCACTCCCGTCTCCTGAATGCAGCGCTCCACGTCACTCAGGTGCTGGATGTTACCGTTTGCAAACACTGGAATATTGACTGCCTTCCTGTGTGGCAAAATCACACCAATAAAAACAGATTTACTCTTTTTATATGCATTGGTTTTCAGGGCACTGTGGGTCATTTAGTTTAGATTTAATATCAATAGTTATCTGTGAGGGTACAGTAGAAGGTAAATGTGCAGCTCACCGTACGGCCTTGATGTGCTCCCAGCTTGCGATACCAGTCATGGCTCCTTTCTGGTCTTTGGTTCTGCCATGAACAGTGAGCAGCTGAGAAAGACATAAAATAATGCCTCATTTAGAACTCTGTGGTGCAGAGAGCTGTAGAAGTGGTGGAGCAATATTAAAATTAGCACTGAGATCACACCTGACATCCTGCTTTCTCGAGCATCTGGGCGTAGCGGACCGTCTTCTCCACCTCCTTGAACACCCGGATCTTACATGTGATCGGCACAGAGAGCTTTTCATTGGCTAACCTGACTGACAGATAAAAGGGGGAGTTTTAGGTGCCTGGAATGGTAAAATTATAGTGAAATAAATGAAAGAATGTGAAGAGGAAATCTTTAAAATGTACGGCTTTCAGAACAAAGAGAAACTACTGATATTTCTGTTGTGACTGTTAGATTTACTGAACAGACGTACCCATTTTCTCCAACAGTTCCCATTCATCTTGTAGAAAAACTCCATAGTGTCCTTACAAAAAAACATCAGGTTAGTCCTCCTTTCACTGTTCTTCCATGACTCTGGTAACAGCATCTTTTCTGATATGAAAACTAAAGAACTTTCTGGGTTGTTTGTATCAGAACTGCACGTACCTCTCTTAGCGATCATCTGCGGACAGCCCAGGTTGAGGTCGATGGCATCGCAGTAATCCTGGGCCAGCAGAGCCGCCTGAAGGAACACCTCGGGATCGTTGGCACAAAACTGACACACGGAAGAAACACTGATTTACATCCGGCATTACATGAGAAACAACTTACAGAATGTGTTGTACATTTTCAGACCTGTTCAAGTTATATATTAAAATGCATCAGACTGATCTCAAAATGGATTCAGTTTAGTTTTTCTTATCATTTCTACAAACAATGCTCAAAAATGACAGTAAAAGCATTTGTTTGGAGTATTTTTGTAAATTTAGCTGTACTACTGTAGTACTTGGATTTTTTGCTTCATCAGGTCACACAACTTTTTTTAATGGTCTGAGAGGCGTTCATGTGTCTTTTGTCAACCTCCCAGCAGGTTGTTTTGTGTCTTTTTAGTGATGAGAGGCTCTGTTTGCCCATTCAGAGCTCTGAACTGATGGTTGTCCTTCTATAAGGCACAACATTCAGTCTCATTTCCACAGAGGAACTTTCAATGCTGCAAAAACGTCATCGCTCAGCTCTCTGCCTCGACACAATCCTGTCTCAGTCTACACAGATTTCTTGATGTCGTGGCTTGGTTTTAACGCAGAGAGACGTACACCATCAGATATGAGACCTTGTATACAGAAAGGTGTGTCCTGCTCCTAATGATGCCCAATAAATTCCAGAGAAGACATGAACTGCAGATTGTAAATGAGTAAAACAATAAATTTAAAATAATTTCTAGACCATGACAAGTTGTTTGGATCATAAAGTAAAATACTGGATTGTTCATTGTTCTTTTGTCATTTTGTGTCTCATTTTTGTTGTTTTGTGTCTCAATTTTTAAATATTTTGTCTTGTTTTTGCTGTTTTTTGTCTTTTATTGTCTGACTTATATCGTTTGTCTCATGTTTTCGTTGCTTTGCGTCTCATTTTTGTTGTTTTGTGTCTCATTTTTGTAATATTTTGTCTTGTTTTTTGTCTTTTTTTTGTCTGTCTTTTGTCATTTGATCATAAAATAAAATCCTCTGTGGTTCAGTTCCAGATAGCTGTGACTAAATGTTGTGTTCCTTTGTAGACACTCTGTGATCTGGAAGTTGGAATGTGGAAATGATAAACTGAGGTATAATATTGCTGAAACTGAACTTGATTTTCTTAAGAAATTTTAGGTTGTTCATGGTGTTTTGGAAAAAGAAAATTCATTAAATGTGAACATTTTCAAAATGTACTTTTTTGCATAAAAATTGGAGTTATTTATAAGTTATTATGCTGTGATTTTACTGGTCCGACCTACTTCAGATCAAACTGTCCTGAATGTAGAACCTGAACTAAAATGAGTTTGACACCTCTGGTCTAGAGGGTGTGAAAACTTTTAAAGAGATATTTCTGCATTTATTTTTAATAAATTAACAAAACACATGTTGCTTTGTCACTGTGGAATACAATGTATAGACTGATGAGGCGAAAAATGACTTGAATCCATTTGAAGATGAGTCTTAAACCTAACAAAATGTAAAAAGTGACAGCAAAAGATCACTAAATATGTAAAACATGTTTCCACTGATGCTTCAGTCTGTCATTATTAACAACATCTGATCTGTGTGGATCCTCACCTGAGTAATGAGAGGCCTGTCCTCCTCGCAGACTTCATTGTAGAGGTTTTCTTTCCTGTAGTTGGCATCACGCACAAACACCTGAGCGTGCAGCATGGGGGTGTAGCAGAGCTGAGCGCCGTGTCTGCGGCTCAGCAGGCGCCAGGCCAGCTCGCTCTGGTCCACCATGGGGGCCACCACGAAGCGCGCCTCCTTCAGAGTGTTCTTCCAGAAGTCAAAGCCCTGAAGCTTGGCCATCACAGCTGACTTCATGAGATAGATAGATAGATAGATAGATAGATAGATAGAGAGATAGAGAGATAGATAGATAGATAGATAGATAGATAGATAGATAGATAGATAGATAGAGAGAGAGAGAGAGAGATAGAGAGATAGATAGATAGATAGATACTTTATTAATCCCAAGGGAAATTCAAGATAAGGAAGGACGACAGTTAGTTAACGACCCCATAAATACCAGCTAACACATGGCTTTTAGAACACTATCTAACATACCAAATTACCAAAGAAGGCCTGAATAATTAATTGATTTCAAATCAAAATTGCAGTTTGAAACATTGGCATTAACCAGTCACCAAGGCTGCAATTAGGACACATGAAGTGTGGCTTTTTAATAATAAGACTGATGCTGGAACACAATCTGACTTTAGTGGGCAGATTTTATCTTTTAGGAACTGTTTATCCCATTAATCAGTGGAAACTATGTGATTCAGGCTGCAGATTATGGTTCACTTGACATTCGTCCAGTCTTATTATTTGATCTGGTACATTCTGCAGCATGTCTGACCGAGAGTTGAAACTGTTCTATCAATGGTTTATGTCCTCCTCATACAACATTCCCACTTTTGATGCTGCCTTGATTGCAAATTTTAAACCTCTCACATAGTAAATATTGAACAGAAGTTTGTTTTTGAAAAATTATATTGTGAATCAAATTGCAATTTTGTCAGAAAAATTGCAATTAAATATCTTCTTCAAATCACTCAGGCTTAACTCAAACCTTTGTACAAACACAGGAACAAAATAAAAATAATAAAACAAAAACAACAACAACAAAGAGTCGGAATAAGGAAAGATGTGAAAGGTACATTTTTCATCACTGCAGGTTCCCCAAACGTCATTTTCCTTCCAGCTTGCTGTCAACACTTCGCAGATCAACTACAAACTTTTCTGTAATTATTACTAATGAGCAGTTTGACCTGTTCCTGTAAAAATAAAAGCTAATGAGTGAGATATTTAAAGGCTTAATGTTCTCTCAACGTTAGCAACAGATTTATCAATGGCTTCGAGCATTTCTGTGTTGGACTTTCTGCTGTGACTACTGTAGTTATCTGTGTCTGTCCTACAGCTAACTACTACTGTAGTTATCCGTCTGTCCTACAGCTAACTACTACTGTAGTTATCTGTGTCTGTCCTACAGCTAACTACTACTGTAGTTATCTGTGTCTGTCCTACAGCTAACTACTACTGTAGTTATCTGTGTCTATCCAACAGCTAACTACTACTGTAGTTATCTGTGTCTGTCCTACAGTTGACTACTACTGTAGTTATCCGTCTGTCCTACAGCTAACTACTACTGTAGTTATCTGTGTCTGTCCAACAGCTAACTACTACTGTAGTTATCTGTCTGTCCTACAGCTAACTACTACTGTAGTTATGTCTGTAGCACGCAGCTAACAGCTAACATGATGCCGCATTAAGTCTCTCCACAACAGCGAGTTTCGCTAAATAAATCCCCATATTAACGTTCCTGCCACAGCCTCATGCTTCGCTGTGGTTGTTTACTAGCTGTACGTGTTTAAAAAGATTTAAATAGTGTGTTGTTTCACCTGTAAAACTGTGAGATTTGAATAGTTTTCCTGGCGCAGCACTTTCCAACTGTGTGCAGCAGTGAAATAACACCGACGGGAAACATTTTCAAGAGAACCGGCTTCGTCTTCTTCTTCCCTTTGGTTCCATGTATGTTGATGTGTTATTATCGCCCCCTTTCGGCTGTGAGGTGTCAATGCATGAAAGTAGTGGTGGAAAAGAACAGCAAACACTTAACCTGGAAAAAAAATCTTAAAAAAAAATCACTTAACCTCCTAAAACCTGGCGTCCAAATATCTTGACATTTTTTTCCAAAAAGAGCGTATTGTAGTAGTAGTAGTAGTAGTAATAATAATAATAATACTAATAATACTACTACTACTACTACTACTAATAATAATAATAATAATACTAATAATAATAAGTATAATAATAAAAATAACAACAAAAAATAATGTAAATATAATAGAAATTTAATAAAAAAAAATATATATACATCTATATATATATATATATATATATATATATATATATATATATATATATATATATATATATATATATATATATATATATATATATATATATATATATATATATATATATATATATATATATATATATTTTATTTATTTCTCTTAGTTGCAATCTGACTCTATATCGACAGGAATAAGAACTACCTAGGTTTACTAGCTCTGGGACTATATTTTGTGCCCTGTTCTGTTTTTCCACTCGTTTATTCAGTTTTTATTTAAAATTTTCACCCATCTGTACGCATAGTGTTTCATGTTGATCCTAATATATCTTCTAATAATCTTCCCCGGATTGATAAATGAAGAAATCATGGAACTTTCCTCAGCCAAGTGACACGTTACATGTAGTCCCACTCACAGTTTTTCAGTGTAGTAATCATCCGTCACCATGGATACTGACAGATCGTCACTCACACAGCTGCTGTGTTCTATTTTGAGCTGTTTCCTGCTGTGTTTATATGATGCACAGTGGATAAAATTATTGAACAATGGCATCAAATCCATTGAAATGAGGGGAAATATTTTGAAATCTGCCATAAAATAGAATACAGACAGAATAGTAGTAATAACAGCTAATTAAATGCTGGTTAAAAGGATGACGTCACACAAGGAGGTTAAGAGAGAAGCTGAGGAGAAAATAAAAGATAGAATAGATTAAGATCTGGAGGTTAGAAAGAGGGACTACAAGCAGTGAACATTTTAAAAGGGATAAAAAGGCAAAGAGTGATAAAAGAACTTTTGAACTTAACTATCAACTATGGACATTTAAAAGCTCTTCCTGTTAAATTTTAGTTTAATATAGATAGTAGTTTTTGGGATTTTGCTTTATTACACAGTCAAATTTGATGCTATGTTTGGATGACAATATCTCAGAAACTATTGAAAGTAAAAAATTTTTTTACTATTCTTAATGTATATTTGTTGTGCCAAAGAATGTGCTGAAAGTGGGCTGATGGGCATTTTTTTTTCAACAAAAAAGCATTGAGTATATCAATATAAACATCTTTTCTTATGCTATACAGCTCTGAGAACAATAGTTCCACAGAATCAGATTTAAAATGAATAAGAGCTGATTTATCACAGGGTCTTAGAGTAATGGTGGTGAGTGGAGATGATGATGATGATGATGATGATGATGATGATGATGATGATGAGGGAAGCAGGTGGCGGAGCAGGGAGGAAGGATGGGGAGTGAGTGGCAGCGAGCTGGTGGCTGAAGCAGGCGTGGGAGTCGTGGATGTGAAGCACAAAGAGAAACAAACAACTCCAATGAAACGTTCACCACCTCCAGCTGACTAAATGATCTGGTGAGGTTTTGATTCCACAAAAATATATTAAACCCCAACAAATCCTTTTTATAATTTTTTTTCATTTTAACAAATGTTATTTTATTTTTTACAATGTTTGACAGTAAATTACAATTTTTAAAACTATATTTCAATCAGAAATAAATATTAACATTACTATTTTACATATAACAATAGTAGTAATAATAGTTATTATTATTATTATTATTATTATTATTATTATTATTATTATTATTATTATTATTATTATATTATTATTATTATTATTATTATTTGCAAATATTATAACTATTAATTAATTTTTATTTTTCAACAGATATTTGATTTTATTTTCACAGTTGTTTTTTAAAATTATTATTTTCAACTTTATTGTATACCATCTTTTTATACAGATTTTCATAGATTTTTTAAAATTGCGCAATTTTATTAATGGACATCAACCAGACGTATTTAGAGCTAAGGTTTTGATTCCACAAACAGCTAGTAAAACTGACAAATTCATTTTTTAAATTTGAACAGACATTTTATTTTATTTTTTTTTTACAATGTTTGACAGTCAAATGACACTTTTTAAAACTATATTTAAATCAGGAATAAATATTAAAATTGCTACTTTGCATATAATAATAATAATAATAATAATAATAATAATAATAATAATAATAATAATAATAATAATAATAATAATAATAATAATAATAATAATAATAATAACAACAATAATAATAATTTGCAAATATTGTAAAAAAAATCATTTATGTATTTAACAGATATTTGATGTTATTTTCACAATTGTTTGATTTTTTTATTTTAATTTTCAATGTTACTGTATTCCATCTTTTTACACAGATTTTTCCTGGAACCCTTGCTGCCAGTTTACTTATTTTACAGATCTTTCTTTTTAAAATTGTGCAATATTAATAATATTAAGTTGCAAATATGTGCCATTATTCAAAAGAAGAAATATGTACATTAAGGATCAAAAATTGTTTTAAAAAATTATATCAATTTTTTTGTGTGTGTTTTGTCAAATTATTAATAATAATTTCAAGTAAAATCTCAGAAAAAAGTATTAATTTACATTTTTACTATAAAAAAAATCCGTCAAAACACGACACACAAACAGAAAGTGACAGAAAACGAAACACAAGAAATTTTATCAAATCATTTTAAAGGAAAATTGTGAAATTTTACTTTTTTCTTCCCGACCATCATTCAGACATTTCCTGGTTTTCGAACACGTGAAATGAAAAACAAGCCAAACTGTAAAACAACAAAATATTCCTTTAATATTCCATTTCACTGAAACACTCACAGACAGTCCAGACGACACAGAGCATGTAGGCAACATGAGACCAAGGAAAAAGCTTTCTGCTAATCACTGAACTGATGATTGATTAAAGTCTATTTTCATCCCACCAGGATCGAGACGCATCTTTCCGCCCATCCTGAAAGGTTTAGCATCTCTCCCACATGACATTTTCTCTGTGCAGCTCTTAGAGTGAATTCAGTGCTCACGTCAACACAACAAATAAGCCGGACAATAACAGCCGACCAGATACAGTGGAGTGGAAGTGAAACAGAACCTTCAACCACAATAAGCATGTGGAGAACATCTGGACCTGCTGCTAATCCAAGGAGGAATCACAAAACTACCACAACAACCCTCAAAAACACATGCATGTAGCGAGTAACCATCTGATTCAAATCTGTTCTCAATAAAAGCTAATCTGTCTCAACCATGTGGGAAGATACTTTCGAATTACGATCACCATATTAAGCGTTAACAGAAAGGAGTTTCTATGTGCACAACAAAGCTTTTCTGACTCTGCATAAGACATTATGAGTAAAGAGCAGCATTTTGTTTTTAAAGGATAAGGTTGGCATAATTCTGTACGTTTCTCATTGATGACAAATCTCATGGAAAGGTCAAAACTAACAATGTAATAATCCTTCTCTCAATGTATGTGTGACCCAGTCGTTTCTACTTAAAGAGTCCATATTATGCACATTCCCATTTTTACAATTTTAGTTTTTGGGGTCTACTAGAACATGTTTGCACGCTTTAAAATAAATAAATTGATTGTAATTTAACTTTTTTATTGTTAACCTTTACTGGAACATGTTATGACTGCACCAGAAATAACTAAACCTCTTTCATTTGCTCCTTTTTTATGTGATTTGTTGACAGTAAAAAATGCAGAATATTGACAAAATTATCCCTTAAGTGTATTTGCTGGTGGCTACATCCAAAAGACCCAAACTTGAGACTTCTGGTATGAACACAAGGCAGTGCTGTAACTGGCTTATTCTATCATCTACTATGAGCAACACTTCAACATCTAGTGATAAAATATTGCTGACACCAATCAGCCTCCCCACAAACAAACAACACATAAACACCTGAATCAAACACTGAATTATGGGAGAAGCCTGACTACCCAGTACGGTGCTAATGAGGACACTTCACTGAGCTGTCTGGCTGGTTAATAATCCTGTCCTTCATCTCCACTCACAGGCATGTTTCAGGACTGGTGGCCATGCTGCCATTTGGTTGTGGTTCTTTCAAGAATCTTTCCACTTCCTGTGAGTCCACGGTGGCGCTCTTTGGTCTGGCCTCTTCCTCTTTGTCTCTCTCATCCTCTTCCTCCTTCAGCTCCTTCATCGTCTCCTTTTCTTGCTCCTCTCTCGCTCCCTTCTCCTCTTCGTCGCTCACCTCTGCCGGCTTGCTGCCCGCCGTCTCTGCCTTGGCGTCCTCTGTCACCGTGATGCTCTCCAGTTTGTCTGGCGGCGTGTTTCTGATGAACAGGAAGTTGCAAATAGCCAAAACCAAAGCGGAGAGGACCACCTCACTTCCTGCCAGCAGGAAGACGCACATGTAGTTCTTGGTGGCATCAAGCAGTCGACCTGAGGATGATATATTAGAGAGATACAATAAAAATATTTATTTCATCCCTTAAACCACAATTCTGCCTTAAATTCATATTAAAAACCCTTCGGATAGCATACATGCTGCGTCATCCTGACTCTGGTACAGGAAAAGTTCTTGTAACTGACTTCCAATCTGTCAGAAAGCCACACAAGAAGTTGGGAAGACATACTTCTAATTCCTAGATGATCACCATCAGTTCCCCTCAAGGCTGTGCTCTACAACTTCCCTCAACGGACTAATTTCCTGCAAACGCAACCAAGTTCATTTAGTTCTCATTAACCTTTGACTGAACAACATCAAGTTAAATCCAAGACTTGTTAAGAACTTCAAAATGTTGTGAATGTCAGATGCAAAACTGTCGAAAAACAGCTTTCGAAATGTTGCATGACTCATTTGCCAGAGCTTCATATGGCTTATGACCACAGATAACTGGCAGATAAAGGATGGAAGAACAATTAGTTCCTTGTAAATTTACTGGATGTTAGTCTCAAAGCATTTCAGGACCTCTGACCCTGGCTGCAACCTGACCTCTTCCCATGCTTCCTGTTTGTCTCTACTGTCAATTACAATTAATTTTAAATAAAGCCAATAATCAAAACAACCTTTAATGTCATCTGAAATGAGGCTTGTCAGCTGTCATCATCAGACCACTTGGATCATGGAGGGTTGACACATTTTCTATGGTGTAGGATTATGCTGAAACTTTATCATTGGGGATACTGTCATTCACTATAATTCAATGTACGCTAAAAACAAAAGGATGTAAAAACCATAAACTCACTGACCTGCACCAGGAGGCCCCACCAGCACAGCGATCGCCTCCATGAGCAGGACCAGGCCGATGGCACTGGGGAACTTCTCAGTACCAACTATTGCCATGAGAACCTCAAACTGCAGCGCTCCCACCATGCCGTAGGAGATGCCAAAGAAGATGCAGAAGACCACCAGAGATGCATAGTCCTTTGCCTAGAAGTAATCATGACATTGTGAAGGAAAACAAATATTTTCGCAAATCTTTGAATTGGAAGTTCTGCGTCCACCCACCTGTGAGCCAATGAGGTCGGTGGTTCCGTTGAAGATCAGAGCGAAGCTGAAGAGGTAGACACATCGAGGCCGAACCCATTTCAGTCCGGCGATCACGCCACACGTGGGCCGAGCAAAAATGTCAATGAAGCCCAGGATGGTTAGCAGCAGGGCAGATTTGGTGTCCTCGTTCCCCAGCTCCTTAGCGTAGCTCACGACGAACACCGGAGGCACGAACAGCCCCAACACCATGATGGAAGCTGCCACGGTGTAGATGACGAAGCCACAGTCTTTAAAGACAGAGAAGTCCAGCAGCTTCGCTTTAGGCTTCTTCTTCATCTTTTCTTCCCCATCTTTGTCGTTGTCCTGTCCCAGCTCCTTGGCGATGGTGGTTTTAGGGGCAACGAGAGGCTTCATGAGGGCCCCACACACACAGCAGTTCAGCAGAATGCCACCTAGGATGAGGAAACCACCCCTCCATCCATACTGGTACTGAAGGACCTGCCCCAGTGGAGAGAGGCAGCACAGGGCCACCGGGCTGCCGGCTGCCGAGAGCCCGTTGGCCAGAGGACGCTTCTCGTTGAAGTAGCGGTTCAGCATGATCAGAGATGGTTGGAAGTTCAGGGCTAATCCCAGACCTGCAGCACAAGAAAGAACTTTAATTTTCTTTTACTAGTTTCTACATTTAACCCTTAAACACAGAGATGTCAAACTCATTTAAGTTCAGGTTCCACATTCAACCCAGTCTGATCTCCAGTGACCAGTAAAATCAAAGCATAATAACCTATAAATAACCACAACTCCACATTTTTCATTTGTTTTAGTGCAAAATGGTATGTTTTGAAAATGTTCATATTTAAGGAATTATCTATTTTACAAAACATCATAAACAACCTGAAATTTCCAAAGAAAAATAAGTTCAATTTCAGCAACATTCAGCCTCAGTTTATCATTTCCACATTACAACTTCCAGATCACAGAGTGTCTACAAAGGAACACAACATTTAGTCACAGCTATCTGGAACTGAACGGTATAGTATTTTACTTTATGATCAAAACAACAAAAACAAGACAAAAAAGACAAAAAAAAGACAAAATACAACAAAAACAAGACAAAACATTCCAAAAATGAGATGCAAAATGACAAAAACAAGACACTAAACAACAAAAAATGAGACAAACGACACAAAACGAAACAAAAAGAGACAAAAAATTTGACAAAAACGTTACAAAGCGACAAAAAATGGACAAATGACACAAGCAAGACAAAAAAAGACAAAAAAGACACAAAACGACGAAAACAAGACAAAAAAACACAAATGACAAAAACGAGACAAAAAAATGACAAAAGCGAGAGACAAAATAACAAAAAAATAGACAAACAACACAAGCAAGACAAAAAGGAAACACAAAATGACAAAAACATGAGACAAACAACAAAAGTCAGACAAAACCACAACAAAAATAAGACAAAATATTACAAAAATGAGGCACAAAATGACAAAAGAACAATGAACAATCTAGTATTTTATTTTCTGACCCAAACAACTTGTCATGCTCTAGAAATGATTTTAAATTTATAGTTTTACTAATTTACAATCTGCAGTTAATGTCTTCTCTGGCATTTTTACGCTTTGAGGGCCAGATTAGACCCTCTGGAGGACCGCTTTTGGAACGTGGGCCGCATATTTGACACCCCTGGTCTTACACCACCAGAGCAACTGCTTGAGTTCCCTAAGAAACAGTTGTTCCTGCTCTTGTGGGTTTACCGGTGGAAATTATCATCTTTTAATACAGATCATTTTATTTTTCATCATAGTTGTTCATGATATTTCTTCATCTTCGTCAGCGAGGATTTTTCTTGTAGTTTGATTTGATTTGGCTCATTTCTACAGTGACTGTTTCCTCCTAATGACCGAAGCTGGCTGTAATACAAAGAGGCAAACACAAATGTAAAAATGGATCTCTTTCAAAGAATTCCTGGTGCTGTTTCTGTGTCACCTGCAATAGATGATAAATAGATGCAACTCAACTCAATAAAGTTGAATTGAGTTGAGTTAAAGTTTAGTAAATGATGATTGTTATTGGTGGATGCAGCCCCCTAATGTCAATGTTGGAAAGATTTGGTTCTTCAAATCAGTATTTCAGACGTTGTTTGATCATACAAGAAGCACTTCTATGCTGGTGAACTGGACAAATATAATAATATATCAGTAATCAGCTCTATTTCCAGTTGTACTTCTGTTTTGCTCATGTAATGATCTGCCTCCTTAAATGTCTAACTGCTTGAAATGTAGCAGGAGCACTGGGAGCACTGGTGTATTTCTGCATAAAAAGACTACCTTAAAATAACTGCACCTCATATACTCTACATGTTGATCAAACTAAAGCAAAACCACACACCAAAACAAACACGATAGGTAACAGAATCGCAGGTAGAACTGAAGCTAATGTGATGCACCAACAATCTGAGTAAACCAGTTTATCTGCAGCTTCTTGCAGCCAGTCAGACCTGTAATGACTCCAGTAGAGAGGTAGATGTGGATGATGCTGGTGGAGAACGAGGCCAGGATCATTCCCAGAGAGGCAAAGATGCCTCCGACCATCATCACCGGACGACAGCCGAAGCGGTTCACCAGAACGCTGCACAGAGGACCTGGACAGAGTGGAACGTGGTCAGGTTTACTGTGAAACCAGCAGGCAAATAAAACACATTTGGAAGAGGGAAAGTTCTTGGACTCTGGATCTGGCAGCAAACAAGTCAGTTTCCCTAAATTGTTGGTTCAAGTATATTAAGGTTTTCTTGAGAATGTGGGTAGAATGAGGAAGAACTTATCAGACCTTAGTCCACGCAAAATTTGAAGTGTCTTAGTTCAAAATTTTCACTGAAGTTTTAAGAGCTACTGAACATAAATTTTTATTTTACCGATTTTGTTTCCATTCTGTTATCTTGTTTGTCTAATCTGTATAAAACCCAATGTGTAAAAACAATAAAAAGCTGTTTTAAAATGGGTTATGCAGCAGACAGGAAGTTGTTGCAGGGTAACCAAGAAATAGTCAAAGAAACAAAACAAAGCTAACAGACTTCCCTCCTACACTCTGCTGCGAACTCTTTCTAAACCTTCACTTCAATCACATCTAAATACGAAACAGGCGACTTTTATAAAGATGTTTTTTTCTCTATAGATGGTGCAAATTGCAGAATCATTCCAGTTGAGCTCAATTTGAAAACCTGGTTATTTACGCTCTCTACACCAGATGAATATTAAAACCTTTGGACAGATCCAGGATACCCTTTGTCCTATTTTTATGTTATGCTAAACTAACACCAGTAGCTTATGTGATGACCCCTGATGTTATCCTGAGGGTGGTTTTAGTTTGTCTGTTGGCTTTGGGGGCTGCTCAGTGGACCGGTGTTTAGCACTCTACTAGGTGGCCTACCGCTGTGACTTAAATGGATAGAGCAGTGGTGACAGGATGCATTTTTAGCACCAGACACAGCCTGGTGCAGGGAGGAAAGAGTTAACCAGCTGTGTGTCAACATCAACCATAAAACATCTGAATAATGCTGCTGTCGCTACAGCGGGACCAGCAGGATCGAAAAGTCGAGATGGAACTGATCTACTGCACCCATAAAATCCTGTCTTTGATAAAATCTCAATTTGATTTGCTGTTGGCGTCGTCTTCACACTTGATAACAGCTTTGAAGTTGAAAATAAAATCAGGAAAGTAAATTAAAACAGTGGAAAGTCTTCAGAATTAAAGCGTAGGGGTGTCAAACTCCACATTCAGCCCAATTTGATCTCAAGTGGACCAGACCAGTAAACTCACAGCATAATAACCTGTAAATAACCACAACTCCCAATGTTTCCCTTTGTTTTACTGCAAAGTAGTACATTCTGAAAAAGTTCATTTATCTTTTTAGAAGACATTAAAGACTAACCTGAAATTTCTGAAGAAAAACAAGTGCAATTTCAACAATATTATACCTCAGTTTATCATTTACACATTACAACTTAGAGATCACACTGCATCTGCAAAGACTAAGGACAAATTTAAAATAGCAGATGATGTCTTATCTGCAATTTTTGGACTTTGTAAAGTCTTCATATGTTTGACACCCTGTTCCAGTGGGAAAGACATAGGATGCCATGTTCAGAATTCACTCTAGGCATGAACTGGATATTAGCTTGGCAAAGGTAATATGATGTTTAAAGCAGGTGACAGGTGTACGTGTCTGGTGTGTAGAAGTGTCAGCCTACCTGTGCCGTACAGCATGGCCAGCAGTATGGAGGAGATCCAGGCGGTGTCGCTGTATCCCACGCCAAACTCCCTGATCAGCTCTTTGAAGAACACACTGACTGCTTTGGGGAAAGCGTAGGAGAAGCCCGTGATGACGAAACATCCGGCCAGCACCACCCAACCCCACCCTCCATCTGGAGCCTTCACACCCCCTGCATCCACGTCCACCGCCACGCCTCCCATGGTGCTTCAGGACTGTGGCTCGATGGAGGCAGCAGACAGAGAAGCTGCAGGAATAAATGAAAGTGACAAGGAGCAGTCCGATTGGGTTTCTCTGCAAATGTGTCTAATTCAGTTCTGCACCATGAATACTGCTCTAATTAGCAACAAGCCAACTCCCAGACTCAACATGTCTCCAGATTCTCGATAACATTACTGGTTAATAATGCCATTTTCAAGTTAACCGTGTGTGTATAATTACCACTCTCTGGAGGAAACTCTGAAAGCTCCAGCTGCTGCTTTGTGCTCCTAAAGATTGATTTTAACAATCCACCTCCCAGTTAAAAACTTAGAAAGGTCTAAAATATAAATATCTGTGTACAGTAATGTGATGAGTACTGTATGTAATTCAGTGAGGCTCACACAGGTTCTGATGTTCTCGCCTCACAAAGCTTCCCTCATCATGTAGATCAGCAGTCCGGGGCTCGAACACAGTCGACTGGCTCAGCAGGAAGACGAGCACTGATTGGACCAACTCCCTACAAGAACGAGGTACAAACAGTAAAGCACTGCAAATAAAAACATGTATTTCTCTTTGAAACATCTCCAATATATGCATGGTTTTAATACAGATCTAAGAAAATAATAATAATCATGCAGCCAAAGTACCTTAAACCTGCATTCTCACAAACAGCCAGCAGGGGGCAGAAGTCTAAATGTACAGAACTCTATGAGAAAACGAACATATTTCTCATTCAATTTATAAGCTCAGTAAAAATATTTCTAATGAGTTTCTGGTCTCAGTCACTAGTTTTAAGTCTTTTTTTAATAAAGCATGATTTTCATTTTGTAAAGTATCATCCCATTTAGAGTGAAAAGATGATAAAACAGATCATGTTTTAGGGTGGGGCTACCTTGTGATCATCAAGGCTTTACCTCATGTTCAAAAGATCAACATAGTGCCAACTAAATTCCAAATTAAAGTCTTCAAACCAATAAGTGGCATCACAATAACTAGGCCAAGCTTTCTGAAAATTCGATTACATTGTTCTCATGTTTCTGACAAATGCAAGTACAATATTTCGTCTGGTACATCCAGGTTTAATGTCAGTTTAACTCCACATGCTACCTTAATTTACTAAATGAATATTGTGTTGTATTGAAGACTCAAAACTAATGAATGAGACCATAAACTCACGTACAAAATATTTACTAAAGTAAGAAATCAAATGAGAAGAAGGGCCTCTTTTGTCTTTGTTAAACATTAAATACAATTAAATTTTATTAAACAGACAAAATATGGAATGAGATAATTCAACAAGATACAATACATGTCATTATGAAATTAAACAAAAATTTTAAAATACAAATATTAAAAATTACAGATAAAATATTTTCCATAATTAAACATTCAAAAAATACTTTTTAATAATAAACCTTTTTAAAAGTTTTATTGTATTAAATTTTTTCCCTTTGATTAAATTGCTTTTTTTATGTAGTTCATTTCTTTAATCTTCTTTTTCTGTCAAGATTTTAACCCCAACCTTAAAAATGAAATAAACCCTTAAATCACAATGAAAATATTTCTGTTGTCACAATCATGAGTTAGTCAATTATTCAGTTTATCAATTCAACTTTATTTGTTTAGCACCTTTTACACAGATGACAAAACTAAACAAGCAAAGAGAAAAAAAACTATGATTAAAACTCAATAACATTTAAAAAAAAAAAAAAAAAGATTTAACATGGCAATAAAATATGTTGTGTCCAGGGGATGGAGGGAGTTTATTGAAGTCTTCTTGGGCTCACATGGGAAATCATTTAAAATATAAACTTGATATTCAGTCTAAGGAAACTGCAGAGCGACAGAAGAACCAACAATATCTCCTGTTTTCTCCTTTAATGAGTCGACTCTTCTTGTGCTTTCAGACCAAAGAACTACAGACTCTTCACAACCTGCTCAAACTCTTGGTACAGGACCTCACCACACGGGTCAAGAAGGTTTCTGTCTCATTTCTACTCTGAAGCTCACCTTCTCCTGCTCAAACTGCTGACAAATGTTTCTGCTGCTCTAAAGTCTGGTCTCCAGAACTTCCTAAAAACTCTCAAAGTCTCTTCTGCTGCAGGTTGCTTTGTAGAACTGTTGCAGAAAACCTCACTAAACCACATGGAGGGGCCTCAAGATAGTCGTCCAAATGAAACTGTACAAAAACCAAACTAGCACAACCCAAACGCTAAAGTCTCCTGCAGCCTACCAGAGAACCTCTGAGAACAGAGAATCAGGACAGGAACTCTTACCTTCTGGACAACCAACGCTGGTTCTCAAACAAGAATACAGAATGTGTCTGACCAGAAACCTCTAAAGACTCACTACAGCCAAGATAAAGACACAACTCAGGGGCACCAAATCCACTAATCACTGCAAACATTATCACCATGTGATAACTGTGGCTAAAGAACCTCATTTACCAAGACAACTATCCAGTACAAAGCCCTAAAACACACCAAGAAACACATTAAAGATGATTTTACTGCTGGAAGCTGCAAGCCAACGCCTAAAGAACAAACTGAAGCAACAGAACCAAACCCGGTTCACTAGTGAAGAGAAGCAGAGGAAATGTTTGTCTGCAGCTAAATAAAGCAGGAAGACACTGAGCTGCTCAGGTGTTCCTGATAACACCAAGCAGCCACCTGGACAGCCAATAGGAACACAGCTTACTGGAAGTCCAGAGGACTGGCTTAGTGAAGGAAATTTAGTTTAAAGTTGAAGCAGAAAGTTAACAAAGAAAGTTGAAAACCACCTTCTGATCCCTGAAATCTCTGAGTTTTCACACAAAGAACACCTGAACATGTCAAACTGGTTTCATAGTAGAACCATCATTGTAAAAACGTCATAGTATGGTGTGTTGCTCTAAAAACATTAGGACCCGGCTGTCAGGGGACAAACATGTAAGAAACATGAGAACAGAGAGAATCCAACCAGTAGGTCACAGTTTATCATCATCTAATCATCTCCTGAAGTCCATATGGTGAGAGACATCAGTATCTGGTTGTTAATTTACCAGAGGATGCTTATAATCATGCTGATGTGGTCTGTACTCTACAGTATTTTAGTGACTCAATAAATGCCTAAGTTGTTTTTTTTTTAAATGCTTTTTAGTTTTTAATAAACATTTAACAGCCTGTATGTAATCAATAAATGGCCTTTGCCTATCTTAAGAAAAATTCACTCAGAATTCTGATATGTTAGCAGTACTAAATAAATCAATAAATACATGCATACACACATAAATAAGTTAATACATTAACTGTGTTAAGATAAGATTTAGATTTTAAAAAAGTTGTTTATGTTTTTGCAGAATCCAGTATTGCTCACTGGTTGGTCATTACATTTTGTTAGTTTGATTTCACTGTTTAAAATGATGCCACCTCTTTTCAGACAGAACCTGTGATAATAAAACAATACAAAATGTTTAGTTCCGTGTTAATAAAGCACTTAAAGCTTTAAGTATGGCTGAATGCTTTTTTCAAAATTAAATATATCACTCCTTAGGTGGTAGTGGCCCCAAGTTCAGTAAAGTTGGAAAGATATTCACAGATTCAGACTTCCAGCATCAATAACTCATTAGATATAAGTTGTCAAAACATAAACGGTGCCTCTTTCCCATTGTTGCAAGGCAGACAATGTGCTACAAGCCCAGTTTTATCAAAAGTAGCTGTCTTTCAAGCTACAGGAATAACATTGGTGTCTATGGAGTGAACAGGGTCCGTATGCAATTTGCAAAACCACTGCAACAGTAAAGAGAGACAAATATTCAATAACTTCACTCTTATACATTGTAGTGTCACTAAAATCACTGCAGCCTTCAACTGGCTCCTGTTGACAAAGTGTTTTAACAGAAATGTAAATGCTGTAATTTGATTCTTTTAATAAACCATGTAACTTGAATGGATGTGATGCTGGTGTGACCACAGTGCACACGTCTGATGTTGCTCACAGTGGTCCAAGGAACGCTCAGGGAGTTTGTGTGTTTGCTCACACTCAGACTGAAAAATTACAGGGAACATTGCTCCAGACTCATCTTTTGCTCACTGGACATCATATAGACAGTCTGTCCTTGGCAGACAATTATCTCTTAATGTCAACGATCTCTGCGGATGTTTTGCAGACATGCAGTGCACAGCTGTCGGAGAGTATTAAGACAGTGATTTGTTTTGACTCTGTACAGCACTTTGGATGTTAAACTGCATTAACTTTCAGCTTCAATTGTGTTTGGTGGTGTTCCCATGCTTACTTACTGTACACACAGTAGTCTTTCAGTGCTCCGTCCAGTGATCCTAAACATGCGAGGCAACCAAGGAGTTTATGGGCTAAAACAACAGAATGCTCTCAACTGACACTTGACTGGACAGAAGGCACCCACTCTCTGCACATCAGCCACAGTGAAACAATAAGGAGGTGGAAATGGTTGCGAAACAGGCTTTAGAAGCAGCAAATGTCCGAAATTCAGACCACGGATAGTCATTGTCTGGGATTTGGAGCCTGATATTAAATATAATGACTTTATTTAGGCTCATTTTAATGTAATATATTTATTTTGGTGTCTGGAAATGAGCAAAACATGTACAAAAATTTTACGCTTTATCATCTGTTTTCCTCGAAATGGGACCATAATTTCCAGAATGAATATCGAGCTGTATATGTTTTAGGGCGAGGCTACATTGTTATCAGCACGTCTTGGAACAAGGAGGATAACGGCAGCGAGACTGAAAGAAAGCATTAAAGTTGCAGGCTTGAAGACCAAAACACTAAATAAATAAATTAAATCCAATGTCAATCTATTTAATTAAAAATCTAAATAACACACCCACATTTAGTTTTCTTTAAGCCAATACTAAATCCCACCTATAGGCTGTCTGAATGTGTTCTTCTTTGTGAAGCTGTTTTAACATTAACCCTTTGAAACAACAATCATTTATTGGCCATCAGGGGTAGCAAAACAAACTGAAACCCCAATGCTGACAGTGGTTGTTAATTTACACACCCAAAAGTTGCAGAAATTTATCATTAATGTACCTGAAGTGTATAATAGAAGTGAATTAAACCTGCATTCCCTCTAGTAGCCAGCAGGGGGAGACTCCTATGGTTGCAAAAAGAAGTCTGATTGCATAGAAATCTTTACAAAAATGTCCCTACTTCTAACTTGATTTATTGCCTCAGTAAACATTTTTTAAATGAGTTTATGGTCTTAAGTTTTAGTTTCATGACCTTTTAAATACAGCTTGATATTCATTCTGCAAATTATGGTCCCACTTTGTGGAAAATAGATGATAAAACAGGATGTGTTTTAGGACGGGGCTACATTCACAGTCACAAAGACCAAGATGGCAACAGTCAGATTTCATAGTGAAGGATTTATAATGGTAACCCACAGACCAGTGCATGGTGTAACGGAAGCTACATACTCCTTTTATATGACAAAAAGGGCAATATTCACTTTGTTTTTGCTCTGTTTTGGTCTGCACCAACCCCTTAGGAAATAGCTAACCCTTTAGCCACCAAATGCTTCTAAATCATAATTGGTGTCCTCACTAGCTTGTCATAGTTCACAGGTTTCTTAGAGCTTATTTTTTTTTTGCCAAAAACAGTTGCAGAATAATGGCAATGAGAATGAACCAAAACGTTAAAGCTGCAGGCTGAAAGACCAAAACACTGAGCTAAAAGGAAAACCTGTAGAACAGAGAAGATTTAAGTGACAATTTTCTGTCAATTTCTACCATTAATATCTAGATTAGTGCAGCATTAAAGATATAGTGTCCCAACTAATGAATCTTTCAATCAATGTCTTCCTGAAAATCTTCCTGATGTGGACTCTTGTTTATCCTATTAAGAGATGTAGGTCAGAGTCAGCCTCCCATAGCATGTAAAGTTACATAACATGCATTATTACAGCACTAGAGCTGCATCTCACTAGCTTCATTTTCAAGGAGACTCAAGGAGAAGACTTTATTTCTTTTTAAATCGAAGCTCATATCCCAATCCAAACAATATTTCTATCAGGATATCCAGGACATGCCCAGCTGTGACTGTGCATTAATGCAGAATATTGCCCTGGGGAGAGACTAACACAGGCTCGGGTGGTACACAGGTTTTTTTTAACCCGGTCACGTCACATTCCCGTCAGCGTGAGGCTTGAAATTATTATGTTACCCGGAGACATTGGATTGCTGGCCTGGACCCAAGCCTGCATTTCTACCGAACAGTTCAGGCTTCTTTAAGAGATTGTAAATGAGCTGATGGAGCCGTTTCCTCAGCATCCAAACAGCAGCGGAGCATCTTCTTAGATCTGTACACATTTAAACAAACAAGCATCTCCTACATCCCTGAACCTGCGGGAGTGTTTGAGGCTGAGGTGCTAATGTGTGGTTGAGCAGTAAAAGCCACGTCTGGCTCCACAGACCCAGTGGGACTATAAATCAGCTGCACAGCCAGCCCATTACAACACATAATAGGATGCAGTGTAATAGTAAATCACACTTGTTGTTCTGGTCACTGCTGGCTTGTGAATCTCAGCTGACGGGACGGGACCAGAGAGAAAAACCAACGCAGGTTCAACCACTGCTGGATGGATGTTCGAATTAAAACATATCTGCATGTTTTAGCGAGGTTACAAATTAGTAATAGTTTGTTAAATGTTAATTATTTTTGTCTTGAGTCCAGCACATTTGATTTGAAAAAAACGTCAAATATGTGACTGAATTTCTTTTTTGGAACAACATTATTTTATTGGCCATCAGGGGCAGCAAAACAAACTGAAATCCCAATACTGACATTATTATTATAGTATTATCTTCTAAAGTAACTGAAGCAAACATGTTTGCAAACAGTTGTTAATTTCCACACCCAAAAGATGCAAAAAGATCTCATTAATGGACCTGAAGTGTACAATAGAAGTGACTTAAACCTGCATTCTCTCTAATAGCCAGCAGGGGGCGACTCCTCTGGTTGTAAAAAGAAGTCTGATTGTATAGAAATCTTTTAGAAAGTGGCCCTGCCTCTCACTTGATTTATCACCTCAGTAAACATTTTTCTAGGGAGTTTATGGTCTAAAATTTTAGTTTCATGACTTTTTAAAAGCTTTATCATATGCTGTGCTCTAAATGGGACCATAAATTACAAAATAAACACCTTGTCTTCAAAAAGTCATGAAACTACCATTTGAGACCATAAACTCATTTAAAAAAATGTTCACTGAGGTAATAAATCAAATGAGACAGAGACATTTCTATACAATCAGACTTCTTATTGCAACCAGAGGAGTCGCCCCCTGCTGGCTGTTAGAGAGAATGCAGGTTTCAGTCACATGTTTCAGGTCCATTAATGAGATCCTTTTGCACCTTTTGGGTGTGTAAATTAACAATTGTTTGTTACTAAAGCTACTTTAGAAGATAGTAGTATGTCAGTATTGGAGTTTCAGATTGTTTTGCTGCCCCTGACGGCCAATAAATGAATGTTGCTTCACAGACTTAGTACTGGCTAAAGGAAAATTAAATGTGGTTGTATTATTTAGATTTTTAATTAAAAAGACTGACATCTGATTTAATTTAATTGATGTATTTTCATTTTCTCCAGTGGAAAAGCTTTACAATTTTTAACAAGATCGTTCAAACTTGCTAGACAATGAGTAAAGGAATAGGATTCTGAGTAATAATAAATAAATACATCAGGTTAAAAACTCTTGTATAACTATGACCAGATTACATTTTGTCCTTCACTCATGGATGATGGTCAGACTCCTCCCATTTCAACTTGTTTCCATCTTTATTTCTTCACTTTGAGCTCATAAAGATTGATTTTGTTCACTTCACATGACATCCTAGAGGTGTGCATCTTACTAGCTCTACCTGGATGCCTCTGCTCACCTGACTCACTTCTATGTGTTTTTACAGTTCATGATCACGACACGCAGGCTGGCATCGCGTGACTAAACGACAAATCACGCGGTGTGACGAACATCACCGGTGGTTGCTTCTAAAAACGTGCCCATCAATATTCATGTGTCCCCGTGGTGAGACAGACGCTGTCCAGGTCTAAATGAACGTGATCAGAAATGCCAGTAGAGGTGATTAGATTTCCTCGTGTCGTGATCTGAGAGGCCGTGAAATGTCCCGAGTGGCAAACTGTTGAGTCTTACCGGGAGATGCTGCCGGTTCCGTCCCTCCTCCTGCCTCCTGCCTCCTGCCTCAGCACCGGAGCCCCGTTTCTCTCCGCACGTCTGCAGACCACCGGAGAGCAGCAGCCCGCTCCGCTGGGTCCTAGTGCCGGCAGTACACCGGCTTCAGTCAGGGCGACCAATCATGAGCCGCCTGCTATATTGATCCTGTGTTTCTATTGGACGGTGTGAGGGACATTAGTTGGCAGCTCGTTTACTCTCATTTTTTTAAGGTGCTTTAATGGTGTCAAGTTTAATTTAAAAAATGTAAATATGAAGGATATGGTATCTGTTGGCTCAAAATTTCATTTATCCTTGGACATCACAAACAAGTCTGTTAATCAGAGCACATAACAGACCTGAATATGTTTTCTACTATTTTGTTATGGTGTGTGATTATGTTGTGACTAGCATTCAGTACTGAGGTCTAATAACACCAAGATCGCCAGACTTCTCGGCTGAGTTATGTGACGATTGGCGTCTGTCTAGTCTTGTATTAAATGGTAAATACCCCCCAAATTATCTCACGAACTCTGTGTCTTTGCTATATAATGCTGGTGTATAAATTTATCGGTTCCACACCAAACTAAGTCACTTCTGATGACATCTCTTGATTAAAAGAGCTTCCATTGATAAAAACATACATAAACAAACATAAATAAACATACAAACATAAATAAATAACTGCTACATCTGGTAAGGTTTTTAGTAAACCTTCTCCTGAGGATGGATTCGTTATTTTTGCTATTTTCCGGTTGTTCATTTGTAATCTTGAGTAAACTGTAGTTTCTTGTGGTGTCCAACATGAGGCCCGTGGGCCAAAAGTGGTCCTCCAGAGGGTCCAATCCGGCCCTCAAAGTGTAAAAATTCCAGAGAAGACATTAACTGCAGATTGTAAATTAGTAAAACTATAAATTAAAAATAATTTCTAGACCATGACAAGTTGTTTTCATCATAAAGTAAAATACTAGATTGTTCATTGTTCTTTTGTCGTTTTGTTTCCTTTTTGTCTCACTTGTGGGTTTTTTGTCATTTTGTTTCTTTTTTGTCATTTTTTGTCTTGTTTGTGTCCATTTTTGTGGCTTTGTAACTTTTTTGTTGAATTTTTGTCTTTTTTTGTTTTGTTTTGTGTCATATGTCTCATTTTTGCAATATTTTGTCTTGTTTTTGTTGTTTTTTGTCTGACTGTTCCTGTTTTGATCATAAAGTAAAATCCCATATCATCAGTTCCAGATGACTAAATGTTGTGTTCCTTTGTAGACACTCTGTGATCTGGAAGTTGTAATGTGTAAACGATAAACTGAGGCATAATGTTGTTAAAATTTAATTTATTTTTCTTAAGATATTTCAGGTTGTTTATGATGTTTTGTAAAAAGATAATTCCTTAAATGTGAACATTTTCAGAATGCACTTTTTTGCACTAAAACAAAGGAACCATCAGGAGTTGTGGTTATTTATAGGTTGTTATGCTGTGATTTTACTGGTCCGGAACACTGGAGATCAGACTGGGTTGAATGTGTAAACATCACATATAACCATTTGACAAATAATCAATAAGAAATATCGACTGAGTGCAGCTTTGAGGCTCTCAGAACCTCCTGCTTCGGGTCTGTTTGCTTGACTGACGGATGTCTTCCTGTATAAACATCAGCTGCAGTGATTCCTCCACCCAGACTTCCTCCTCTTTGAGCAGATAAAACAGAAGAAACAGCTCATGATCAGACTCTATGCCTTTGTGCTTCAACAATCTGTGATAATCAGAGTAAAAACACAAAGACTATGATCTGCTGCTGCACCTGGAGGTGAGATGTTTGACTGCAGCTCCTTCCAGCGACGCCCTGACTGACTGACTGACTGACAGAGTGTAAATAATGAGGGAATAAATAAACGGAGCTGACGTCAAGCATCCCTGGACAGGCAGCATGTGTCTCACTCTTCTCACCTCTACACCCTTTTATTCAAACCTCCTGGGGTAGCTCTCCAGATGCCTGGTTTGATCATGGATGAGCACATTGTGTTCCTATAACAACACACCCACATCGCCCTACATCACCTACAGGCCTCTATTCTCCTCCCTGTGCTTTCTGTCTTCTGCTACTGGACTGAGAGTCTGCGCTGTATCGCTTATTCTTGTCCTGATGCCTTTAGTTCTGCACGTCCTCCTGAAGCAGCATCATGACCTGTTGTGTAACTGACCTGCTGCAGCATGTAGGAGATCTGCTGGTTCACACCGCCACCTAGTGGTCAGACTGGGTCACTGCAAGGAGCTGCATTAGATAGATAGATAGATAGATAGATAGATAGATAGATAGATAGATAGATAGATAGATAGATAATGTTTCTGTCGTTTTGTGTTTCATTTTTATCATTGTGTCTCGTTTTTGTCATTTTGTGTCTCGTTTTTGCCATTTTGTGTCGTTTTTGTTGTTTTATGTTTTATTTTTGCTGTTTTCTGTCTCTTTTCTGTTGTTTTGTCTCGTCGTTTTCTGTCTTGTTTTTGCCGTTTTCTGTTTTGTTTCTATCATGTTGTGTCTCATTTTTGTCATTTTGTGTCTCATTTTTGTCATTTTGTCTTGTTTTCGTTGTTATGTCTTATTTTTTGTCATTTTCTGTTTTGTTTCTGTCATTTTGTCTCATTTTTGTCATTTTGTGTCTCGTTTTTGTCATTTTGTCTTGTTTTCGTTGTTATATGTCTTATTTTTGTCGTTTTCTGTTTTGTTTCTGTCATTTTGTGTCTCATTTTTGTCATTTTGTCTTGTTTTCGTTGTTATGTCTTATTTTTTGTCATTTTCTGTTTTGTTTCTGTCATTTTGTGTCTCATTTTTGTCATTTTGTGTCTCGTTTTTGTCATTTTGTCTTGTTTTCGTTGTTATATGTCTTATTTTTGTCGTTTTCTGTTTTGTTTCTGTCATTTTGTGTCTCATTTCGGTCATTTTGTTTTGTTTCTGTTGTTTTGTGTCTCATTTTTGTTGTTTTGTGTTTCGTTTTTATCATTTTGTGTCTTGTTTTTGTGGTTTTCTGTCTCATTTTAGTCAATTTCTCTCTCTTCTGTTTTGTGTCTTTTTTGCCATTTTCTGTCTCGTTTTTGTCGTTTTGTGTCTTGTTTTTGTCATTTTGTGTCTTGTTTTTGTCATTTTATGACTCATTTTTGTCGTTTTGTGTCCAGTTTCTGTCGTTTTATGTCTTGTTTTTGTCATTTGCATTATCATGTCATTTACATTATTTTTCCTACAGAATATGTAGAGCAAAGCTATGTCCTCTCTTCTATTTTTCATATTTTCATCCCATTGATTCTCGTCATATTAATCCCCTCTGAATGAGGATTAGAGGAACACCAGTGACTCTTTGAGGCTTTACTTAGTCACAGCTTTGCTCTGGCTGAATGTTAATGTGAGCGTGCTAACATGCTTATGGGAACTAT